>NC_088410.1:101682452-101774952 GCF_034236695.1 Oncorhynchus nerka | reverse complement strand
CTACAGAATTTTATGGAACTCAGGCGAAATCATGACTACATCTGCGAAATCCCTAACAGGTTAAAAGCTGCAGGGTTCTGTGTCACAGCTTGCATGGTGTTGCGGATTTCTATGGCCACGTTATTTAAGTGCCAACCACTGGTACCATTAATGCTAGTTAGTGCTAATTTGACCACCAGAGGGCGGCTTTGAGAAGCATTTGATAGCCTTCAATAGTGGCTGTACTAGAGAATTTAAAACCTTTTGTTTTGTAAGAACACAGTATATGGAATGGATTTTCTGAAATTTTGCTTAAATAATTTGATTAATATGATGGTCTTTCTATGCCAAGAACAACAAAAAAACTCTGGGTTTCTGTTAGGATGGAACGGAAAATATGGCGCTGTACAACGTGACGGTCGGAGTGGGCTACAGTACTGGGATATTTAGCTAAAGAATCCTCGTGTTGTGCGGGCACCTGGCAGACCGGGGTTCAATTCCTCGACGGGGAGGAAGGAGTAGGTTGTCCTTGTAAATAAGAATTTGTTCATAACTGACTTTCCTTAGTTAAATAAAAGTTACACTTAGAGCATAACATTTCTACACCCTAATTTTCTAATTCTAGTCTAAAACCCAAACGGAGATTCAGTGAAAATAAAAACCTCATTGATTTATCAAGACCAGTCCCCATGCTTGTCTCAGAGCAGGGCTAAATGGTGCTGAAATAGTTGACCACAGCGGGTAGGCTATTGCTTAAAATCCTATTGCTTCTAACTTCAATATGCTCTTTAAATAAATAAGACCTACACAACTTTTAAGAACACATTACTCAACACTAGTGAGACTCATGTCGCCTACGGTAGACCTACAGTATATCTAAAAATATGACGTGACTCTTCGCCAATAATTACATAGAGGATTGGAGGGTTCTAAATTAAAACCAAAAGCCACGTCATGGGTCTCCCGGTTGCGGCCGGCACGGGTATCAAACCTGCATCTCCACTCTGGAGCCCCCATCCACTCCGGAGCCCCCATCCACTCTGGAGCCCCCATCCACCCCGGAGCCCCCATCCACTCCGGAGCCCCCATCCACACCGGAGCCCCAATCCACTCTGGAGCCCCCATCCACTCTGGAGCCCCCATCCACACCGGAGCCCCCATCCACTCCAGAGCCCCCATCCACTCCGGAGCCCCCATCCACTCCGGAGCCCCCATCCACCCCGGAGCCCCCATCCACCCCGGAGCCCCCATCCACTCCGGAGCCCCCATCCACTCCGGGAGCCCCCATCCACTCCGGAGCCCCCATCCACCCGGAGCCCCCATCCACCCTGGAGCCCACATCCACCCCAGAGCCCTCATCCACTCCAGAGCCCTCATCCCATCCAGAGCCTCCATCCACGCTGGAGCCCCCATCCACTCTGGAGCCCCTATCCCACCCGGAGCCCCCATCCACTCTGGAGCCCCCATCCACTCCAGAGCCCTCATCCCATCCGGAGCCCCCATCCACTCCGGAAGCCCCCAACAACTCCGGAGCCCCCATCCACTCCGGAGCCCCGTCCACTCCGGGAGCCCCCATCCACTCTGGAGCCCCTATCCCACCCGGAGCCCCCATCCACTCCGGAGCCCCCATCCACTCCAGAGCCCTCATCCCATCCGGAAGCCCTCATCCCATCCGGAAGCCCCCATCCACTCTGGAGCCCCATCCACACCGGAGCCCCCATCCACTCTGGAGCCCCAATCCACTCTGGAGCCCCCATCCACTCTGGAGCCCCCATCCACTCTGGAGCCCCCATCCACCCTGGAGCCCCCATCCACTCCGGATCCCCATCCACACCGGAGCCCCCATCCACTCTGGAGCCCCAATCCACTCTGGAGCCCCCATCCACCCCGGAGCCCCCATCCACTCCGGAGCCCCCATCCACACCGGAGCCCCCATCCACTCTGGAGCCCCAATCCACTCTGGAGCCCCCATCCACTCTGGAGCCCCCATCCACCCTGGAGCCCCCATCCACTCTGGAGCCCCCATCCACTCTGGAGCCCCCATCCACCCTGGAGCCCCCATCCACCCCGGAGCCCTCATCCACTCCAGAGCCCTCATCCCATCCAGAGCCCCCATCCACCCGGAGCCCCCATCCACTCCAGAGCCCTCATCCCATCCGGAAGCCCCCAACCACTCCGGAGCCCCCATCCACTCTGGAGCCCCCATCCACTCCAGTGCCCCCATCCACTCCAGAGCCCCATCCACTACAGAGCCCCCATCCACTCTGGAGCCCCCATTCACCCCGGAGCCCCCATCCACTGCGGAGCCCCATCCACACCAGAGCCCCATCCACTCCGGGCCCTAATCCACCCGGGCCCCATCCACTCCGGAGCCCCCATCCACTCCGGAGCCCCCATCCACAAAGTGTCAATATAGAGAGAGGTTTTGGTAAAGGTATATTGTCCTGCTATTAGCCCATAGTTGGCTATTATAATACTGTCCAGGTCAGGATAACCAAAACATTTCTTTATCAGAAAGAATGTTGGTACTTATATATTTTTGATCCAAGGCCATGAATGAATGAGTCACTCAGCTTGATATAGGTGCCAGGCTAACATGGCTGTGTCATCAACTTGATCATATATAAAGGTATTTTTTGAGGTTATTTAGTAAAAAATACAAATAAAAAGTTAACGATTGTAATCTGAATAAAGGCCAAAACATTTATTTCTGTTTTTAGAGGGAAAGAAACGCTCGGCCAGTTGTGCGCCGGCCAATCACGGGCGTGATACATAATAATAATAATACTTTTTGTTGTATTATTTGTTTTGTCTTTTCTGGTGTATTAAACTGAAATTGTAACCAATCACAGCCGGTTGTGATACAGCCAATCAAACTAAGAAATACATTTGACGATATAATTCTCCCCCTACCCTCCTAGGCAAGTCTATTGTCCAGCTACCTGCTAATAGACATAATGGCGCTGTACAACATGACCGTGTGTGTTTGAAAGAGTGTTTTTCAGTAAGCAACAATTTGTTTACCTTCGTTAGATAACTTTGTTCCAGTATTTCTGTAATTCAGTGATATTTATTCCCGTAGCAATTAGTTATGGATCCATAACTAAATAAACATCAGCATTTTGAAAGAGTATTTTTATCATTTTATTAACGAAAGCATAAAGATGCCATTATTAGTTACATTGTTTTAGTTTGAAACTGCAGACTGGCACTAAGAACAGAACAGCAGAACGATTCCTCTTAATGTTGCTCTGTGCTACCCAGTGTGGTGGGGTGGGGGTCCACTCCCCCTTCCTCCTCCTTCCTTCCCCATGGGCTAGGTGGGTCTTCTGTGCGTGGCTCTGCGGCCCACCCCGTGCCCCCTGCCCTCGGGCCTTGAACCTGCCGCGCATTCAGTGGATACAGATGGAGAACTGCAAGGCAATCCCATTGTGCACCACTTCGGAGCCATGACCAATATGACCAATAGATATTGTCCTGATAATAACAGGGTTAATAATATATCTGTGAGAATATCCAACGGGCTTTTATATAATTCTATATTAATAATAATAATATTCATATTTGCTTTGTTTAAAAAAATAACAAGATTTTGGAGATGATTTTGTTTAAAAAACAAACATAAAATGAGCAATAAAAATACCATTCTTAAACACGGGGTGAGACATTGTTACTAATTTGTAAATAAAGCCAGTTTGTTATATAGAATTATTTATTTATCTTTTTAGAGGGAGAGAAACCAAAAACCTACAGTCATCTCATGGGTCTCTCAGTCGAGGCCAGCACGGCTATTGAACCAGCATCTGTAGCAACACTGCTATGCACCTTACGACATGTCCGGTCGGGAATGGCCTACAGCAAAATAAGCCTAACAAAATAAAATAATAAAAACTTCAGTGTAAGTTTTAGTATATAATACTGAAGTTGTGTACAATTATCAGTTTCTGTTTAGGTTTATGTCACCCATTTATTGTCAGTTAGAGACACATTAGGACCCAAAAGCATAATCAGTGCTCTACCTCCCCCTTGTGGTGGTCTGGAGCAATGAAGTAGTGACGCAGGGTACTGTACTAAACCACAAATGACCTCGAAGTACCGCAGTGTAATCACAAGACTTTTAGTGGAGCAACCACTGTACATACACACACAGCACCACACACACACACACACACACACACAGCACCACACACACACACACAGCACCACACACACACGCACAGCACCACACACACACACAGCACTACATACACACACACAGCACCACACACACACACAGCACCACACACACACACACACACAGCACCACACACACACACAGCACAACACACACACACACACACACACACACACACACACACACACACACACACACACACACACACACACACACACACACACACACACACACACACACACACACACACACAGCACCACACATACACACACACATCACCACACACACACACACACAGCACCACACACACAGCACCACACACACACACACACACACACACAGCACCACACACAGCACCACACACACACACACAGCAATACATACACACACACAGCACCACACACACACACAGCACCACTCTCTACTACTCTACTACTATGCTACTCTACTACCCTGCTAGTCTACTACTCTACTACTATACTACTATGCTACTCTACTACTCAACTACTATACTACTCTACTACTATGCAACTCTACTACTCTGCTAGTCTGCTACTCTACTACCCTATTAATCTACTACTATACTAATCTGCTAATCTACTAATCTACTTCTTTACTAATCTACTACTCTACTACTCTACTATTATACTAATCTACTAGTCTGCTACTCTACTACTATGCTACTATACTACTCTACTACTATACTAATCTACTAGTCTGCTACTCTACTACTATGCTACTATACTACTCTACTACTCTACTATTGTACTACTCTACTACTATACTACTCTACTACTCTATTACTATGCTACTCTACTAATCTACTACTCTACTACTCTACTACTCTACTAATCTACTAGTCTGCTACTTTGCTACTCTGCTACTCTACTACTATACTACTCTACCACTCTGTTCCTCTGCTCCTACTAAACTTCACTCTTTGCTACTCCACTACTCACAGAATAAACAAACTGTAAAAATGTCACTCTACCCCAAACATTATTCCACTAGAAAAAAACAGATGTTTGGGATGACTTCTCAGTATCAGTTGATAGGCTTGTATATTCCAAATGAACCGGAATGTGAAAATGTTGTGACGGTTTTATTGTTTGCTGTTATGTAATCCAGCTGTATTTGGGATGTTTGGTCATTTCACTCAGAGGTTCCGGGATGTCAACCACATCTTTGTATAACCTGAGTGATGAGTCCTATTGGAAGTGTGTATTTTAACTCTCAATTATATCATCCTCCTGCTCCTCTGCTGCCGGGCCGCCAATCAACCCAATCGAGCCTCAGTTCTGCAGTCAGAGTTAATATAGATTATTATAGATTATATATTGTATTATCTATAGAGTTTGTGTACGTGTATACTTGAGTAATTGCGTTTGTTAGCCCATATTGTAAGTGTGTGTGCCTTCTGTGTCTGGGAAATGGTGCAGGTTGTTATCTCCAGTTTATGTGGGTCTACAGAGAACAGGTTGTTACCTCCAGTTAGTACCTCCAGTTAGTGTGGGTCTACAGAGAACAGGTTGTTACCTCCAGGTAGTGTGGGTCTACAGAGAACAGGTTGTTACCCCCAGTTAGTGTGGGTCTACAGAGAACAGGTTGTTACCTCCAGTTAGTGTGGGTCTACAGAGAACAGGTTGTTACCTCCAGGTAGTGTGGGTCTACAGAGAACAGGTTGTTACCTCCAGTTAGTAACTCCAGTTAGTGTGGGTCTACAGAGAACAGGTTGTTACCTCCAGGTAGTGTGGGTCTACAGAGAACAGGTTGTTACCTCCAGTTAGTAACTCCAGTTAGTGTGGGTCTACAGAGAACAGGTTGTTACCTCCAGGTGGTACCTCCAGTTAGTGTGGGTCTACAGAGAACAGGTTGTTACCCCCAGTTAGTGTGGGTCTACAGAGAACAGGTTGTTACCTCCAGGTAGTGTGGGTCTACAGAGAACAGGTTGTTACCTCCAGGTGGTACCTCCAGTTAGTGTGGGTCTACAGAGAACAGGTTGTTACCTCCAGTTAGTAACTCCAGTTAGTGTGGGTCTACAGAGAACAGGTTGTTACCTCCAGGTAGTGTGGGTCTACAGAGAACAGGTTGTTACCTCCAGTTAGTAACTCCAGTTAGTGTGGGTCTACAGAGAACAGGTTGTTACCTCCAGGTAGTGTGGGTCTACAGAGAACAGGTTGTTACCTCCAGTTAGTAACTCCAGTTAGTGTGGGTCTACAGAGAACAGGTTGTTACCTCCAGGTGGTACCTCCAGTTAGTGTGGGTCTACAGAGAACAGGTTGTTACCCCCAGTTAGTGTGGGTCTACAGAGAACAGGTTGTTACCTCCAGGTAGTGTGGGTCTACAGAGAACAGGTTGTTACCTCCAGGTGGTACCTCCAGTTAGTGTGGGTCTACAGAGAACAGGTTGTTACCTCCAGGTAGTGTGGGTCTACAGAGAACAGCTTGTTACCTCCAGTTAGTGTGGGTCTACAGAGAATAGGTCGTTACCTCCAGATAGTACCTCCAGTGATTCCACTACTCAGTTGTTCAACCTGATTCCACTACTCAGCTGTTCAACCTGATTCCACTACTCAGCTGTTCAACCTGATTCCACTACTCAGTTGTTCAACCTGATTCCACTACTCAGCTGTTCAACCTGATTCCACTACTCAACTGTTCAACCTGATTCCACTACTCAGTTGTTCAACCTGATTCCACTACTCAGTTGTTCAACCTGATTCCACTACTCAGCTCTTCAACCTGATTCCACTACTCCGCTGTTCAACCTGATTCCACTACACAGCTGTTCACACCTGATTCCACTACTCAGCTGTTCAACCTGATTCCACTACTCAGCTGTTCAACCTGATTCCACTACTCAGTTGTTCAACCTGATTCCACTACTCAACTGTTCACACCTGATTCCACTACTCAGTTGTTCACACCTGATTCCACTACACAGCTGTTCAACCTGATTCCACTACACAGCTGTTCAACCTGATTCCACTACTCAGCTGTTAAACCTGATTCCACTACTCAGTTGTTCACCCTGATTCCACTACTCAGCTGTTCAACCTGATTCCACTACTTGGCTGTTCAACCTGATTCCACTACTCAGTTGTTCAACCTGATTCCACTACTCAGCTGTTCAACCTGATTCCACTACTCGGCTGTTCAACCTGATTCCACTACTCAGCTGTTCAACCTGATTCCACTACTCCGCTGTTCAACCTGATTCCACTACACAGCTGTTCACACCTGATTCCACTACTCAGCTGTTCAACCTGATTCCACTACTCAGCTGTTCAACCTGATTCCACTGCTCAGCTGTTAAACCTTATTCCACTACTCAGCTGTTAAACCTGATTCCACTACTCAGTTGTTCAACCTGATTCCACTACTCAACTGTTCACACCTGATTCCACTACTCAGTTGTTCACACCTGATTCCACTATTCAGTTGTTCAACCTGATTCCACGACACAGCTGTTCAACCTGATTCCACTACTCAACTGTTCATCCTGATTCCACTACTCAGCTGTTCAACCTGATTCCACTACTCAGCTATTCAACTTGATTCCACTACTCAGCTATTCAACCTGATTCCACTACTCCGCTGTTCAACCTGATTCCACTACTCCGCTGTTCAACCTGATTCCACTACTGAGCTGTTCAACCTGATTCCACTACTCAGCTGTTCAACCTGATTCCACTACTCAACTGTTCACACCTGATTCCACTACACAGCTGTTCAACCTGATTCCACTACACAGCTGTTCAACCTGATTCCACTACTGAGCTGTTCAACCTGATTCCACTACTCAGCTGTTCAACCTGATTCCACTACACAGCTGTGCACACCTGATTCCACTACTCAGCTGTTCAACCTGATTCCACTACTCAACTGTTCACACCGGATTCCACTACTCAGCTGTTCAACCTGATTCCACTACTCAGTTGTTCAACCTGAATCCACTACACAGCTGTTCAACCTGATTCCACTACTGAGCTGTTCAACCTGATTCCACTACTCAGCTGTTCAACCCGATTCCACTACACAGCTGTTCAACCTGAATCCACTACTCAGCTGTTCAACCTGATTCCACTACACAGCTGTTCACACCTGATTCCACTACTCAGCTGTTAAACCTGATTCTACTACTCAGTTGTTCAACCTGATTCCACTACTCAGGTTTTCAACCTGATTCCACTACTCAGCTGTTCAACCTGATTCCACTACTCAGTTCTTCAACCTGATTCCACTACTCAGCTGTTCAACCTGATTCCACTACTCAGCTGTTCAACCTGATTCCACTACTCAACTGTTCACAGTTCTACTCAGCTGTTCAACCTGATTCCACTACTCAGCTGTTCAACCTGATTCCACTACTCAGCTGTTCAACCTTATTCCACTACTCAGCTGTTCAACCTGTTCCACTACCAGCTGTTCAACCTTCCACTGCTCAGCTGTTAAACCTTATTCCACTACTCAGCTGTTAAACCTGATTCCACTACTCAGTTGTTCAACCTGATTCCACTACTCAACTGTTCACACCTGATTCCACTACTCAGTTGTTCACACCTGATTCCACTATTCAGTTGTTCAACCTGATTCCACGACACAGCTGTTCAACCTGATTCCACTACTCAACTGTTCATCCTGATTCCACTACTCAGCTGTTCAACCTGATTCCACTACTCAGCTATTCAACCTGATTCCACTACTCCGCTGTTCAACCTGATTCCACTACTCCGCTGTTCAACCTGATTCCACTACTGAGCTGTTCAACCTGATTCCACTACTCAGCTGTTCAACCTGATTCCACTACTCAGTTGTTCAACCTGATTCCACTACTCAACTGTTCACACCTGATTCCACTACACAGCTGTTCAACCTGATTCCACTACACAGCTGTTCAACCTGATTCCACTACTGAGCTGTTCAACCTGATTCCACTACTCAGCTGTTCAACCTGATTCCACTACACAGCTGTGCACACCTGATTCCACTACTCAGCTGTTCAACCTGATTCCACTACTCAACTGTTCACACCTGATTCCACTACTCAGCTGTTCAACCTGATTCCACTACTCAGTTGTTCAACCTGAATCCACTACACAGCTGTTCAACCTGATTCCACTACTGAGCTGTTCAACCTGATTCCACTACTCAGCTGTTCAACCCGATTCCACTACACAGCTGTTCAACCTGAATCCACTACTCAGCTGTTCAACCTGATTCCACTACACAGCTGTTCACACCTGATTCCACTACTCAGCTGTTCAACCTGATTCCACTACTCAGCTGTTCAACCTGATTCCACTACTCAGCTGTTAAACCTGATTCTACTACTCAGTTGTTCAACCTGATTCCACTACTCAGGTTTTCAACCTGATTCCACTACTCAGCTGTTCAACCTGATTCCACTACTCAGTTCTTCAACCTGATTCCACTACTCAGCTGTTCAACCTGATTCCACTACTCAGCTGTTCAACCTGATTCCACTACTCAACTGTTCACACCTGATTCCACTACTCAGCTGTTCAACCTGATTCCACTACTCAGCTGTTCAACCTGATTCCACTACACAGCTGTTCAACCTGATTCCACTACTCAGCTGTTCAACCTGATTCCACTACTCGGCTGTTCAACCTGATTCCACTGCTCAGCTGTTCAACCTGATTCCACTACTCAGCTGTTCAACCTGATTCCACTACTCCGCTGTTCAACCTGATTCCACTACACAGCTGTGCACACCTGATTCCACTACTCAGCTGTTCAACCTGATTCCACTACTCAGCTGTTAAACCTGATTCCACTACTCAGCTGTTAAACCTGATTCCACTACTCAGTTGTTAAACCTGATTCCACTACTCAGTTGTTCAACCTGATTCCACTACTCAACTGTTCAACCTGATTCCACTACTCAGCTGTTCAACCCGATTCCACTACACAGCTGTTCAACCTGAATCCACTACTCAGCTGTTCAACCTGATTCCACTACTCAACTGTTCACACCTGATTCCACTACTCAGCTGTTCAACCTGATTCCACTACTCAGCTGTTCAACCTGATTCCACTACTCAACTGTTCACACCTGATTCCACTACTCAGCTGTTCAACCTGATTCCACTACTCAGCTGTTCAACCTGATTCCACTACACAGCTGTTCAACCTGATTCCACTACTCAGCTGTTCAACCTGATTCCACTACTCGGCTGTTCAACCTGATTCCACTGCTCAGCTGTTCAACCTGATTCCACTACTCAGCTGTTCAACCTGATTCCACTACTCCGCTGTTCAACCTGATTCCACTACACAGCTGTGCACACCTGATTCCACTACTCAGCTGTTCAACCTGATTCCACTACTCAGCTGTTAAACCTGATTCCACTACTCAGCTGTTAAACCTGATTCCACTACTCAGTTGTTAAACCTGATTCCACTACTCAGTTGTTCAACCTGATTCCACTACTCAACTGTTCAACCTGATTCCACTACTCAGCTGTTCAACCCGATTCCACTACACAGCTGTTCAACCTGAATCCACTACTCAGCTGTTCAACCTGATTCCACTACTCAACTGTTCACACCTGATTCCACTACTCAGCTGTTCAACCTGATTCCACTACTCAGCTGTTCAACCTGATTCCACTACTCAACTGTTCACACCTGATTCCACTACTCAGCTGTTCAACCTGATTCCACTACTCAGCTGTTCAACCTGATTCCACTACTCAACTGTTCACACCTGATTCCACTACTCAGCTGTTCAACCTGATTCCACTACTCGGCTGTTCAACCTGATTCCACTACACAGCTGTTCACACCTGATTCCACTACTCAGCTGTTCAACCTGATTCCACTACTCAGCTGTTCAACCTGATTCCACTGCTCAGCTGTTAAACCTTATTCCACTACTCAGCTGTTAAACCTGATTCCACTACTCAGTTGTTCAACCTGATTCCACTACTCAACTGTTCAACCTGATTCCACTACTCGGCTGTTCAACCTGATTCCACTACTCAGTTGTTCAACCTGAATCCACTACTCAGCTGTTCAACCTGATTCCACTACTCCGCTGTTCAACCTGATTCCACTACACAGCTGTTCACACCTGATTCCACTACTCAGCTGTTCAACCTGATTCCACTACTGAGCTGTTCAACCTGATTCCACTACTCAGCTGTTCAACCTGATTCCACTACACAGCTGTGCACACCTGATTCCACTACTCAGCTGTTCAACCTGATTCCACTACTCAACTGTTCACACCTGATTCCACTACTCAGCTGTTCAACCTGATTCCACTACTCAGTTGTTCAACCTGATTCCACTTCTCAGCTGTTCAACCTGATTCCACTACACAGCTGTTCAACCTGAATCCACTACTCAGCTGTTCAACCTGATTCCACTACACAGCTGTTCACACCTGATTCCACTACTCAGCTGTTCAACCTGATTCCACTACTCAGCTGTTCAACCTGATTCCACTACTCAGCTGTTAAACCTGATTCTACTACTCAGTTGTTCAACCTGATTCCACTACTCAGGTTTTCAACCTGATTCCACTACTCAGCTGTTCAACCTGATTCCACTACTCAGTTCTTCAACCTGATTCCACTACTCAGCTGTTCAACCTGATTCCACTACTCAGCTGTTCAACCTGATTCCACTACTCAACTGTTCACACCTGATTCCACTACTCAGCTGTTCAACCTGATTCCACTACTCAGCTGTTCAACCTGATTCCACTACACAGCTGTTCAACCTGATTCCACTACTCAGCTGTTCAACCTGATTCCACTACTCGGCTGTTCAACCTGATTCCACTGCTCAGCTGTTCAACCTGATTCCACTACTCAGCTGTTCAACCTGATTCCACTACTCAGCTGTTCAACCTGATTCCACTACTCGGCTGTTCAACCTGATTCCACTGCTCAGCTGTTCAACCTGATTCCACTACTCAGCTGTTCAACCTGATTCCACTACTCAGCTGTTCAACCTGATTCCACTACTCAACCTGCCACTGCTCAGCTGTTCAACCTGATTCCACTACTCAGCTGTTCAACCTGATTCCACTACTCCGCTGTTCAACCTGATTCCACTACACAGCTGTGCACACCTGATTCCACTACTCAGCTGTTCAACCTGATTCCACTACTCAGCTGTTAAACCTGATTCCACTACTCAGCTGTTAAACCTGATTCCACTACTCAGTTGTTAAACCTGATTCCACTACTCAGTTGTTCAACCTGATTCCACTACTCAACTGTTCAACCTGATTCCACTACTCAGCTGTTCAACCCGATTCCACTACACAGCTGTTCAACCTGAATCCACTACTCAGCTGTTCAACCTGATTCCACTACTCAACTGTTCACACCTGATTCCACTACTCAGCTGTTCAACCTGATTCCACTACTCAGCTGTTCAACCTGATTCCACTACTCAACTGTTCACACCTGATTCCACTACTCAGCTGTTCAACCTGATTCCACTACTCAGCTGTTCAACCTGATTCCACTACTCAACTGTTCACACCTGATTCCACTACTCAGCTGTTCAACCTGATTCCACTACTCAGCTGTTCAACCTGATTCCACTACACAGCTGTTCACACCTGATTCCACTACTCAGCTGTTCAACCTGATTCCACTACTCAGCTGTTCAACCTGATTCCACTGCTCAGCTGTTAAACCTTATTCCACTACTCAGCTGTTAAACCTGATTCCACTACTCAGTTGTTCAACCTGATTCCACTACTCAACTGTTCAACCTGATTCCACTACTCGGCTGTTCAACCTGATTCCACTACTCAGTTGTTCAACCTGAATCCACTACTCAGCTGTTCAACCTGATTCCACTACTCCGCTGTTCAACCTGATTCCACTACACAGCTGTTCACACCTGATTCCACTACTCAGCTGTTCAACCTGATTCCACTACTGAGCTGTTCAACCTGATTCCACTACTCAGCTGTTCAACCTGATTCCACTACACAGCTGTGCACACCTGATTCCACTACTCAGCTGTTCAACCTGATTCCACTACTCAACTGTTCACACCTGATTCCACTACTCAGCTGTTCAACCTGATTCCACTACACAGCTGTTCACACCTGATTCCACTACTCAGCTGTTCAACCTGATTCCACTACTCGGCTGTTCAACCTGATTCCACTGCTCAGCTGTTAAACCTTATTCCACTACTCCGCTGTTCAACCTGATTCCACTACACAGCTGTTCACACCTGATTCCACTACCCAGCTGTTCAACCTGATTCCACTACACAGATGTTCAACCTGATTCCACTACACAGATGTTCAACCTGATTCCACTACTCAGCTGTTCAACCTGATTCCACTACTCAGCTATTCAACCTGATTCCACTACTCAGCTGATCACACCTGATTCCACTACACAGATGTTCAACCTGATTCCACTACACAGATGTTCAACCTGATTCCACTACTCAGCTGTTCACACCTGATTCCACTACACAGCTGTTCACACCTGATTCCACTACTCAGCTGTTCAACCTGATTCCACTACTCAGCTGTTCAACCTGATTCCACTACTCAGCTGTTCAACCTGATTCCACTACTCAGTTGTTCAACCTGATTCCACTACACAACTGTTCACACCTGATTCCACTACTCAGTTGTTCAACCTGATTCCACTACTCAGTTGTTCAACCTGATTCCACTACACAGCTGTTCAACCTGATTCCACTACACAGCTGTTCAACCTGATTCCACTACTCAGCTGTTCAACCTGATTCCACTACTCAGCTGTTCACACCTGATTCCACTACTCGGCTGTCCACACCTGATTCCACTACTCAGCTGTTCAAACTGATTCCACTACACAGCTGTTCAACCTGATTCCACTACACAGCTGTTCAACCTGATTCCACTACACAGCTGTTCATCCTGATTCCACTACTCAGCTGTTGTTTTACTGCCTTGTTGCCCATAGCAGAAGGTAATACTTAACGTATTATTAAGAAACACTGACCTCTGGGAGTATGAACAACACTCCACCACCTACTCTGCTTTCCTCTTTAATAATATATTACGGGCAACCATTGATGACAAAGCTCCTATAAAATTGAAAGAGGACTCACGTCCCAGGTATAGAGGACTTACGTCCCAGGTATAGAGGATTATGTCCCAGGTATAGAGGACTTACATCCCAGGTATAGCGGACTATGTCCCAGGTATAGAGGACTATGTCCCAGGTATAGAGGACTATGTCCCAGGTATAGAGGACTATGTCCCAGGTATAGAGGACTATGTCCCAGGTATAGAGGACTATGTCCCAGGTATAGATGACTATGTCCCAGGTATAGAGGACTATGTCCCAGGTATAGAGCACCAATCGGATTATATGAATGTGACAGCTGTATTATTTAGTCTCTTCTAACATGGCTAACACATCGTGGTTCGTAACTACTGCGAATTTACGTTTAAGTATGCTGTATGTATTCTGAAAAGCGCTTTAAAAATCCCATGTGTGTCAGAAGTGTGTGGGTCAGGCTAGCAGATAATCCTACCGGCCCACGGGAACCTCTAACACTAGAGAGTCAGAAGGGCTATTCATCTATTAATTATAATTATTATCTATCTATTAATCCGATCCATATATTTTAGTCTCATCCAACGTGGTTTCTAAATTCCGCCACAGGCCTGTTTAGTAGTTCAATCCGGCTCTGCTGCCTCTAGTCTGGTGTCTGTTTACACATGTCCTCTGATCTAGTCTGGTGTCTGTTTACACATGTCCTCTGATCTAGTCTGCTGTTAGTACTGATCCTCACCGGCCCGAGGCCTGCCCCTGGCGCCAGATTACATTACTGTCTCAGGGTTCCTTCCTTCCTGAGAAAGATGGAGAGAGGGACGGTATAGACAGAGGATCAAATTACAGGGAGGGGGAGATGACTGGAAGTGGGTATTCCTGTATTCTGTCGTCTTGTCATTCCAATGGGATGGGTATTTCTGTAGGGATGGGTATTTCTGTAGGGATGGGTATTTCCGTATGGATGGGTATTTCTATATTCTGTCCTCTTGTCATTCAGAAACAGAAAAAGCTGTGTTCACCAAGAACATTTACACATACAAGTGATAGACAACATGCTCAGAATGTTACCTGGTGATATGGTGCTGCTAGACAACATACTCAGAATGTTACCTGGTGATATGGTGCTGCTAGACAACATAGTCAGAATGTTACCTGGTGATATGGTGCTGCTAGACAACATACTCAGAATGTTACCTGGTGATGTGGTGCTGTTAGTGATAGACAACATACTCAGAATGTTACCTGGTGATATGGTGCTGATAGACAACATACTCAGAATGTTACCTGGTGATATGGTGCTGCTAGACAACATACTCAGAATGTTACCTGGTGATATGGTGCTGCTAGACAACATACTCAGAATGTTACCTGGTGATATGGTGCTGCTAGACAACATACTCAGAATGTTACCTGGTGATGTGGTGCTGCTAGACAACATACTCAGAATGTTACCTGGTGATATGGTGCTGCTAGACAACATACTCAGAATGTTACCTGGTGATATGGTGCTGCTAGACAACATACTCAGAATGTTACCTGGTGATATGGTGCTGCTAGTGATAGACAACATACTCAGAATGTTACCTGGTGATGTGGTGCTGCTAGACAACATACTCAGAATGTTACCTGGTGATATGGTGCTGTTAGACAACATACTCAGAATGTTACCTGGTGATATGGTGCTGCTAGACAACATACTCAGAATGTAACCTGGTGATATGGTGCTGTTAGACAACATACTCAGAATGTTACCTGGTGATATGGTGCTGCTAGACAACATACTCAGAATGTTACCTGGTGATATGGTGCTGCTAGACAACATACTCAGAATGTTACCTGGTGATATGGTGCTGCTAGACAACATACTCAGAATGTTACCTGGTGATATGGTGCTGCTAGACAACATACTCAGAATGTTACCTGGTGATATGGTGCTGCTAGACAACATACTCAGAATGTTACCTGGTGATATGGTGCTGCTAGACAACATAGTCAGAATGTAACCTGGTGATATGGTGCTGCTAGACAACATACTCAGAATGTTACCTGGTGATATGGTGCTGCTAGACAACATGCTCAGAATGTTACCTGGTGATATGGTGCTGCTAGTGTTAGACAACATACTCAGAATGTTACCTGGTGATATGGTGCTGCTAGTGATAGACAACATACTCAGAATGTTACCTGGTGATATGGTGCTGCTAGTGATAGACAACATACTCAGAATGTTACCTGGTGATATGGTGCTGTTAGACAACATACTCAGAATGTTACCTGGTGATATGGTGCTGCTAGACAACATACTCAGAATGTTACCTGGTGATATGGTGCTGCTAGTGATAGACAATATACTCAGAATGTTACCTGGTGATATGTTGCTGCTAGTGATAGACAACATACTCAGAATGTTACCTGGTGATATGGTGCTGTTAGACAACATACTCAGATTGTTACCTGGTGATATGGTGCTGTTAGACAACATACTCAGAATGTTACCTGGTGATATGGTGCTGTTAGTGATAGACAACATACTCAGAATGTTACCTGGTGATATGGTGTTGATAGACAACATACTCAGAATGTTACCTGGTGATATGGTGCTGCTAGACAACATACTCAGAATGTTACCTGGTGATATGGTGCTGCTAGACAACATAGTCAGAATGTTACCTGGTGATATGGTGCTGCTAGACAACATACTCAGAATGTTACCTGGTGATATGGTGCTGCTAGACAACATACTCAGAATGTTACCTGGTGATATGGTGCTGTTAGACAACATAGTCAGAATGTTACCTGGTGATATGGTGCTGCTAGACAACATACTCAGAATGTTACCTGGTGATATGGTGCTGTTAGTGATAGACAACATACTCAGAATGTTACCTGGTGATGTGGTGCTGCTAGACAACATACTCAGAATGTTACCTGGTGATATGGTGCTGCTAGACAACATACTCAGAATGTTACCTGGTGATATGGTGCTGCTAGACAACATAGTCAGAATGTAACCTGGTGATATGGTGCTGCTAGACAACATACTCAGAATGTTACCTGGTGATATGGTGCTGCTAGACAACATACTCAGAATGTTACCTGGTGATATGGTGCTGCTAGACAACATACTCAGAATGTTACCTGGTGATATGGTGCTGCTAGACAACATACTCAGAATGTTACCTGGTGATATGGTGCTGCTAGACAACATACTCAGAATGTTACCTGGTGATGTGGTGCTGATAGACAACATACTCAGAATGTTACCTGGTGATATGGTGCTGCTAGTGATAGACAACATCCTCAGAATGTTACCTGGTGATATGGTGCTGATAGACTACATACTTATTTTAATATACAGTGGATTATACAGTTCATATACAGTGGATGCACAAATGTACATTATCAGTATGAATATATCTACATGCAGAGAGATGCAGAATACTACAATTATTTAATTTACATTTCAGAGATGGCTAAATGCAGCATAGTGCAGTAATTTAGAGTACAGTTCAGAGATGGCTTGATGCAGCATAGTGCAGTAATTTAGAGTACAGTTCAGAGATGGCTTGATGCGCTGTGCAGCATAGAGTGGTTAGTCCTTTAGTCTCTATGAGCCAGAAGGCTTGTTGGTGAGGGCCACAGACCAGAGAAAGTAACTTCCACAGTGATGGGTACTTCCACAGTGAAGGGTATTCCACATTGATGAGTACTTCCACAGTGAAGGGTATTCCACATTGATGAGTACTTCCACAGTGAAGGGTATTCCACATTGATGAGTACTTCCACAGTGATGAGTACTTCCACAGTGATGGGTATTCCAGGTTGATGGGTATTCCACATTTATGAGTACTTCCACAGTGATGGGTATTCCACATTGATGCGTATTCAACAGTGATGAGTACTTCCACAGTGATGGGTATTCCACATTGATGCGTATTCAACAGTGATGAGTACTTCCACAGTGATGGGTATTCCACAGTGATGAGTACTTCCACAGTGATGGGTATTCAACAGTGATGAGTACTTCCACATTGATGCGTATTCCACATTGATGCGTATTCAACAGTGATGAGTACTTCCACAGTGATGGGTATTCCACATTGATGCGTATTCAACAGTGATGAGTACTTCCACAGTGATGGGTATTCCACATTGATGCGTATTCAACAGTGATGAGTACTTCCACAGTGATGGGTATTCCACATTGATGCGTATTCAACAGTGATGAGTACTTCCACAGTGATGGGTATTCCACATTGATGCGTATTCAACAGTGATGAGTACTTCCACAGTGATGGGTATTCCACATTGATGCGTATTCAACAGTGATGAGTACTTCCACAGTGATGGGTATTCCACATTGATGCGTATTCAACAGTGATGAGTACTTCCACATTGATGCGTATTCCACATTGATGCGTATTCCACATTGATGAGTACTTCCACAGTGATGGGTATTCCAGGGTGATGGGTATTCCACATTTATGAGTACTTCCACAGTGATGGGTATTCCACATTGATGCGTATTCAACAGTGATGAGTACTTCCACATTGATGCGTATTCCACATTGATGCGTATTCAACAGTGATGAGTACTTCCACAGTGATGGGTATTCCACATTGATGCGTATTCCACAGTGATGAGTACTTCCACAGTGATGGGTATTCCACATTGATGCGTATTTCACAGTGATGAGTACTTCCACAGTGATGGGTATTCCACATTGATGCGTATTCCACAGTGATGAGTACTTCCACATTGATGGATATTCCTCCTCTAGTCAGAAGGGGAGGACAGCCTGTATTTGGCCCTCTCCTCTCCAAACCCAGGTGTTTCTACTCCTTGTCAAGCCAAGAATTCCCTGAACGTTGAGTTCAGCTGGAGTAGCTAATTGTGTGAATTCCTGTGTGATTGCATTATCAGAGTTATTATTATTATATATATTATATATATATATATATATAGATATATTAATATCTGAGTCTGCTTGTCTGTGACATGTTGCTATATGTGCAGGATGGTTAACAAATGGTAGGACCGTGTGTATGTTCTTCTGTATCTGTTACACAGAGAGGTCCTAGTTGGTCTTAACATGACTATATACAGGGAGTACCAGGTAATAACATGACTATATACAGGGAGGTAATAACATGGCTATATACAGGGAGTACCAGGTAATAACATGGCTATATACAGGGAGTACCAGGTAATAACATGGCTATATACAGGGAGTACCAGGTAATAATATGACTATATACAGGAAGTACCAGGTAATAACATGGCTATATAAAGGGAGGTAATAACATGGTTATATACAGGGAGTACCAGGTAATAATATGACTATATACAGGAAGTACCAGGAAATAACATGGTTATATACAGGGAGTACCAGGTAATAACATGGCTATATACAGGGAGTACCAGGTAATAACATGGCTATATACAGGAAGTACTAGGTAATAACATGGCTATATACAGGGAGGTAATACCATGGCTATATACAGGAAGTACCAGGTAATAACATGACTATATACAGGAAGTACCAGGTAATAACATGATTATATACAGGAAGTACCAGGTAATAACATGGCTATATACAGGGAGTACCAGGTAATAACATGGCTATATACAGGAAGTACCAGGTAATAACATGGTTATATACAGGAAGTACCAGGTAATAACTTGACTATATACAGGGAGTACCAGGTAATGACATGGCTATATACAGGGAGTACCAGGTAATAACATGACTATATACAGGGAGTACCAGGTAATAACATGGTTATATACAGGAAGTACCAGGTAATAACATGTCTATACAGGAAGTACCAGGTAATAACATGGTTATATACAGGGAGTACCAGGTAATAACATGGCTATATACACAGAGTACCAGGTAATAACATGGCTATATACAGGGAGTACCAGGTAATAACATGGCTATATACAGGGAGTACCAGGTAATAACATGGTTATATACAGGAAGTACCAGGTAATAACATGGCTATATACAGGAAGTACCAGGTAATAACATGGCTATATACAGGAAGTACCAGGTAATAACATGGCTATATACAGGAAGTACCAGGTAATAACATGGCTATGTACAGGGAGTTCCACTACTGTATTTTTTTGTATTCATCCTGTTAGCCAATCACAAGCATTCACATGTCAGGATTAGAACACCATCCATGGTTATCAAATGAAAATGTCTAAAACGTGTGTATTGTTAAGTTCAGGTATTACATATCTACAACACATTATTACACCACTACTCTACCACTACATATCTACAATACAATACATTATTACACCACTACTCTACCACTACATATCTACAATACAACACATTATTACACCACTACTCTACCACTACATATCTACAATACAATACATTATTACACCACTACTCTACCACTACATATCTACAATACAACACATTATTACACCACTATATATCTACAATACAACACATTATTACACCACTACTCTACCACTACATATCTACAATACAATACATTATTACACCACTACTCTACCACTACATATCTACAATACAACACATTATTACACCACTACTCTACCACTATATATCTACAATACAACACATTATTACACCACTACTACTACATTATTACACTACACCACTACATTATTACTACCACTACATATCTACAATACAATACATTATTACACCACTACTCTGCCACTACATATCTACAATACAATACATTATTACACCACTACATATCTACAATACAATACATTATTACACCACTACTCTACCACTACATATCTACAACACAATACATTATTACACCACTACTCTACCACTACATATCTACAATACAATACATTATTACACCACTACTCTACCACTACATATCTACAATACAACACATTATTACACCACTACTCTACCACTACATATCTACAATACAATACATTATTACACCACTACTCTACCACTACATATCTACAATACAACACATTATTACACCACTACTCTACCACTACATATCTACAATACATTATTACACCACTACTCTACCACTATATATCTACAATACATTATTACACCACTACTCTACCACTATATATCTACAATACATTATTACACCACTACTCTACCACTATATATCTACAATACATTATTACACCACTACTCTACCACTACATATCTACAATACAACACATTATTACACCACTACTCTACCACTACATATCTACAATACAACACATTATTACACCACTACTCTACCACTACATATCTACAATACAATACATTATTACACCACTACTCTACCACTACATATCTACAATACAATACATTATTACACCACTACTCTACCACTACATATCTACAATACAATACATTATTACACCACTACTCTACCACTACATATCTACAATACAACACATTATTACACCACTACTCTACCACTACATATCTACAACACAATACATTATTACACCACTACTCTACCACTACATATCTACAATACAACACATTATTACACCACTACTCTACCACTACATATCTACAATACAATACATTATTACACCACTACTCTACCACTACATATCTACAATACAATACATTATTACACCACTATATATCTACAATACAACACATTATTACACCACTACTCTACCACTACATATCTACAATACATTATTACACCACTACTCTACCACTATATATCTACAATACATTATTACACCACTACTCTACCACTATATATCTACAATACATTATTACACCACTACTCTACCACTATATATCTACAATACATTATTACACCACTACTCTACCACTACATATCTACAATACAACACATTATTACACCACTACTCTACCACTACATATCTACAATACAACACATTATTACACCACTACTCTACCACTACATATCTACAATAAAATACATTATTACACCACTACTCTACCACTACATATCTACAATACAATACATTATTACACCACTACTCTACCACTACATATCTACAATACAATACATTATAACACCACTACATATCTACAATACAATACATTATTACACCACTACACTACCACTACATATCTACAATACAATACATTATTACACCACTACTCTACCACTATATATCTACAATAAATTATTACACCACTAAATATCTACAATACAATACATTATTACACCACTACTCTACCACTACATATCTACAATAAAACACATTATTACACCACTACTCTACCACTACATATCTACAATACAACACATTATTACACCACTACTCTACCACTATATATCTACAATACATTATTACACCACTACTCTACCACTACATATCTACAATACATTATTACACCACTACTCTACCACTACATATCTACAATACAACACATTATAACACCACTACTCTACCACTATATATCTACAATACATTATTACACCACTACATATCTACAATACAACACATTATTACACCACTACTCTACCACTACATATCTACAATACAACACATTATTACACCACTACTCTACCACTACATATCTACAATACAACACATTATTACACCACTACTCTACCACTATATATCTACAATACATTATTACACCACTACTCTACCACTACATATCTACAATACAACACATTATAACACCACTACTCTACCACTATATATCTACAATACATTATTACACCACTACATATCTACAATACAATACATTATTACACCACTACTCTACCACTACATATCTACAATACAATACATTATTACACCACTTATTACACCACCACTACATATCTACAATACAACACATTATTACACCAATACTCTACCACTACATATCTACAATACAATACATTATTACACCACTACTACCACTACATATCTACAATACAATACATTATAACACCACTAAATATATCTACAATACAATACATTATTACACCACTACTCTACCACTACATATCTACAATACAACACATTATTACACCACTACTACATATCTACAATACACTACATATCTACAATACAATACATTATTACACCACTACTCTACCACTACATATCTACAATACAATACATTATTACACACTACTCTACCACTATATATCTACAATACAATACATTATAACACCACTAAATATCTACAATACAATACATTATTACACCACTACTCTACCACTATATATCTACAATACAACACATTATTACACCACTACTCTACCACTACATATCTACAATACAATACATTATTACACCACTACTCTACCACTACATATCTACAATACAATACATTATAACACCACTAAATATCTACAATACAATACATTATTACACCACTACTCTACCACTACATATCTACAATACAACACATTATTACACCACTACTCTACCACTACATATCTACAATACAATACATTATTACACCACTACTCTACCACTACATATCTACAATACAATACATTATTACACACTACTCTACCACTACATATCTACAATACAATTACACATTATTACACACAATACAATCATACCACTATATATCTACAATACAATTCATTATTACACCACTATATATCTACAATACAATTACACATTATTACACCATATCTACTCTACCACTACATATCTACAATACAATACATTATTACACACTACTCTACCACTACATATCTACAATACAATACATTATAACACATTATTACACTACTCTACCACTACATATCTACAATACAATACATTATTACACCACTACTCTACCACTACATATATCTATTACACCACTACAATACATTCTATAACACCACTACTCTACCACTATATATCTACAATACAATACATTATAACACCACTACTCTACCACTACATATCTACAATACAATACATTATTACACCACTACTCTACCACTACATATCTACAATACAATACATTATTACACCACTACTCTACCACTACATATCTACAATACAATACATTATAACACCACTACATATCTACAATACAATACATTATTACACCACTACTCTACCACTACATATCTACAATACAATACATTATTACACCACTACTCTACCACTACATATCTACAATACATTATTACACCACTACTCTACCACTACATATCTACAATACATTATTACACCACTACTCTACCACTACATATCTACAATACATTATTACACCACTACTCTACCACTACATATCTACAATACATTATTACACCACTACTCTACCACTACATATCTACAATACATTATTACACCACTACATATCTACAATACAATACATTATTACACCACTACTCTACCACTACATATCTACAATACAATACATTATTACACCACTACTCTACCACTATATATCTACAATACAACACATTATTACACCACTACTCTACCACTACATATCTACAATACAACACATTATTACACCACTACTCTACCACTACATATCTACAATACAATACATTATAACACCACTACTCTACCACTACATATCTACAATACAACACATTATTACACCACTACTCTACCACTACATATCTACAATACAACACATTATTACACCACTACTCTACCACTACATATCTACAATACAACACATTATTACACCACTACTCTACCACTACATATCTACAATACATTATTACACCACTACTCTACCACTATATATCTACAATACATTATTACACCACTACTCTACCACTATATATCTACAATACATTATTACACCACTACTCTACCACTATATATCTACAATACATTATTACACCACTATTACACCACTACATATCTACAATACAACACATTATTACACCACTACTCTACCACTACATATCTACAATACAACAATACATTATTACACCACTACTCTACCACTACATATCTACAATACAATACATTATTACACCACTACTCTACCACTACATATCTACAATACAATACATCATTACACCACTACTCTACCACTACATATCTACAATACAATACATTATTACACCACTACTCTACCACTACATATCTACAATACAACACATTATTACACCACTACTCTACCACTACATATCTACAACACAATACATTATTACACCACTACTCTACCACTACATATCTACAATACAACACATTATTACACCACTACTCTACCACTACATATCTACAATACAATACATTATTACACCACTACTCTACCACTACATACAACACATTATTACTACATATCTACATTATACAATACATTATTACACCACTATTATATCTACAATACAATACATTATTACACCACTACTCTACCACTACATATCTACAATACATACAATACATTATTACACCACTACTCTACCACTATATATCTACAATACATTATTACACCACTACTCTACCACTATATATCTACAATACATTATTACACCACTACTCTACCACTATATATCTACAATACATTATTACACCACTACTCTACCACTACATATCTACAATACAACACATTATTACACCACTACTCTACCACTACATATCTACAATACAACACATTATTACACCACTACTCTACCACTACATATCTACAATACAATACATTATTACACCACTACTCTACCACTACATATCTACAATACAATACATTATTACACCACTACTCTACCACTACATATCTACAATACAATACATTATAACACCACTACATATCTACAATACAATACATTATTACACCACTACACTACCACTACATATCTACAATACAATACATTATTACACCACTACTCTACCACTATATATCTACAATAAAGTATTACACCACTAAATATCTACAATACAATACATTATTACACCACTACTCTACCACTACATATCTACAATACAACACATTATTACACCACTACTCTACCACTACATATCTACAATACAACACATTATTACACCACTACTATACCACTACATATCTACAATACAATACATTATTACACCACTACTCTACCACTACATATCTACAATACAATACATTATTACACCACTATATATCTACAATACAATACATTATTACACCACTACTCTACCACTACATATCTACAATACAATACATTATTACACCACTACTCTACCACTATATATCTACAATACATTATTACACCACTACTCTACCACTACATATCTACAATACAACACATTATAACACCACTACTCTACCACTATATATCTACAATACATTATTACACCACTACATATCTACAATACAATACATTATTACACCACTACTCTACCACTATATATCTACAATACATTATAACACCACTACACTACCACTACATATCTACAATACAATACATTATTACACCACTACTCTACCACTATATATCTACAATACATTATAACACCACTACACTACCACTACATATCTACAATACAATACATTATTACACCACTACTCTACCACTATATATCTACAATACATTATAACACCACTACACTACCACTACATATCTACAATACAATACATTATTACACCACTACTCTACCACTATATATCTACAATAAAGTATTACACCACTAAATATCTACAATACAATACATTATTACACCACTACTCTACCACTACATATCTACAATACAACACATTATTACACCACTACTCTACCACTATATATCTACAATACATTATTACACCACTACTCTACCACTACATATCTACAATACAACACATTATAACACCACTAACACCACTACTCTACCACTATATATCTACACAATACATTATTACACCACTACTCTACCACTACATATCTACAATACAATACATTATTACACCACTACTCTACCACTACATATCTACAATACAATACATTATTACACCACTACTCTACCACTATATATCTACAATACATTAACACATTATTACACCACTACTCTACCACTACATATCTACAATACAATACATTATTACACCACTACTCTACCACTACATATCTACAATACAACACATTATTACACCACTACTACATATCTACCACTACATATCTACAATACAATACATTATTACACCACTACTCTACCACTACATATATCTACAATACAACACATTATTACACACTACTATTACTACCACTACATATCTACAATACAATACATTATTACACCACTACTCTACCACTACATATCTACAATACAATACATTATTACACACTACTCTACCACTATATATCTACAATACAATACATTATTACACCACTACTCTACCACTATATATCTACAATACAATACATTATTACACACTACTCTACCACTACATATCTACAATACAACACATTATTACACACTACTCTACCACTATATATCTACAATACAATTCATTATTACACCACTATATATCTACAATACAACACATTATTACACCACTACTCTACCACTACATATCTACAATACAATACATTATTACACACTACTCTACCACTACATATCTACAATACAATACATTATAACACCACTACTCTACCACTACATATCTACAATACAATACATTATTACACCACTACTCTACCACTATATATCTACAATACAATACATTATAACACCACTACTCTACCACTTATTACACCACTATATCTACAATAATACAATACATTATAACACCACTACTCTACCACTACATATCTACAATACAATACATTATAACACCACTACTCTACCACTACATATCTACAATACAATACATTATTACACCACTACATATCTACAATACAATACATTATTACACCACTACTCTACCACTACATATCTACAATACAATACATTATAACACCTCTACACTACATATCTACAATACATATCTATACATTATTACACCACTACTATCTACCACTACATATCTACAATACAATACATTATTACACCACTACTCTACCACTACATATCTACAATACAATACATTATTACACCACTACTCTACCACTACATATCTACAATACAACACATTATTACACCACTACTCTACCACTATATATCTACAATACATTATTACACCACTACTCTACCACTACATATCTACAATACATTATTACACCACTACATATCTACAATACAACACAATATCACACGCTTTATAATAATAATCCTATAATGTCCTATATGGGTCAACTGCAGGTCAACAAGGTGACATAGTGTCTAAAAACCCAAACCACATAATTACATGGTCCTTGGTGGGTGGGTGGGTGTGGTGTGTGTGTGTGTGTGTGTGTGTGTGTGTGTGTGTGTGTGTGTGTGTGTGTGTGTGTGTGTGTGTGTGTGTGTGTGTGTGTGTGTGTGTGTGTGTGTGTGTGTCTCTTCACAGTCCCCGCTTCCTTAAGGTGTATTTTTATCTGTTTTTCAATCTAATTTTACTGCTGCATCAGTTACATGACGTGGAATGTAGTCATGGCTCTGTGTAGTACTGTGCGTCTCCCACAGTCTGTTCTGGACTTGGGGACTGTGAATAGACCTCTTGTGGCATGTCTTGTAGGGTATGCCTGAGCGTCTGAGCTGTGTGCTATTAGTTTAAATAGATAGCTTGGTGCATTCAGCATGTCAATACCTCTCACAAATACAAGCAGTGATGCTTTCAATCTCTCCTCCATTTTGAGCCAGGAGAGATTGACATACATTTTAGTACTATATTATATTATACATATTAGTACTATATTATATTATACATATTAGTACTATATTATATTATACATATTAGTACTATATTATATTATACATATTAGTACTATATTATATTATACATATTAGTACTATATTATATTATACATATTAGTACTATATTATATTATACATATTATTAATATATTATATTATACATATTATTAATATATTATATTATACATATTATTAATATATTATATTATACATATTATTAATATATTATATTATACATATTAGTAATATATTATATTATACATATTAGTAATATATTATATTATACATATTATTAATATATTATATTATACATATTAGTAATATATTATATTATACATATTATTAATATATTATATTATACATACCTTATTGATAGTGTTTTAAGAAGGTTATACCTGCCTTGTTGATAGTGTAGAAGGTAAAACTAGGTTCTGGACCTGCCTTGTTGATAGTGTTGTTAAGAAGGTAGAAACTAGGGCCTGTAGGACCTGCCTTGTTGATAGTGCTGTTAAGAAGGTAGAAACTAGGTTCTGTAGGACCTGCCTTGTTGATAGTGTTGTTAAGAGGTATAAACTAGGGCCTGTAGGACCTGCCTTGTTGATAGTGTTGTTAAGAAGGTAGAAACTAGGTTCTGTAGGACCTGCCTTGTTGATTGTGTTGTTAAGAGGTATAAACTAGGGCCTGTAGGACCTGCCTTGTTGATAGTGTTGTTAAGAAGGTAGAAACTAGGTTCTGTAGGACCTGCCTTGTTGATAGTGTTGTTAAGAGGTATAAACTAGGGCCTGTAGGACCTGCCTTGTTGATAGTGTTGTTAAGAAGGTAGAAACTAGGTTCTGTAGGACCTGCCTTGTTGATAGTGTTGTTAAGAGGTATAAACTAGGGCCTGTAGGACCTGCCTTGTTGATAGTGTTGTTAAGAAGGTAGAAACTAGGGCCTGTAGGACCTGCCTTGTTGATAGTGTTGTTAAGAGGTATAAACTAGGGCCTGTAGGACCTGCCTTGTTGATAGTGTTGTTAAGAGGTAGAAACTAGGGCCTGTAGGACCTGCCTTGTTGATAGTGTTGTTAAGAAGGTAGAAACTAGGGCCTGTAGGACCTGCCTTGTTGATAGTGTTGTTAAGAGGTATAAACTAGGGCCTGTAGGACCTGCCTTGTTGATAGTGTTGTTAAGAGGTAGAAACTAGGGCCTGTAGGACCTGCCTTGTTGATAGTGTTGTTAAGAAGGTAGAAACTAGGGCCTGTAGGACCTGCCTTGTTGATAGTGTTGTTAAGAAGGTAGAAACTAGGGCCTGTAGGACCTGCCTTGTTGATAGTGTTGTTAAGAGGTATAAACTAGGGCCTGTAGGACCTGCCTTGTTGATAGTGTTGTTAAGAGGTAGAAACTAGGGCCTGTAGGACCTGCCTTGTTGATAGTGTTGTTAAGAAGGTAGAAACTAGGGCCTGTAGGACCTGCCTTGTTGATAGTGTTGTTAAGAGGTATAAACTAGGGCCTGTAGGACCTGCCTTGTTGATAGTGTTGTTAAGAGGTAGAAACTAGGGCCTGTAGGACCTGCCTTGTTGATAGTGTTGTTAAGAAGGTAGAAACTAGGGCCTGTAGGACCTGCCTTGTTGATAGTGTTGTTAAGAAGGTAGAAACTAGGGCCTGTAGGACCTGCCTTGTTGATAGTGTTGTTAAGAGGTATAAACTAGGGCCTGTAGGACCTGCCTTGTTGATAGTGTTGTTAAGAGGTAGAAACTAGGGCCTGTAGGACCTGCCTTGTTGATAGTGTTGTTAAGAAGGTAGAAACTAGGGCCTGTAGGACCTGCCTTGTTGATAGTGTTGTTAAGAGGTAGAAACTAGGGCCTGTAGGACCTGCCTTGTTGATAGTGTTGTTAAGAAGGTAGAAACTAGGGCCTGTAGGACCTGCCTTGTTGATAGTGTTGTTAAGAAGGTAGAAACTAGGACCTGTAGGACCTGCCTTGTTGATAGTGTTGTTAAGAAGGTAGAAACTAGGACCTGTAGGACCTGCCTTGTTGATAGGGCTGTTAGGAAGGTAGAAACTAGGACCTGTAGGACCTGCCTTGTTGATAGGGCTGTTAGGAAGGTAGAAACTAGGACCTGTAGGACCTGCCTTGTTGATAGTGTTGTTAAGAAGGTAGAAACTAGGGCCTGTAGGACCTGCCTTGTTGATAGTGTTGTTAAGAAGGTAGAAACTAGGGCCTGTAGGACCTGCCTTGTTGATAGTGTTGTTAAGAGGTAGAAACTAGGGCCTGTAGGACCTGCCTTGTTGATAGTGTTGTTAAGAAGGTAGAAACTAGGGCCTGTAGGACCTGCCTTGTTGATAGTGTTGTTAAGAGGTATAAACTAGGGCCTGTAGGACCTGCCTTGTTGATAGTGTTGTTAAGAAGGTAGAAACTAGGTTCTGTAGGACCTGCCTTGTTGATAGTGTTGTTAAGAAGGTATAAACTAGGGCCTGTAGGACCTGCCTTGTTGATAGTGTTGTTAAGAAGGTAGAAACTAGGGCCTGTAGGACCTGCCTTGTTGATAGTGTTGTTAAGAAGGTAGAAACTAGGGCCTGTAGGACCTGCCTTGTTGATAGTGTTGTTAAGAGGTAGAAACTAGGGCCTGTAGGACCTGCCTTGTTGATAGTGTTGTTAAGAAGGTAGAAACTAGGGCCTGTAGGACCTGCCTTGTTGATAGTGTTGTTAAGAGGTAGAAACTAGGGCCTGTAGGACCTGCCTTGTTGATAGTGTTGTTAAGAAGGTAGAAACTAGGGCCTGGGACCTGCCTGTAGGACCTGCCTTGTTGATAGTGTTGTTAAGAATGGTAGAAACTAGGGCCTGTAGGACCTGCCTTGTTGATAGTGTTGTTAAGAAGGTAGAAACTAGGGCCTGTAGGACCTGCCTTGTTGATAGTGTTGTTAAGAAGGTAGAAACTAGGGCCTGTAGGACCTGCCTTGTTGATAGTGTTGTTAAGAAGGTAGAAACTAGGGCCTGTAGGACCTGCCTTGTTGATAGTGTTGTTAAGAAGGTAGAAACTAGGGCCTGTAGGACCTGCCTTGTTGATAGTGTTGTTAAGAAGGTAGAAACTAGGGCCTGTAGGACCTGCCTTGTTGATAGTGTTGTTAAGAAGGTAGAAACTAGGGCCTGTAGGACCTGCCTTGTTGATAGTGTTGTTAAGAAGGTAGAAACTAGGGCCTGTAGGACCTGCCTTGTTGATAGTGTTGTTAAGAAGGTAGAAACTAGGGCCTGTAGGACCTGCCTTGTTGATAGTGTTGTTAAGAAGGTAGAAACTAGGGCCTGTAGGACCTGCCTTGTTGATAGTGTTGTTAAGAAGGTAGAAACTAGGGCCTGTAGGACCTGCCTTGTTGATAGTGTTGTTAAGAAGGTAGAAACTAGGGCCTGTAGGACCTGCCTTGTTGATAGTGTTGTTAAGATGGTAGAAACTAGGGCCTGTAGGACCTGCCTTGTTGATAGTGTTGTTAAGAGGTAGAAACTAGGGCCTGTAGGACCTGCCTTGTTGATAGTGTTGTTAAGAAGGTAGAAACTAGGGCCTGTAGGACCTGCCTTGTTGATAGTGTTGTTAAGAGGTAGAAACTAGGGCCTGTAGGACCTGCCTTGTTGATAGTGTTGTTAAGAAGGTAGAAACTAGGGCCTGTAGGACCTGCCTTGTTGATAGTGTTGTTAAGAGGTAGAAACTAGGTAGTGTTGTTAGAAACTAGGGCCTGTAGGACCTGCCTTGTTGATAGTGTTGTTAAGAAGGTAGAAACTAGGGCCTGTAGGACCTGCCTTGTTGATAGTGTTGTTAAGAAGGTAGAAACTAGGGCCTGTAGGACCTGCCTTGTTGATAGTGCTGTTAAGAAGGTAGAAACTAGGGCCTGTAGGACCTGCCTTGTTGATAGTGTTGTTAAGAGGTATAAACTAGGGCCTGTAGGACCTGCCTTGTTGATAGTGTTGTTAAGAAGGTAGAAACTAGGGCCTGTAGGACCTGCCTTGTTGATAGTGTTGTTAAGAAGGTAGAAACTAGGGCCTGTAGGACCTGCCTTGTTGATAGTGTTGTTAAGAAGGTAGAAACTAGGGCCTGTAGGACCTGCCTTGTTGATAGTGTTGTTAAGAAGGTAGAAACTAGGGCCTGTAGGACCTGCCTTGTTGATAGTGTTGTTAAGATGGTAGAAACTAGGGCCTGTAGGACCTGCCTTGTTGATAGTGTTGTTAAGAGGTAGAAACTAGGGCCTGTAGGACCTGCCTTGTTGATAGTGTTGTTAAGAAGGTAGAAACTAGGGCCTGTAGGACCTGCCTTGTTGATAGTGTTGTTAAGAAGGTAGAAACTAGGGCCTGTAGGACCTGCCTTGTTGATAGTGTTGTTAAGAAGGTAGAAACTAGGGCCTGTAGGACCTGCCTTGTTGATAGTGTTGTTAAGAAGGTAGAAACTAGGGCCTGTAGGACCTGCCTTGTTGATAGTGTTGTTAAGAAGGTAGAAACTAGGGCCTGTAGGACCTGCCTTGTTGATAGTGTTGTTAAGATGGTAGAAACTAGGGCCTGTAGGACCTGCCTTGTTGATAGTGTTGTTAAGAGGTAGAAACTAGGGCCTGTAGGACCTGCCTTGTTGATAGTGTTGTTAAGAAGGTAGAAACTAGGGCCTGTAGGACCTGCCTTGTTGATAGTGTTGTTATGAAGGTAGAGCAGCACTTTATCATGGACAAACTTCTCCCCATCTTATCTACTGTTGTATCAATATGTTTTGACCATGACAGTTTACAATCCAGGGTTACTCCAAGGAGTTTAGTCATCTCAACCTGCTCAATTTACACATCATTCATTACAAGATTTAGTTCAGATTTAGGGTTTAGTGTCACGTTCTGACCTTTGTTTCCTTTGTTTTGTCATTATTTAGTATGGTCATGGCGTGAGTTAGGTGGGCAGTCTATGTTTGTGTTTCTATGATTTGGGTATTTCTATGTTTCGGCCTAATATGGTTCTCAATCAGAGGCAGGTGTCATTAGTTGTCTCTGATTGAGAATCATACTTAGGTAGCCTGGGTTTCACTGTGTTTGTGGGTGATTGTTCCTGTCTCTGTCTTTGCACCAGATACATTTTCCATGTTTCTTGTTTTTGTTTGTTCATGTGAAGTGATTTATTAAAACATGAATCAAAACAACCACGCTGCGCTTTGGTCCGCCTCTCCGTCAATGGAAGAAAACCCTTACATTTAGTGAATGATTTGTCCCAAATACAATGCTTTTGGTTTTTTGAAACATATTTCGGCCCAGATTATTTCTTGCCACACACTGAAACTGACTGCAAGTATGTTGTTTATTCGTTTACTGTAAAATAGCATTTTGTTCTGGTCAAAACACAATGTTTTCCAAAAGTTTACTAAGAGTTGGTATCAGGCTGTTTGAGCCTGCAAAGGTAGTTTTTCTATTCTTGGGGAGGAAGGACTTTTGCTTTCCTCTAAGGTCTGGAAGCATCCACTTTCCTGTTGGCTTTAGACTGTAGAAATGACAACACAGTTCACTATGATCCTCAGTCATTTTCCATCCAAGTTGTCAGACCCAGATGGCTTGCCATTGTTGATATGCAACAATAATAGTAGCTAGAAGTTGCTCAGGTTCCTGTTGGTTCCAGACTTGGTGCACTGGTACCACTTGCCATGCGGTAGCAGAGAGAACAGTCTATGGCTCAGGTTCCTGTTGGTTCCAGACTTGGTGCACCGGTACCACTTGCCATGCGGTAGCAGAGAGAACAGTCTATGGCTCAGGTGGAGTCGGGTGACTTGTAGATGCCGTACCAGGCGGTAACGTAGCCAGTCAAGACGCTCTCGATGGTGCAGGTGTAGAACCTCATGAGGATCTGAAGGCCCGTGACAAATATTTTCAGGCTCCTGAGGGTGGATGTGTTGTTGCCTGCCCTCACCGCTTGGGGGTGGCCAGTCAGGAAGTCCAGGATCCACTTGTAGAGGGGAAAGGTGTTCAGTCCCAGGGTCCTGAGCTTGAAGGTGACTATGGTATTGAATGCTAAGCTTTAGTCTATGAACAGCATTCTTACATACACTACACAGCCAGAAGTATGTGGACACCCCTTCAAATTAGTTGATTCAGGTATTTCAGCTCCACCCATTGCTGACAGGTGAATAAAATAGAGCACATAGCAATGCAATCTTCATAGACAAACATTGGCAGTAGAATGGCCTGTACTGAAGACCTCTGTGACTTTCACCGTGGCACTGTCATAGGATGTCACCTTTCCAACAAGTCAATTCGTAAAACGTCTGCCCTGCTAGAGCTGCCCTGGTTAACTGTAAGGGTGCTGTTATTCGGGCCACCTAAGAGTTTTACCGGGCTGCCTAAGAGTTTTATCGGGCTGCCTAAGAGTTTTATCGGGCCGCCTAAGAGTTTATCGGGCCGCATAAGAGTTTTATCGGGCCGCCTAAGAGTTTTATCGGGCCGCCTAAGAGTTTTATCGGGCCGCCTAAGAGTTTTATCGGGCCTCCTAAGAGTTTATCGGACTGCCTAAGAGTTTTATCGGGCCGCCTAAGAGTTTTATCAGGCCGCTTAAGAGTTTATCGGGCTGCCTAAGACCAAACAGTGTAAAGAATTGTTTTTGAAAAACACAACACGATAGGTTCTCTCTGCCCAGGGATAGGTTCTCTCTGCCCAGGGATAGGTTCTCTCTGCCCAGAGGTAGGTGCCATCTGCCCAGAGATAGGTGCCATCTGCCCAGAGATAGGTTCCCTCTCCCCAGAGATAGGTGCCTTCTGCCCAGAGATAGGTGCCATCTGCCCAGAGATAGGTGCCATCTGCCCAGAGATAGGTGCCATCTTCCCAGAGATAGGTGCCATCTTCCCAGAGATAGGTGCCATCTGCCCAGAGATAGGTGCCATCTGCCCAGAGATAGGTGCCATCTGCCCAGAGATAGGTGACCATCTCTCCGGAGATAGGTTATATCTGTACAGAGATAGGTGCCATCTGCCCAGAGATAGGTGCCATCTTCCCAGAGATAGGTGCCATCTTCCCAGAGATAGGTGCCATCTGCCCAGAGATAGGTGCCATCTGCCCAGAGATAGGTGCCATCTTCCCAGAGATAGGTGCCATCTGCCCAGAGATAGGTGCCATCTGCCCAGAGATAGGTTCCCTCTCCCCAGAGATAGGTGCCATCTGCCCAGAGATAGGTGCCATCTGCCCAGAGATAGGTGCCATCTTCCCAGAGATAGGTGCCATCTGCCCAGAGATAGGTGCCATCTGCCCAGAGATAGGTGCCATCTGCCCAGAGATAGGTGACCATCTCTCCGGAGATAGGTTATATCTGTACAGAGATAGGTGCCATCTGCGCAGAGATAGGTGCCATCTTCCCAGAGATAGGTGCCATCTTCCCAGAGATAGGTGCCATCTGCCCAGAGATAGGTGCCATCTGCCCAGAGATAGGTGTCATCTTCCCAGAGATAGGTTATATCTGTACAGAGATAGGTGCCATCTTCCCAGAGATAGGTTATATCTGTACAGAGATAGGTGCCATCTTCCCAGAGATAGGTTATATCTGTACAGAGATAGGTGCCATCTTCCCAGAGATAGGTTATATCTGTACAGAGATAGGTGCCATCTTCCCAGAGATAGATTATATCTGTACAGAGATAGGTGCCATCTTCCCAGAGATAGGTTATATCTGTACAGAGATAGGTGCCATCTTCCCAGAGATAGGTGCCATCTTCCCAGAGATAGGTGCCATCTGCCCAGAGATAGGTGCCATCTGCCCAGAGATAGGTTCCCTCTCCCCAGAGATAGGTGCCATCTTCCCAGAGATAGGTTATATCTGTACAGAGATAGGTGCCATCTGCCCTGAGATAGATTCTGTATTAGCACTCCAGCTCAGTAGTCTATTTCCAAAAACTCTCCTGAGTAGAATTCAAAAACCCTGGTCATGGTATTTTGGATGACGGTAATTGGCCAGCCAAATGATTCAAATATCAAAACAATATATATATATATATATACTGAACAAAAATATAAACACAACATGCAACCATTTCAAAGACTTTACTGAGTTACAGTTCATATAAGGAAATATAAGGAAATCAGTCAATTAAAATTAATTCATTAGGCCCTAATCTATGGATTTCACATGACTGGGAATACAGATATGCATCGGTTGGTCACAGATACCTTTAAACAAAAAGGTAGGCGAGTGGATCAGAACACCAGTCAGTACTGTCAACAAGTTGTTACAAGTCCACGTTACCACAGAAACGGACTACACCGCATGAACCCCCAGCTGTCCCATTTTTAGTCAGCTGTTCGTTCCAAAAATAATAACATATATATATGAGATCACCTTTCAACTCAGATCAAGTTTCAAATGAGATGTTAAAGTCGAAAAGGTCCTAGAACAGAGCGACTGTATTTAACCCGGAAGTATTCAGAGAATCCACCTCTAATAGGCTTTTAGTTCTTCTATGTCCTGTTATACAACAGCATCAAACTAATGTTTTATTCACAATAAATAAATGAAATCAATCAATCAAAAGTTTTGTTTTGATTCAGTCCCTGTCTTTGATATGATTGGTTAAACCGGGATTATCCCTGTCTTTGATATGATTGGTTAAAATCACGGGTCATTATCAATCACACCTGTCTTTGATATGATTGGTCATTGACTATCAATCACACCTGCTACCCCCTTGGTCATCAATCACACCTGCTACCCCCTTGGTCATGTGACTATCAATCACACCTGCACCTGCTACCCCCCTTGGATTAATCACACCTTTGATACCCCCTGGTCATGTGACTATTATCACACTGTCTTTGATATGATTGGTTAAATGTGACTATCAATCACACCTGCTACCCCTTGGTCATTATCCACACCTGTCTGTTGTGACTATCAATCACACCTGACAACAAATCACACCTGGTACAAAACACCTGCTACCCCTTGGTCAAACAATCACACCTGCTACTTTGGTCATGTGACTATCAATCACACCTGCTACCCCTTGGTCATGTGACTATCAATCACACCTGCTACTCCTTGGTCATGTGACTATCAATCACACCTGCTACCCCCTTGGTCATGTGACTATCAATCACACCTGCTACCCCCTTGGTCATGTGACTATCAATCACACCTGCTACCCCCTTGGTCATGTGACTATCAATCACACCTGCTACTCCCTTGGTCATGTGACTATCAATCACACCTGCTACTCCCTTGGTCATGTGACTATCAATCACACCTGCTACCCCTTGGTCATGTGACTATCAATCACACCTGCTACCCCTTGGTCATGTGACTATCAATCACACCTGCTACCCCCTTGGTCATGTGACTATCAATCACACCTGCTACCCCTTGGTCATGTGACTATCAATCACACCTGCTACCCCTTGGTCATGTGACTATCAATCACACCTGCTACCCCCTTGGTCATGTGACCTGCTACCCCCTTGGTCATGTGACACCCCCCCCTGGTCATGTGACTATCAATCACACCTGCTACCCCCTGGTCATGTGACTATCAATCACACCTGCTACTCCTTGGTCATGTGACTATCAATCACACCTGCAACCCCTTGGTCATGTGACTATCAATCACACCTGCTACCCCCTGGTCATGTGACTATCAATCACACCTGCTACCCCTTGGTCATGTGACTATCAATCACACCTGCAACCCCTTGGTCATGTGACTATCAATCACACCTGCTACTCCTTGGTCATGTGACTATCAATCACACCTGCTACCCCTTGGTCATGTGACTATCAATCACACCTGCTACCCCCTGGTCATGTGACTATCAATCACACCTGCAACCCCCTGGTCATGTGACTATCAATCACACCTGCTACCCCCTGGTCATGTGACTATCAATCACACCTGCAACCCCTTGGTCATGTGACTATCAATCACACCTGCTACCCCCTGGTCATGTGACTATCAATCACACCTGCTACTCCTTGGTCATGTGACTATCAATCACACCTGCAACCCCTTGGTCATGTGACTATCAATCACACCTGCTACGCACACACACACACACACAGAGACAGCCCCTGTGGCACACACACCCTTTGAAGCAGGGAGCTATTATTCCCATTTGGTTATCACCTAGAGTATGGCAGAGTATAGTACTGTCTACTATAGCAGAGTATAGTACTGTATACTATAGCAGAGTATAGTACTGTCTACTATAGCAGAGTATATTACTGTCTACTATAGCAGAGTATAGTACTGTCTACTATAGCAGAGTATACTACTGTATACTATAGCAGAGTATAGTACTGTCTACTATAGCAGAGTATAGTTGTCAGGGTTTACCAGAATTGGACCCAGAAGCAGACCAGGACAAGGTGAGTATAAAGATGGTGAGTATTTATTAATCGATGAGAACGTGGAGGTAGATAGTTCCGGGTGGAGGAGCGGGCAGCGGAGGTGGGTTGATGGGAGTGGATAGGCAGATCCAATGGATAACAACACACTGGCGAAGAGCAGACAGGGATGGGGTATGGGTTCCGGGTGAATGGCTGTAGACAAAACAAACGGCGGTAAGTTAAAGGCAAGCAAGACGTACAAAACAATAAAACAAAACAAACTCTATAAACTGGAGGCTGGTTCGTGGGCACAACATACTGTTCATGGCTAACGATCCGGCAGGGAATGGATGTCAGGTCAGAGCTTTTGAAGGGGAGAGGTGATGATCAGGACAGGTGTGCAGATTACTGATGGGATACAGGTGCGGGTGAACATTGATCTCTCAACAAGCTAATTCGCCCGGCAACCAGACAGGGTGCGTTCCAGGACACCGGAACACACTCCAGGACAGAAACACAGGCAAACACAGACTCAGGAAGCGGGATTCGTGACAATAGTACTGTATACTATAGCAGAGTATAGTGCTGTCTACTATAGCAGAGTATAGTACTGTATACTATAGCAGAGAATAGTACTGTCTACTATAGCAGAGTATAGTACTGTCTACTATAGCAGAGTATAGTACAGTCTACTATAGCAGAGTATAGTACTGTCTACTATAGCAGAGTATAGTACGGTCTACTATAGCAGAGTACAGTTCTGTCTACTAATAGCAGATTATAGTACTGTATACTATAGCAGAGTATAGTACTATATACTATAGCAGAGTACAGTTCTGTCTACTAATAGCAGATTATAGTACTGTATACTATAGCAGAGTATATTACTGTCTACTAATAGCAGATTATAGTACTGTCTACTATAGCAGAGTATATTACTGTCTACTAATAGCAGATTATAGTACTGTCTACTATAGTAGAGTATATTACTGTCTACTAATAGCAGATTATAGTACTGTATACTATAGCAGAGTATATTACTGTCTACTAATAGCAGAGTATAGTACTGTCTACTATAGCAGAGTATATTACTGTCTACTAATAGCAGATTATAGTACTGTATACTATAGCAGAGTATAGTACTGTCTACTATAGCAGAGTATAGTACTGTCTACTAATAGCAGATTATAGTACTGTATACTATAGCAGAGTATAGTACTATATACTATAGCAGAGGATAGCAGAGGATAGTACTATATACTATATACTATCCACTATGGCCTATCTATTGCCTCCTTACTTCATTTGCACACACTGTATACAGATGTTCCATTGTATTATTGACTGTACGTTTGTTTATGTGTAACTCTGTTGTTTGTGTCGCACAGCTTTGCTTTATCTTGGCCAGGTCGCAGTTGTAAATGAGAACTTGTTCTCAACTGGCCTACCTGGTTAAATAAAGGTGTTCTCAACTGGCCTACCTGGTTAAATAAAGGTGTTCTCAACTGGCCTACCTGGTTAAATAAAGGTGTTCTCAACTGGCCTACCTGGTTAAATAAAGGCGAAAAAAAGAATATATATATATATAATAAGTACAATAACAAAACGCAAAAAAAAAAATTGTTTGGGAGAATGTTTAAAGGTCAGCCATGTTCTTCGGCACCATCTTTTTAACTTTTGTAACCATGAATGTTTTCTTGTGCCACTTCTACAGACAAAGTTGGCTACCAACCAGGAACTAGACAAAACCTCCAGAGGACCATGACACAACGTCCCAAGAACATCCTAAAAACTCTCTTGCGACAAATCGGGAACTATAAAAAGGTCCCCCAGAGAACGTTCCCTTGGAACGGACTAATACAATGAAATCCTGAGAACGTCCTAAAAAGGTCTTCTGACATGGTCCTCGTGACGTTCTGGGAACGTGCAGGGAACTATACAAAGTTCCCCAGAGAACTCCCTTGGGAGCATCATGCAACATTCTCAGAATGTTCTCAGAAACCCTTAAGGGACCGAATGGGAACGTCACAAAATGTCCTCAGGACGTCCCCTGTTTTCTGGGTAAGCTGCTCTTTTATAGGTTGAGTTGAAGGGAGTTAACAGGGCTGGGACTGAATCATTTTCCTGATAACCTCTTATGTAGGGCAGGAAATGTGTCACGCATACAGAGTGTGAAAGGAAGAGAGAAAGAGAGAGCAATTAGAGGGACACTGTTAACAGAGAGAGAGAAAAAATATATAGAGAGAGAGAAAAAATAGAGAGAGAGACAGAGAGAGAAAAAATAGAGAGAGAGACAGAGACAGAGAGAGAGAGAGAGAGAAAAGAGAGAGAGAGAGACAGAAAGAAAGAAAGAGAGAGAGAGAGAGAGAGAGAAAAGAGAGAGAGAGAGAGAGAGAGACAGAGAGAGAGAGAGAAAAAGAGAGAGAGAGAGAGAGAGAGAGAGAGAGAGAGAGAGAAAAAGAGCAAGAGAGAGAAAAAGAGCAAGAGAGAGAAAAAGAGAGAGAAAAAGAGAGAGAAAAAAAGAGAGAGAGAGAGAGAGAGAGAGAGAGAGAGAGAGAGAGAGAGAGAGAGAAAAGGAGAGAGGAGGTAGAATACAGATGGAGAGTTTGGAATCTCTATCCAGAGGAACAACAAACCACAGCTGTTGCTCTCTGTCTTGGTCATCACTCCCAGGAGAGACTCACTGGGTTCTTCTGTTATTTATGAGAATCTGCTCAAAATGGAGCTGAGAGAGGCAGGAGGGAGAGAGAGGGAGGAGGGAGAGAGAGGGAGGGAGGAGGGAGAAAAAGGGAGGAGGGAGAGAGAGGAAGGGAGGAGGGAGAGAGAGGGAGGAGGGAGAGAGATGGAGGGAGAGGGAGTGATGAGGGAGAGAGAGGGAGAGGGAGTGAGGAGGGAGAGAGAGGGAGTGAGGAGGGAGAGGGAGGGAGAGAGAGGGAGTGAGGAGGGAGGAGGGAGAGAGAGGGAGTGAGGAGGGAGAGAGAGGGAGAGAGATACTCTGTGGAGTTGTTTTGAGTTGATTGGGGTTGTTTGGGGATGTTGAGGCTAGTTTGGGGTGGTTCTGGGTATTGGGTTTGTTTTGGGTAATTAGTAGGACCCAGGGAAGGTACTGTAGCTAAAGTACAGATAGCCCGTCCTGGTTGGTCGTTAGCTAGTGTTGTTCATGTAGTGGTAAAGAAAATAAGTGAAGAAAAAATGCTGATCGCCATTTGTGGTGAGCAAAGTGAAGCTCCCAATACTTACAATGCATTTCCTCAAAAGGTGGGGAGGCCTAAACGCTCAAACAACATTTAAAAAAATGTTTGCTTCCTCTCCACTACAACACTGACTGTACTGTAGGAACTGTACGACTGTGTGAGGTGGTGACAGGCCGAGAGAGAGGGAGAGAACCAGGCAGTTAAACAGCTCAGAGCCCCTGCTGACAGAGAGGGTAAACCCCTAGTGTGTCTCAAATACTGCCCACTTCTCCTCTCCTCCCACCTCCTCCTCTTCCATTCTCTCTCTCTCCTCGCCTCCTCCCCTCCCTTCCTTTCTCCTCCTCCCCTTCCTTCCTCCCCCTCCCCTCCTCTCCTCTCCCTTCATTTCCTTCCTCTTCCCTTCTCTCTCCTCCCCTCCCCTACTCCTCTCCTTTCCTCTTGTCCTTTCTCTCCTCTGATCGTGGTCTGTTTGAATAGTCTGGCACGGACATGACCTCAGCTGGGATCTTCACACTAACCCTGTTCCCACTATAAATTCCCCTGTTCCTGCCCCAACTCTAACCTTGTTCCTGCCCCAACTCTAACCCTGTTCCCACTATACCTTCACCAACCCCTTCTCTAGTACCCTCACCAACCCCTTCTCTAGTACCCTCACCAACCCCTTCTCTAGTACCCTCACCAACCCCTTCTCTACTACCCTCACCAACCCCTTCTCTAGTACCCTCACCAACCCCTTCTCTACTACCCTCACCAACCCCTTCTCTAGTAATTTTACCAACCCCTTCTCTAGTACCCTCACCAACCCCTTCTCTGGTACCCTCACCAACCCCTTCTACTACCCTCACCAACCCCTTCTCTAGTACCCTCACCAACCCCTTCTCTACTACCCTCACCAACCCCTTCTCTAGTACCTCACCAACCCCTTCTCTCTACTACCTCACCAACCCCTTCTCTAGTACCCTCACCAACCCCTTCTCTAGTACCCTCACCAACCCCTTCTCTACTACCCTCACCAACCCCTTCTCTACTACCCTCTCACTAACCCCTTCTCTACTACCCTCACCAACCCCTTCTCTAGTACCCTCACCAACCCCTTCTCTACTACCCTCACTAACCCTTCTCTAGTACCCTCACTTCCCCTTCTCTACTACCCTCACTAACCCCTTCTACTACCCTCACCAACCCCTTCTCTACTACCCTCACCAACCCCTTCTCTACTACCCTCACCAACCCCTTCTCTACTACCTCACCAACCCCTTCTCTACCCTCACTAACCCCTTCTCTACTACCCTCACCAACCCCTTCTCTACTACCCTCACCAACCCCTTCTCTACTACCCTCACCAACCCCTTCTCTAACTGCCCTCACCAACCCCTTCTCTACTACCCTTCTCAGTCCCTCTCCCCTTCTCTACTACCCTCACCAACCCCTTCTCTACTACCCTCACCAACCCCTTCTCTACTACCCTCACCAACCCCTTCTCTACTACCCTCACTAACCCCTTCTCTACTACCCTCACCAACCCTTCTCTAGTACCCTCACCAACCCCTTCTCTACTACCCTCACCAACCCCTTCTCTACTACCCTCACCAACCCCTTCTCTACTACCCTCACTCAACCAGCCTTCTCTAGTACCCTCACCAACCCTTCTCTACTACCTCACTAACCCTTCTCTACTACCCTCACCAGCCCCTTCTCTACCCTCACCAACCCCCTTCTCTACCAACCCCTTCCCCTTCTCTACTACCTCACCAACCCCTTCTCTACTACTACCTCACCAACCCCTTCTCTACTACCTCAGTGCCTCACTAACCCCTTCTCTACTACCCTCACTAACCCTTCTCTACTACCCTCACACCCCCCTTCTCTACTACCCTCACCAACCCCTTCTCTACTACCCTAACCCCTTCTCTGCTACCTCACCAACCCTTCTCTACTACCCTCACCCTCCCTTTCTCTACTACCTCACCAACCCCTTCTCTACTACCCTCACTAACCCCCTTCTCTACTACCCTCAGTCCCTCACCAACCCTTCTCTACTACCCTCACCAACCCCTTCTCTACCCTCACCAACCCCTTCTACTACCCTCCCTCACCTCAACCCCTTCTCTACTACCCTCACTAACCCTTCTCTACTACCCTCACCAACCCTTCTCTACTACCCTCACCAACCCCTTCTCTACCCTCAGTCCTCAACCCTTCTTCTAGTACCCTCACCAACCCCTTCTCTACTACCCTCACCAACCCTTCTCTACTACCCTCACCAACCCCTTCTCTACTACCCTCACCTCAACCCCTTCTCTACTACCCTCACTAACCCCTTCTCTACTACCCTCACCAACCCCTTCTCTACTACCCTCACCAACCCCTTCTCTACTACCCTCACTAACCCCTTCTCTACTACCCTCACCAACCCCTTCTCTACTACCCTCACCAACCCCTTCTCTACTACCTCACCAACCCCTTCTCTACCCCTCACCAACCCCTTCTCTACTACCCTCACCCCCCTTCTCTACTACCCTCACCAACCCCTTCCCTACTACCCTCACCCACAACCCCTTCTCTACTACCCTCAGTCCCTCACCCCCTTCTCTAGTACCCTCACCAACCCCTTCTCTACTACCCTCACCAACCCCTTCTCTACTACCCTCACCAACTACCCTCACCAACCTTCTCTGCTACCCTCACTAACCCCTTCTCTACTACCCTCACCAACCCCTTCTCTACTACCCTCACCAACCCCTTCTCTACTACCCTCACCAACCCCTTCTCTACTACCTCACCAACCCCTCTCTACTACCCTCACCAACCCCTTCTCTACTACCCTCACCAACCCCCTTCTCTACTACCCTCAGCCCCTCACCTCAAACCCTTCTCTAGTACCCTCACCAACCCCTTCTCTGCTACCCTCACCAACCCTTCTCTACTCACCACCTACCCCTCACTAACCCCTTCTCTACTACCCTCACCAACCCCTTCTCTACTACCCTCACCAACCCCTCTACCCTCAGTCCCTCACCAGCCCCTTCTCTACTACCCTCACCAACCCCTTCTCTACTACCCTCACCAACCTTCTCTACTACCCTCACCAACCCCTTCTCTACTACCTCACCAACCCTTCTCTACTACCCTCACCAACCCCTTCTCTGCTGCCCTCACCAACCCTTCTTCTCCTCAGCCCTCACTAACCCCTTCTCTACTACCCTCACCAACCCCTTCTCTACTGCCCTCACTAACCCCTTCTCTACTACCCTCAGCCCCTCACTAACCCCTTCTCTCTGATACCCTCACCAACCCCTTCTCTACTGCCTCACCAACCCAGCTCTACTACCCTCACCAACCCCTTCTCTACTACCCTCATCAACCCCTTCTCTACTACCCTCACCAACCCCTTCTACTACCCTCACCAACCCCTTCTCTACTACCCTCACTAACCCTTCTCTACTACCCTCACCAACCCTTCTCTACTACCCTCACTAACCCCTTCTCTACTACCCTCACCAACCCCTTCTCTACCCTCACCAACCCTTCTCTACTACCTCACCAACCCCTTCTCTACTACCCTCACCAACCCCTTCTCTGCTGCCCTCACCAACCCCTTCTCTACTACCCTCACTAACCCTTCTCTCACCACCCCTTCCCTCACCAACCCCTTCTCTACCCCTGCCCTCACCAACCCCTTCTCTAGTACCTCACCAACCCCTTCTCTACTACCCTCAGTCCTCACCAACCCCTTCTCTACTACCCTCACCAACCCCCTCTCTAGTACCCTCACCAACCCCTTCTCTACTACCCTCACCAACCCCTTCTCTACTACCCTCACCAACCCTTCTCTACTACCCTCACCAACCCCTTCTCTACTACCCTCACCAACCCCTTCTCTACTACCCTCACCAACCCTTCTCTACTACCCTCACCAACCCTTCTCTAGTACCCTCACCAACCCCTTCTCTCTACTACCCTCACCAACCCCTTCTCTACTACCCTCACCAACCCCTTCTCTAGTACCCTCACCAACCCCTTCTCTACCCTCACCAACCCCTTCTCTAGTACCCTCACCAACCCCTTCTCTACTACCCTCACCAACCCCTTCTCTAGTACCCTCACCAACCCCTTCTCTACTACCCTCACCCACCCCTCACCAACCCCTTCTACTACCCTCACCAACCCCTTCTCTACTACCCTCACCAACCCCTTCTCTACTACCCTCTCTACTACCCTCACCAACCCCTTCTCTACTACCCTCACCAACCCCTTCTCTACTACCCTCACCAACCCCTTCTCTACTACCCTCACCAACCCCTTCTCTACTACCCTCACCAACCCCTTCTCTACTACCCTCACCAACCCCTTCTCTACTACCCTCACCAACCCCTTCTCTACTACCTCACCAACCCTCTACTACCCTTCTCTTCTCTACTTCTCTACCCTCACCAACCCCTTCTCTACTACCCTCACCAACCCCTTCTCTACTACCTCACACAACCCCTCACTACCCTCACCCTTCTTCTAGTACCTCACTAACCCCTTCTCTAGCCCTCACCAACCCCTTCTCTACTACCTCACCAACCCCTTCTCTACCCCTACCCCTCACCAACCCCTTCTCTAGTACCCTCACAACCCCTTCTCTACTACCTCACCAACCCTTCTCTACTACCCTCACCAACCCCTTCTCTACTACCCTCTACCCTCACCAACCCCTTCTCTACTACCTCACCAACCCCTTCTCTACTACCCTCACTCTCTACTACCCTCACCAACCCCTTCTCTACTACCCTCACCAACCCCTTCTCTACTACCCTCACCAACCCCTTCTCTAGTACCCTCACCAACCCCTTCTCTACTACCCTCACCAACCCCTTCTCTACTACCCTCACCAACCCCTTCTCTACTACCCTCACCAACCCCTTCTCTACTACCCTCACTAACCCCTTCTCTACTACCCTCACCAACCCCTTCTCTACTACCCTCACTAACCCCTTCTCTACTACCCCTCACCAACCCCTTCTCTACTACCCTCACCAACCCCTTCTCTACTACCCTCACCAACCCCTTCTCTACTACCCTCACCAACCCCTTCTCTACTACCCTCACCAACCCCTTCTCTACTACCCTCACCAACCCCTTCTCTACTACCCCTTCTCTACTACCCCCTTCTCTACTACCCCTCACCAACCCCTTCTCTACTACCCTCACCTTCTAACCCCTTCTCTACTACCCTCACCAACCCCTTCTCTACTACCCTCACCAACCCCTTCTCTACTACCCTCACCAACCCCTTCTCTACTACCCTCACCAACCCCTTCTCTACTACCCTCACCAGCCCCTTCTCTACCCTACCCTCACCAACCCCTTCTCTACTACCCTCACCAACCCTTCTCTACTACCCTCAGTCCCTCACCAACCCTTCTCTACTACCCTCACCAACCCCTTCTCTACTACCCTCACCAACCCCCTTCTCTAGTACCCTCACCAACCCCTTCTCTACTACTACCCTCACCAACCCCTTCTCTACTACCCTCACTAACCCCTTCTCTACTACCCTCACCAACCCCTTCTCTACTACCCTCACCAACCCTTCTCTACTACCCTCACCAACCCCTTCTCTACTACCCTCACCAACTTCTCTAGTACCCACCAGCCCCTTCTCTACTCACCCACCAGCCCTTCTCTAGTACCCTCACCAACCCCTTCTCTACTACCCTCACCAACCCCTTCTCTACTACCCTCACCAACCCCTTCTCTACTACCCTCACCAACCCCTTCTCTACTACCCTCACCAACCCCTTCTCTACTACCCTCACCAACCCCTTCTCTACTACCTCACCAACCCCTTCTCTACTACCCTCACCAACCCTTCTCTACTACCCTCACCAGCCCCTTCTCTACTACCCTCACCAACCCCTTCTCTAGTACCCTCACTAACCCTTCTCTACTACCCTCACCAACCCTCTACTACCCTCACTAACCCTTCTCTACTACCCTCACCAACCCCTTCTCTACTACCTCAGTCCCTCACTAACCCCTTCTCTACTACCCTCACCAACCCCTTCTCTACTACCTCACCCCCCTTCTCTACTACCCTCACCAACCCCTTCTCTACTACCCTCACCAACCCCTTCTCTACCCTCACTAACCTTCTCTACTACCCTCACCAACCCCTTCTCTACTACCCTCACCAACCCCTTCTCTACTACCCCTCACCAACCCCTTCTCTACTACCCTCACTAACCCCTTCTCTCTACCTCACTAACCCCTTCTCTACTACCCTCACCAACCCCTTCTCTACTACCCTCACCAACCCCTTCTCTACTACCCTCAGTCCCTCACCAACCCCTTCTCTACTACCCTCACCAACCCCTTCTCTACTACCCTCACTAACCCCTTCTCTACTACCCTCACCAACCCTTCTCTACCCTCACTAACCCCTTCTCTACTACCCTCACCAACCCCTTCTCCCTCACTAACCCCTCTACTACCACCCTTTCTCTACTACCCTCACCAACCCCTTCTCTACTACCCTCACCAACCCCTTCTCTACTACCCTCACCAACCCCTTCTCTACTACCCTCACCAACCCCTTCTCTACTACCCTCACCAACCCCTTCTCTACTACCCTCACCAACCCCTTCTCTACTACCCTCATCAACCCCTTCTCTACTACCCTCACCAACCCCTTCTCTACTACCCTCACCAACCCCTTCTCTACTACCCTCACCAACCCCTTCTCTACTACCCTCACCAACCCCTTCTCTACTACCCTCACCCTCTACTACCCCCACCAACCCCTTCTCTACTACCCTCACCAACCCCTTCTCTACTACCCTCACCAACCCCTTCTCTACTACCCTCACTTCTCTACCACCTCACCCTCACTAACCCCTTCTCTACTACCCTCACCAACCCCTTCTCTACTACCCTCACCAACCCCTTCTCTACTACCCTCACCAACCCTTCTCTACTACCCTCACCAACCCCTTCTCTACTCACTACCCTTCTCTACTACCCCAACCCCTTCTCTACTACCCTCACTCAACCCTTCTCTACCCCTCACCAACCCCTTCTCTACTACCCTCAGCCCCCTCACTAACCCCTTCTCTACTACCCTCACCAGCCCTCTACTACCCTCACTAACCCCTTCTCTACTACCCTCACCAACCCCTTCTCTACTACCCTCACCTCCTCCCCTTCTCTACTACCCTCACCAACCCCTTCTCTACTACCCTCACCAACCCCTTCTCTACTACCCTCACCAACCCCTTCTCTACTACCCTCACCAACCCCTTCTCTACTACCCTCACCAACCCCTTCTCTACTACCCTCAGCCCTCACTCAGTCCCTCACAACCCCTTCTCTACTACCCTCCCCAACCCCTTCTCTACTACCCTCAGTCCCTCACCTTCTCTACTACCCTCACCAACCCCTTCTCTACTACCCTCACCAACCCCTTCTCTACTACCCTCACCAACCCCTTCTCTACTACCTCACCAACCCTTCTCTACTACCCTCACCAACCCCTTCTCTACTACCCTCACCAACCCCTTCTCTAGTACCCTCACCAACCCCTTCTCTACTACCCTCAGTACCCTCACCAACCCCTTCTCTACTACCCTCACCAACCCCTTCTCTACTCACTAACCCCTTCTCTACTACCCTCACCAACCCCTTCTCTACTACCCTCAGCCCCTCACTAACCCCTTCTCTACTACTCTCACCAACCCCTTCTCTACTACCCTTACCAACCCCTTCTCTACTACCCTGTCCCTCACCAACCCCTTCTCTACTACCCTCACTAACCCCTTCTCTACTACCCTCACCAACCCCTTCTCTACTACCCTCACCAACCCCTTCTCTACTACCCTCACCCTCCCTTCTCTACTACCCTCACCAACCCCTTCTCTACTACCCTCACCAACCCCTTCTCTACTACCCTCACCAACCCCTTCTCTACTACCCTCACCAACCCCTTCTCTACTACCCTCACCAACCCCTTCTCTACTACCCTCAGTCCTCACCAACCCCTTCTCTACTACCCTCACCAACCCCTTCTCTACTACCTCACCAACCCCTTCTCTACTACCCTCACCAACCCCTTCTCTACTACCTCACCAACCCCTTCTCTACTACCCTCACTCAACCCCTTCTCTACTACCCTCACCAACCCCTTCTCTACTACCCTCACCAACCCCTTCTCTACTACCCTCACCAACCCCCTTCTCTACTACCCTCACCAACCCCTTCTCTACTACCCTCACCAACCCCTTCTCTACTACCCCCTCCCCTTCTCTACTACCCTCACACCAACCCCTTCTCTGGTACCCTCACCAACCCCTTCTCTACTACCCTCACCAACCCCTTCTCTACTACCCTCCCAACCCCTTCTCTACTACTCACCAACCCCTTCTCTACTACCCCTCACCAACCCCTTCTCTACTACCCTCACCAGCCCCTCTCTACTACCCTCACCAACCCCTTCTCTACTACCCTCACCTCAAACCCCTTCTCTACTACCCTCACCAACCCCTTCTCTACTACCCTCACCAACCCTTTTCTCTACTACCCTCACTCTCCTCTCTCACCCCTTCTCTACTACCCTCACCAACCCCTTCTCTACTACCCTCACCAACCCCTTCTCTACTACCCTCACCAACCCCTTCTCTACTACCCTCACCAACCCCTTCTCTACTACCCTCACCAACCCCTTCTCTACTACCCTCACCAACCCCTTCTCTACTACCCTCAGCTCCCTCACCAACCCCTTCTCTACTACCCTCACCAACCCCTTCTCTACTACCCTCACCAACCCTTCTCTACTACCCTCACCAACCCCTTCTCTACTACCCTCACCAACCCCTTCTCTACCCTCACCAACCCCTTCTCTACTACCCTCACCAACCCCTTCTCTACTACCCTCACCAACCCCTTCTCTACTACCCTCACCAACCCCTTCTCTACTACCCTCACCAACCCCTTCTCTACTACCCTCAGTCCCTCTACCCTCACCAACCCCTTCTCTACCCTACCCTCACCAACCCCTTCTCTACTACCCTCCCTCACCAACCCCTTCTCTACTACCCTCACCAACCCCTTCTCTACTACCCTCACCAACCCTTCTCTACTACCCTCACCAACCCCTTCTCTACTACCCTCACCAACCCCTTCTCTACTACCCTCACCAACCCCTTCTCTACTACCTCACCAACCCCTTCTCTACTACCCTCACCAACCCCTTCTCTACTACCCTCACAACCCCTTCTCTACTACCCTCACCCCCTTCTCTACTACCCTCACCAACCCTTCTCTACTACCCTCACCAACCCCTTCTCTACTACCCTCACCAACCCCTTCTCTACTACCCTCAGCCCCTCACCCCCTTCTCTACTGGAGCCCTTCTCTACTACCCTCACCAACCCCTTCTCTACTACCCTCACCAACCCCTTCTCTACTGCCCTCACCAACCCTTCTCTACTACCCTCACCAACCCCTTCTCTCACTACCCTCACCCTCAACCCCTTCTCTACTACCTCTCTACCAACCCCTTCTCTACTACCCTCACCAACCCCTTCTCTACTACCCTCAGTCCCTCACCAACCCCTTCTCTACTACCCTCACCAACCCTTCTCTACTACCCTCACCAACCCCTTCTCTACTACCCCTCACTAACCCTTCTCTACTACCCTCAACCCCTTCTCCTCACCCTTCTCTACTACCCTCACCAACCCCTTCTCTACTACCCTCACCAACCCCTTCTCTACTACCTCACCAACCCCTTCTCTACTACCCTCAGCTCCCTCACCCCTTCTCTACTACCCTCACCAACCTTCTCTACTACCCTCAGTCCCTCACCAACCCCTTCTCTACTACCCTCACCAACCCCTTCTCTACTACCCTCACCCACTAACCCTTCTCTACTACCTCACCAACCCCTTCTCTACTACCCTCCCCAACCCTTCTCTACTACCCTCACCAACCCCTTCTCTACTACCCTCACTAACCCCTTCTCTGCTAAACCTCCTCACCAACCCCTTCTCTACTACCCTCACCAACCCCTTCTCTACTACCCTCACCAACCCCTTCTCTACTACCTCACCAACCCCTTCTCTACTACCCTCACCAACCCCTTCTCTACTACCTCACTAACCCCTTCTCTACTACCCTCACCAACCCCTTCTCTACTACCCTCACTAACCCCTTCTCTACTACCCTCACTAACCCCTTCTCTACTACCCTCACCAACCCCTTCTCTACTACCTCACCAACCCCTTCTCTACTACCCTCACCAACCCCTTCTCTACTACCCTCACCAACCCCTTCTCTACTAGTACCCTCACCAACCCCTTCTCTACTACCCTCACCAACCCCTTCTCTACTACCCTCACCAACCCTTCTCTCTACTACCCTCACCAACCCCTTCTCTACTACCCTCAGTCCCTTCTCACCTCAAACCCCTTCTCTACTACCCTCACTAACCCCTTCTCTACTACCCTCACCAACCCCTTCTCTACTACCCTCACCAACCCCTTCTCTACTACCCTCACCCTCACCAACCCCTTCTCTACTACCCTCACCAACCCCTTCTCTACTACCCTCACCAACCCCTTCTCTAGTACCCTCACTAACCCTCACCAACCCCTTCTCTACTACCCTCACCAACCCCTTCTCTACTACCCTCACAACCCCTTCTCTACTACCCTCACCAACCCTTCTTCTACTACCCTCACCAGCCCCTTCTCTACTACCCTCACCAACCCCTTCTCTACTACCCTCACCAACCCCTTCTCTACTACCTCAGTCCCCTCACCAACCCCTTCTCTACTACCTCACCCCTTCTCTAGTACCCTCACCAACCCCTTCTCTACCCTCAGTCCCTCACCAACCCCTTCTCTACTACCCTCACCAACCCCCTTCTCTACTACCCCCACCAACCCCTTCTCTACCCTCACCAACCCCTTCTCTACTACCCTCACCAACCCTTCTCTACCCCTCACCAACCCCTTCTCCCTCACTTCTAGTACTCACCAGCCTCCTTCTCTACTGCCCTCACCAACCCCTTCTCTCTACTCCTCACCAACCCCTTCTCTCTACTACCCTCACCAACCCCTTCTCTACTACCCTCACCAACCCCTTCTCTACTACCCTCACCAACCCCTTCTCTACTACCTCACCCTCAACCCCTTCTACTACCCTCACCAACCCCTTCTCTACTACCCTCCCCCTTCTCTACTCTAACCTCACCAACCCCTTCTCTACTACCCTCACCAACCCCTTCTCTACTACCCTCACCAACCCCTTCTCTACTACCCTCACCAACCCCTTCTCTACTACCCTCACCAACCCCTTCTACTACCCTCACTAACCCTTCTCTACTACCCTCACCAACCCCTTCTCTATCACCCTCCTCACCAACCCCTTCTCTACTACCTCCTTCTCCTGTCCCTCACCAACCCCTTCTCTACTACCCTCACCAACCCCTTCTCTACTACCCTCACCAACCCCTTCCTACTACCCTCACCAACTCCTTCTCTAGTACCCTCACCAACCCCTTCTCTACTACCCTCACCAACCCTCACCAAACCCCTTCTCTACTACCCTCACCTCAACCCTTCTCTAGTACCCTCACTAACCCCTTCTCTACTACCTCACTCAACCCCTTCTCTACTACCCTCACTAACCCTTCTACTACCCTCACCAACCCCTTCTCTAATACCCTCACCAACCCCTTCTCTACTACCCTCACCAACCCCTTCTCTACTACCCTCACCAACCCCTTCTCTACTACCCTCACCAACCCCTTCTCTACTACTTCTCTAGCCCTCACCAACCCCTTCTCTACTACCCTCACCAACCCCTTCTCTACTACCCTCACAACCCCTTCTCTACTACCCTCACTAACCCCTTCTCTACTACCCTCACCAACCCCTTCTCTACTACCCTCACCAACCCCTTCTCTACTACCCTCAGTCCCTCACCAACCCCTTCTCTACTACCCTCACCAACCCCTTCTCTACTACCCTCACCAACCCCTTCTCTACTACCCTCACCAACCCCTTCTCTACTACCCTCACCAACCCCCCTCTCTACCCTCACCCTCACCAACCCCTTCTCTACTACCCTCACCAGCCCTACTACCCTCACCAACCCCTTCTCTACTACCTCACCAACCCTTCTCTACTACCCTCACCAACCCCTTCTCCCACCCTCACAACCCCTTCTCTACCAACCTTACCCTCACCAACCCTTCTCTACTACCCTCACCAACCCTTCTCTAGTACCCTCACCAACCCCTTCTCTACTACCCTCACCAACCCTTCTACTACCTCACCAACCCCTTCTCTACTACCCTCACCAACCCCTTCTCTACTACCCTCACCAACCCCTTCTCTACTACCCTCACCAACCCCTTCTCTACTACCCTCAGACCCTCACTAACCCCTTCTCTAGTACCCTCACCAACCCCTTCTCTACTACCTCACAACCCCTTCCTCCCTCACCAACCCCTTCTCTACTACCCTCACCAACCCCTTCTCTACCTCACCAACCCCTTCTCTACTACCCTCACCAACCCCTTCTCTACTACCCTCACCAACCCCTTCTCTACTACCCTCACCTCAACCCCTTCTCTACTACCCTCACCAACCCCTTCTCTACTACCCTCTCTAGTCCCTCACCAACCCCTTCTCTACTACCCTCACCAACCCCTTCTCTACTACCCTCAGTCCAACCCCTTCTCTACTACCCTCACCAACCCCTTCTCTACCTCAGCCCTCACCAACCCCTTCTCTACTACTACCCTCACCAACCCCTTCTCTAGTACCCTCACCAACCCCTTCTCTACTACCCTCACCAACCCCTTCTCTACTACCCTCACCAACCCCTTCTCTAGTACCCTCACCAACCCCTTCTCTACTACCCTCACCAACCCCTTCTCTACTACTCTCCACCAACCCCTTCTCTAGTACCTCACCAACCCCTTCTCTACTACCCTCACCAACCCCTTCTCTACTACCCTCACAACCCCTTCTCTACTACTACTACCCTCACCAACCCTTCTCTACTACCCTCACCAACCCCTTCTACTACCCTCACCAACCCCTTCTCTACTACCCTCACCAACCCCTTCTCTAGTACTCTACCCTCACCAACCCCTTCTCTACTACCCTCACCAACCCCTTCTCTACTACCCTCACCAACCCCTTCTCTACCCTCACCCCTCTCTACTACCCCCACCAACCCCTTCTCTACTACCCTCACCAACCCCTTCTCTACTACCTCACCAACCCCTTCTCTACCCCCACCCTCACCCCCCTTCTCTACTCCTACCCTCAGTCTTCTCTAGTACCCTCACCAACCCCTTCTCTACTACCTCACCAACCCCTTCTCTACTAGTACCTCACCAACCCCCTTCTCTACTACTCACCCTCACCAACCCCTTCTAGTACCCTCACCAACCCCTTCTCTACTACCCTCACCAACCCCTTCTAGTACCTCACCAACCCTTCTCTACTACCCTCACCAACCCCTTCTCTACTACCCTCACCAACCCCTTCTCTACTACCCTCACCAACCCCTTCTCTACCCTCACCAACCCCTTCTCTACTACCCACCAGTTCTCTACTACCCTCACCAACCCCTTCTCTACTACCTCACAACCCCTTCTCTACTACCCCTTTCTCTACTACCCTCACTCCCCCTTCTCTACTACCTCACCAACCCTTCTCTACTACCCTCACCAACCCCTTCTCTACTACCCTCACCAACCCTTCTCTACTACCCTCACCAACCCCTTCTCTACTACCCTCACCAACCCTTCTTACTACCTCACCAACCCTTCTCTACTACCCTCACCAACCCCTTCTCTACTACCCTCACTAACCCCTTCTCTACTACCCTCACCAACCCCTTCTCTACTCTCACCTCACCCCTTCTCTAGTACCCTCACCAACCCTTCTCTACTACCCTCACCAACCCCTTCTCTACTACCCTCACCAACCCCTTCTCTACTACCCTCACCAACCCCTTCTCTACTCCTCACCAACCCCTCTAGTACCCTCACCAACCCCTTCTCTACCCCCTCTAGTACCCTCACCAACCCCTTCTCTACTACCTCACCCCCCTTCTCTACTACCCTCACTAACCCCTTCTCTACTACCCTCTACTACCCTCACCAACCTTCTCTACTACCCTCACCAACCCCTCTCTACTACTCACCAACCCCTCTACTACCCTCACCAACCCCTTCTCTACCCTCACCCCTCACCAACCCCTTCTCTACTACCCTCACCAACCCCTTCTCTACTACCTCACTCACTACCCTCAAACCCCTTCTCTACTACCCTCACCAACCCCTTCTCTACTACCCTCACCAACCCTTCTACTACCCCTAGCCTCACCAACCCCTTCTCTACTACCCTCACCAACCCCTTCTCTACCTCACCAACCCCTTCTCTACTACCCTCACCAACCCCTTCTCTACTACCCTCACCAACCCCTTCTCTACTACCTCACCAACCCCTTCTCTAGTACCCTCACCAACCCTTCTCTACTACCCCAGCCCCTCAGTCCCTCACCAACCCCTTCTCTACTACCTCAGTCCCTCACCAACCTTCTACCCTCACCAACCCCTTCTCTACCAACCCTTCTCTACTACCCTCACCAACCCCTTCTCTACTACCCTCACCAACCCCTTCTCTACTACCCTCACCAACCCCTTCTCTACTACCCTCACCAACCCCTTCTCTACCCTCACCTTCTCTACCAAACCCCTTCTACTACCCTCACCAACCCCTCTCTAGTACCCTCACCAACCCCTTCTCTACTACCCTACCAACCCCTCACCCCCTTCACTACCCCTTCTCTAGTACCCTCACCAACCCCTTCTCTAGTACTCTCACCAACCCCTCTCTACCCCTCACCAACCCCTCTACTACCCTCACCAACCCCTTCTCTACTACCCTACTACCCTCACCAACCCCTTCTCTACTACCCTCACCAACCCCTTCTCTACTACCCTCACCAACCCTTCTCTACTAAACCCCTTCTCTACTACCTCACCAACCCTTTCTACTACCCTCACCAACCCCTTCTCTAGTACCCTCACCAACCCCTTCTCTAGTACCCTCACTAACCCTTCTCTACTACCCTCACCAACCCTTCTCACCAAACCCCTTCTCTAGTACCCCTACTCCCTCACCAACCCCTTCTCTAGTACCCTCACCAACCCCTTCTCTACTACCCTCACCAACCCCTTCTACTACCCTCACCAACCCCTTCTCTAGTACCTCACTAACCCCTTCTTCTACTACCTCACTAACCCTTCTCTACTACCCTCACCAACCCCTCACCAACCCTTCTCTACTACCCTCACCAACCCCTTCTCTACTACTACCCTCACCAACCCTTCTCTCTACTACCTCTCACCCTAACCCTTCTACTACCCTCACCCCCTTCTCACTACCCTCACCAACCCCTTCTCTACTACCCTCACCAACCCCTTCTCTACTACCCTCACCAACCCCTTCTACTACCCTCACCAACCCTTCTCTACTACCCTCACCAACCCCTCTCTAGTACCCTCACCCTCAACCCCTTCTCTACTACCCTCACCAACCCCTTCTACTACTCACCAACCCCTCTCTAGTACCCCCACCAACCCCTTCTCTACTACCCCTCACCAACCCCCTTCCCTCTACTACCCTCACCAACCCCTTCTCTACTACCCTCACCAACCCCTTCTCTACTACCCCTCACCAACCCCTTCTCTACTACCCTCAGCCCCTCACCCAACCCTTCTCTACTACCCTCACCAACCCCTTCTCTACTACCCTCACCAACCCCTTCTCTACTACCCTCACCAACCCCTTCTCTACTACCTCACCAACCCCTTCTCTACTACCCTCACCCCCCTTCTCTACTACCCTCACCAACCCCTTCTCTACTACCCTCACCAACCCCTTCTCTACTACCCTCACCAACCCCTTCTCTACTACCTCACCAACCCCTTACTACTACCTCACCAACCCCTTCTCTACTACCCTCACCAACCCCTTCTCTAACCCCTACCCTCACCAACCCCTTCTACTACCCTCACCAACCCCTTCTCTACCTACCTCACCAACCCCTCACCCTCAAACCCCTTCTCTAGTACCCTCACCAACCCTTCTCTACTACCCTCACCCCCCTTCTCTACTACCTCACCAACCCCTTCTCTACTACCCTCACCAACCCAATCTCTACTACCCTCAGTCCCTTCTAACCAACCCTTCTCTACTACCCTCACCAACCCCTTCTCTACTACCCTCACCAACCCCTTCTCTACTACCCTACCCTCACCAACCCCTTCTCCTACTACCTCACCAACCCCTTCTCTACCTCTCTACTCCCTCACCAACCCCTTCTCTACTACCCTCACCAACCCCTTCTCTACTACCCTCACCAACCCCTTTCTACTACCTCACCAACCCCTTCTCTAACCCCTTCTCTACTACCCCTCTCAACCCCCCTCTACTACCCTCACTAACCCCTTCTCTAGTACCCCCTCACCAACCCCTTCTCTACTACCCTCACCAACCCCTTCTCTACTACCCTCACCAACCCCTTCTCTACTACCCTCACCAACCCCTTCTCTACTACCCTCAGCCCTTCTCTACAACCAACCCTTCTCTACTACCCCACCAACCCCTCACTCACAAACCCCTTCTCTACTACCCTCACCAACCCCTTCTACTACTACTACCCCCTTCTCTACTACCCTCACCAACCCCTTCTCTACTACCCTCACCAACCCCTTCTTCTACTACCCTCAGTCCCTCACCAACCCTTCTCTACTACCCTCACCAACCCCTTCTACTACCCTCACCAACCCCTTCTCTACTACCAACCCCTCTACTACCAACCCCTTCTTCTACTACCCTCACCAACCCCTTCTCTACTACCCTCACTAACCCCTTCTACTACCCTCACCAACCCCCCTTCTACTACTACCTCACCAACCCTTCTCTACTACCCTCACCAACCCCTTCTCTACTACTCACCAACCCTTCTCTACTACCCTCACCAACCCTTCTCTACTACCCTCACTAACCCCTTCTCTACTACCCTCACCCTCAACCTTTCTACTACTAACCCTACCTCACCAACCCTTTTCTACTCCTACCCTCACTCAACCCCTTCTCTACTACCCTCACCAACCCCTTCTCTACTACCCTCACCAACCCCTTCTCTACTCACCCTCACCAACCCCTTCTCTACTACCCTCACCAACCCCTACTACCCTCACCAACCCTCTCTCACCCTCACTAACCCCTTACCTCACCAACCCCTTCTCTACTACCCTCACCAACCCCTTCTCTACTACCCTCACCAACCCCTTCTACCCTCACTAACCCCTTCTCTACCTCACCAACCCCTTCTACTACCCTCACTAACCCCTTCTCTACTACCCTCAGTCTCACCAACCCCTTCAACCTCACCAACCCCTTCTCTACTACCCTCACCAACCCCTTCTCTACTACTCTAACTACCTACCCTCACCAACCCCTTCTCTACTACCCCTACCCTACTACCCTCACTAACCCCTTCTCTCACTACCCTACCTCACCAACCCCTTCTCTAGTACCTCACCAACCCCTTCTCTACTACCCTCACTAACCCCTTCTCTAGTACCTCACCAACCCTTCTCTACTACCCTCTTCTCTACTACCCTTCCCTCACCAACCCCTTCTCTAGTACCCTCACCAACCCCTTCTCTACTACCTCACCAACCCCTTCTCTACTACCTCACCCCTCAACCCCTTCTCTACTACCTCACCAACCCTTCTCTACTACCCTCACCAACCCCTTCTCTACTACCCTCAAACCCCTTCTCTTACCCTACTACCCTCACCAACCCCTTCTCTACTACCCTCACCAACCCCTTCTCTACTACCCTCACCAACCCCTCTCTACTACCTCACCAACCCCTTCTCTACTACCTCACCAACCCCTTCTACTACCCTCACCAACCCTTCTCTAGTACCCTCACCAACCCCTTCTACTACCCTCACCAACCCCTTCTACTACCCTCACCAACCCCTTCTCTACTACCCTACCCTCACCAACCCTTCTCTAGTACCCTCACCAACCCCTTCTCTACTACCCTCACCAACCCCTTCTCTACTACCCTCACCAACCCCTTCTACTACCCTCACCAACCCCTTCTCTACTACCCTCACCAACCCCTTCTCTAGTACCTCACCAACCCTTCTACTACCCTCACCAACCCCTTCTCTACCTCACCAACCCCTTCTACTACCCTCACCAACCCTTCTCTACTACTCACCCTCAACCCCTTCTTCTACCCCTCACCAACCCTTCTACTACCCTCACCAACCCTTCTCTAGTCTACCTCACCAACCCCTTTCTACTACCCTCACTCCCCTTTCTACTACTACCCTCACTAACCCCTTCTCTACTACCCTCACCAACCCCCTTCTACTACCCTCACCAACCCCTTCTCTACTACCTCACCAACCCTTCTCTAATACTACCAACCCCTTCTCTACTACCACCAACCCCTTCTCTACTACCCTCAGTCCTCAACCCCTTCTACTACCCTCACTAACCCTTCTCTACTACCCCTTCTCTAGTCCCTCACCAACCCCTTCTCTACTACCTCACTAACCCCTTCTAGTACCTCACTAACCCTTCTCCCCTCACCAACCCCTTCTCTACTACCCTCACTCAACCCCTTCTCTACTACCTCACCAACCCTCTCTACTCAACCCTTCTCTACTACCCTCACCAACCCCTTCTCTACTACCCTCACCAACCCTTCTCTACTACCCTCACCACCAACCCCACCAACCCTTCTCTACTACCCTCACCCCTCACCAACCCCTTCTCTACTACCCTCACCAACCCCTTCTCTAGTACCCTACCAACCCCTTCTCTACTACCCTCACCAACCCCTTCTCTACTACCCTCACCAACCCCTTCTAGTACCCTCACCAACCCCTTCTCTACTACCCTCACCAACCCCTTCTCTACTACCCTCACCAACCCCTTCTCTACTACCTCACCAACCCCTTCTCTACTACCCTCACCAACCCCTTCTCTACTACCCTCACCAACCCCTCTCTACTACCCTCACCCCCTTCTCTACTACCCTCACCAACCCTTCTCTACTACCCTCACCAACCCTTCTCTACTACCCTCACCAACCCCTTCTCTACTACCCTCACCAACCCCTTCTCTTCCCTCACTAACCCCTTCTCTAGTACTCTACTACCTCACCAACCCCTTCTCTAGTACCCTCACCAACCCCTTCTCTACTACCCTCACCAACCCCTTCTCTACTACCCTACCCTACCCCTTCTCTACTACCCTCACCAACCCCTTCTCTACTACCTCACCAACCCCTTCTCTACTACCCTCACTAACCCCTTCTCTAGTACCCTCACTAACCCCTTCTACTACCCCTCACCCTCACCCCTTCTACTACCCTCACCAACCCCTTCTCTACCCCTCACCAACCCCTTCTCTTCTACCACCCCTTCTACTCCTCACCAACCCCTTCTCTAGTACCCTCACCAACCCTTCTCTACTACCCTCACCAACCCCTTCTCTACTACCCTCACTAACCCTTCTCTACTACCTCACCAACCCTTCTCTACTACCCTCACCAACCCCTTTCTCTACTACCCTCACCAACCCTTCTCTACTACCTCACCAACCCCTTCTCTACTACCCTACCTCACCAACCCTTCTCTACTACCCTCACCAACCCCTTCTCTACTACCCTCACCAACCCCTTCTCTACTACCCCTCACTAACCCCTTCTTCTACTACCCTCACCAACCCCTTCTCTACTACCCTCACCAACCCCTTCTCTACTACCCTCACCCCCACTAACCCCTTCTCTAGTACCCTCACCAACCCACCAACCCCTTCTCTACTACCCTCACCAACCCCTTCTTACTACCCTACTAACCCCTTCTACTACCCTCACTAACCCTTCTCTACCCTCACCAACCCCTTCTCTACTACCCTCACCAACCCACCAACCCCTTCTACTACTCTCACTAACCCTCACCAACCCCTTCTCTACTACCCTCACCAACCCCTTCTCTACTACCCTCACCAACCCCTTCTCTACTACCCTCACCAACCCCTTCTTCTACTACCTCACCAACCCCTTCTCTACCCTCACCCTCACTACCCTCACCAACCCTTCTCACTACTACCCTCACCAACCCCTTCTCTACTACCCTCACCAACCCTTCACTACCCTCACCAACCCCTTCTCTACTACCCTCACCAACCCCTTCTCTACTACCCTCACCAACCCTTCTCTACTACCCTCACTACCCTCACCAACCCCTTCTCTACTACCCTCACTAACCCCTTTCTACTACCCTCACCAACCCTTTCTCTACCTACCTTCACCCTCAACCCCTTCTCACCAACCCATTCTCTACTACCCTCACCAACCCTTTCTAGTACCTCACCAACCCCTTTCTCTACCCTCACCTCACCAACCCCTTCTCTACTCTACTACTACCCTACCCTCACCAACCCCTTCTCTACTACCCTCACCAACCCCTTTCTACTACCCTCACCAACCCCTTCTCTACTACCCTCACCCCCTTCTCTAGTACCCTCACCAACCCCTTCTCTACTACCCTCACCAACCCCTTCTCTACTACCTCACCAACCCCTTCTCTACTACCCTCACCCTCAACCCCTTCTCTACTACCCTCACCAACCCCTTCTCTACTACCCTCACCAACCCCTTCTCTACTACCCTCACCAACCCCTTCTCTTCTCACTAACCCTCCCTACCCCCTTCACCAACCCCTTCTCTACTACCCTCACCAACCCCTTCTCTACTACCCTCACCCCCCTCACTACCTCACCAACCCCTTCTACTACCCTCACCAACCCCTTCTACTACCCTCACCAACCCCTTCTCTACTACCCTCACCAACCCCTCTACTACCCTCACTAACCCCTTTCTACTACTACCTCACCAACCCCTTCTCTACTACCCTCACAACCCCTTCTACTACCCTCACCAACCCCTTCTCTACTACCCTCACTAACCCTCTCTCTACTACCCTCACCAACCCCTTCTCTACTACCCTCACCAACCCCTTCTACTACCCCCACCAACCCCTTACTACTCACTACCCTAGTCCTCACCAACCCCTTTCTAGTACCCTCACCAACCCCTTCTCTACTACCCTCACCAACCCTTTTCTTTACTACTAACCCCTTCTCACCCTCACCAACCCCTTCTACTACTCTACTACCCCTCACCAACCCCTTCTCTACTACCCTCACCAACCCCTTCTCTACTACCCTCACCAACCCCTTCACTACCCTCACCAACCCCTTCTCTACTACCCTCACCAACCCCTTCTAGTACCTCACCAACCCCTTCTTACCATCACCTCACCAACCCCTTCAGCTACCTCACCAACCCCTTCTCTACTACCTCACTAACCCTTTCTACACCCTCAACTAACCCTACTACCCTCACCAACCCTTCTCTACTACCCCTCACCAACCCTTTCTAGTACCCTCACCAACCCCTTCTACCACCCTCACCAACCCCTTCTCTACTACCCTCACCAACCCTTCTCTACTACCCTCACCAACCCCCTTCTCTACTACTACCCTCACCAACCCCTTCTACTACCTCACCAACCCCTTTCTCTACTACCCTCACTTCAACCCCTTCTCTACTACCTCACCAACCCCTTCTCTACTACCCTCACCAACCCCTTCTACTACCCTCACCAACCCCTTCTCTACTACCCTCACCAACCCTTCTCTACTACCCTCACCAACCCCTTCTCTACTACCCTCACCAACCTTTCTACTACCCTCACTAACAACCCTCACCAACCCCTTCTAGTACCCTCACCAACCCCTTCTCTACTACCCTCACCAACCCTTCTCTACTACCCTCACCAACCCCTTCTCTACTACCCTCACCAACCCTTCTACTACCTCACCAAACCTCTTCTCTACCAAACCCCTTCTCTACTACCCTCACCAACCCCTTCTCTACTACCCTCACCAACCCCTTCTCTACTACCCTCACCAACCCCTTCTACTACCTCACCAACCCTTCTCTACTACCTCACCAACCCCTTCTCTACTACCCTCACCAACCCCTTCTCTAGTACCCTCACCAACCCCTTCTCTACTACCCTCACCAAACCCCTTCTACTACCCTCACCAACCCCTTCTACTACCCTCACCAACCCCTTCTCTACTACCTCACCAACCCCTTCTCTACTACCCTCACCAACCCCTTTCTCTACTACCAACCCCTTCTCAGTACCAACCAACCCTTCTCTACTACCTCACTAACCCCTTCTCTACTACCCTCAACCCTTTCTCTAACCCTCACCAACCTTCTCTACTACTACACAACCCCTTCTCTACTACCCTCACCAACCCCTTCTCTACTACCCTCACCAACCCCCTCAGTACTCACCAACCCCTTCTCTACTCCCTCACCAACCCCTCTCTACTACCCTCACCAACCCCTCTACTACCCTCACCAACCCTTCACTAAACCCCTTCTACTACCTCACCAACCCCTTCTACTACCCTCACCAACCCCTTCTCTACTACCCTCACCAACCCCTTCTCTACTACCCTCACCAACCCCTTCTCTACTACCAAACCCTTCTCTACTACCCTCACCAACCCCTTCTACTACTACCCCCTCAGTCACTAACCCCTTCTACTACCCTCACCAACCCCCTTCAGTACCCTCACCAACCCCTTTCTACTACCCTCACCAACCCTTTCTACTACCCTCACCAACCCCTTCTCTACTACTCACCAACCCCTTCTAGTACCCTCACCAACCCCTTCTCTACTACCCTCACCAACCCCTTCTCTACTACCTCACCAACCCCTTCTCTACTACCCTCACCAACCCCTTCTCTACTCACCCCTCACCAACCCTTCTACTAACCCCTTCTCTACTACCCTCACCAACCCCCTTCTCTACTACCCTCACCAACCCCTTTTCTACTACCCCTTCTACTACCCTCACCAACCCCTTCTCTACTACCCTCACCAACCCCTTCTCTACTACCTCACCAACCCCTTCTCTACTACCCTCACCAACCCCTTCTCTACTAATCCCTCACCAACCCCTTCTCACTACCATCACCAACCCTTCTCTACTACCCTCACCAACCCCTTCTCTACTACCCTCACCAACCCTTCTCTACTACCATCACCAACCCTTCTCTAGTACCTCACCAACCCCTTCTACTACCTCACCAACCCCTTCTCTACCCTACCCTCACCAACCCCTTCTCTACTACCCTCACCAACCCCTTCTCTACTACCCTCACCAACCCCTTCTCTACTACCCTCACCAACCCCTTCTCTACTACCCTCACCAACCCTTCTACTACCCTCACCAACCCCTTCTCTAGTACCTCACCAACCCCTTCTACTAGTAACCCCTCACCAACCCCCTTCTCTACTACCTCACCAACCCTTTTCCTACTACCTACCTCACCAACCCCTTCTCTACTACCCTCACCAACCCCTTCTCTACTACCTCACCAACCCCTCTCTACTACTCACCAACCCCTTCTCTACCACTAACCCTTTCTACTACCCTCACCAACCCCTTTCTACTACCCTCAGTCCTCACTAACCCTTCTCTACTACCCTCACCAACCCCTTCTACTACCCTCAGTCACCAACCCTTCTACTACCTCACCAACCCCTTCTCTACTACCCTCACCAACCCCTTCTCTACTACCCTCACCAACCCCTTCTCTACTACCCTCACCAACCCCTTCTACTACCTCACAACCCTTCTCACCAAACCCCTTCTACTACCCTCACCAACCCCTTCTACTACCCTCACCAACCCCTTCTCTACTACCCTCAGTTCTACTACCCTCACCAACCCCTTCTCTACTACCCTCACCAACCCCTTACTACCCTCACCAACCCCTTCTCTACTACCCTCACCAACCCCTTCTCTACTACCTCACCAACCCCTTCTCTACTACCAACCCCTTCTCTACTACCCTCAAACCCTTCTCTACTACCCTCACCAACCCCTTCTCTACTACCTCACCAACCCCTTACTCTCTACCCAACCCCTCAGTCCCTCACCAACCCTTCTCTACTACCCTCACCAACCCCTTTCTCTACTACCCTCACCAACCCCTTCTCTACTACCCTCACCAACCCCCTTCTCTACTACCTCACCAACCCCCCTTCTACTACCCTCACCAACCCTTCTCTACTACCTCACCAACCCCTTCTCTACTACCCTCACCAACCTTCTCTACTTCCAACCCCTCTACTACCCTCACCAACCCCTTCTCTCTACTACCCTCACCAACCCCTTCTCTACTACCCTCACCAACCCCTTCTACTACCCTCACCAACCCCTTTCTACTACCTCACCAACCCCTTTCTCTACTACCTCACCCCCTTCTCTAGTACCCTCACCAACCCCTTCTCTACTACCCTCACTAACCCCTTCTACTACCCTCTAGTCCTCACCAACCCCTTCTCTAGTACCTCACCAACCCCTTCTACTACTACTACCCCTCACCACCAACCCTTCTCTACTAACCCCCCTTCTAGCCCTCACCAACCCCTTCTAGTACCCTCACCAACCCCCTTCTACTACCCTCACCAACCCCTTCTACTACCCTCACCAACCCCTTCTACTACCCTCACCAACCCTTCTCTACTACCTACTACCCTCACCACCAACCCCTTCTACTACCCTCACCAACCCCTTCTACTACCCTCACCCTCACTACAACCCCTTCTCTACTACCCTCACCAACCCTTCTCTACTACCTCACCAACCCCTTCTACTACCCTCAGACCTCACTAACCCCTTCTCTACTACCCTCACCAACCCTTCTTCTACTACCCTCACCAACCCCTTCTACTACCCTCACCAACCCCTTCTCTACTACCCCCTCTACCAGTCACCAACCCCTTCTACTACCCTCACTAACCCTTCTACCCCTCACCAACCCTTCTCTACTACCCTCACCAACCCTTCTCTACTACCTCACCAACCCCTTCTCTACTACCCTCACCAACCCCTTCTCTACTACCCTCACCAACCCCTTCTCTACTACCTCACCAACCCCTTTCTCTACTACCCTCACCAACCCCTTTCTACTACCAGTCCTCACCAACCCCTTCTCTACTACAGCCTCACCAACCCTTCTCTACTACCCTCACCAACCCCTTCTCTACTACCACTTCTCTCACCAACCCCTTCTACTACCCTCACCAACCCCTTTTCTCTACTACTAACCCACCAACCCTTCTCTACTACCCTCACCAACCCCTTCTCTACTACCCCTTCACCAACCCCTTTCTCTAGTACCCTCACCAACCCCTTCTCTACTACCTCACCAACCCCTTCTACTACTACTACCCTCACCAACCCCTTCTCTAGTACCCTCACCAACCCCTTTCTACTACCCTCAGTCCTCACTAACCCCTTCTCTACTACCCTCACCAACCCCTTCTCTACTACCCTCACCAACCCCTTCTCTACTACCCTCACCAACCCCTTTCTACTACCCTCACCCCCTCAACCCCTTCTACTACTCCTCACCAACCCTTCTCTACTACCCTCACTAACCCCCTTTTCTACTCTACCAACCCCTTCTCCCTCACCAACCCTTCTCTACTACCCTCACCAACCCCTTCTCTACTACCCTCACAACCCTTTCTACTCCCCTCACTAACCCCTTCTACTACCCTCACCAACCCCTTCTCTACTACCTCACCAACCCCTTCTCTACTACCCTCACCAACCCTTTCTAGTACTACCCTCACCAACCCCTTCTCTACTACCCTCACCAACCCCTTCTCTACTACCCTCACCAACCCCTTCTACTACCCTCACCAACCCCTTCTCTACTACCCCTCACTACAACCCCTTCTCTACCCTCAGTCCCTACTAACCCTTCTCTAGTACCCTCACCAACCCCTTCTCTACTACCCTCACTAACCCCTTCTCTACTCTACCAACCCTCACCAACCCCTTCTCTAGTACCCTCACCAACCCCTTCTCTACTACCCTCACCAACCCCTTCTCTACTACCCTCACCAACCCCTTCTCTACTACCCTCAGTCCCTTACCAACCCTTACCCTCTACTACCCTCACCAACCCCTTCTCTACTACCCTCAGTCCAACCCCTTTCTCTACTACCTCACTAACCCCTTCTCTACTACCCTCACCAACCCCTTCTCTACTACCCTCACCAACCCCTTCTCTACTACCCTCACTAACCCCTTCTCTACTACCCTCACCAACCCCTTCTACTACCCTCACCAACCCCTTCTCTACTACCCTCACCAACCCCCTTCTCTAGTACCTCACCAACCCCTACTACCCTCACAACCAACCCCTTCTCTACTACCCTCACCAACCCCTTCTCTACTACCCTCACCAACCCTTCTCTACTACCCTCACCAACCCCTTCTCTACTACCCTCACTAACCCCTTCTCTACTACCCTCACCAACCCCTTCTCTACTACCCTCACCAACCCTCTTTCTACTAACCTCACCAACCCCTCTCTACTACCCTCACTAACCCTACTACCCTCACCAACCCTCTTTCTACTACCCTCACCAACCCCTTCTCTACTACCCTCACTAACCCCTTTATCTACTACCCTCAGCCCTCACCAACCCCTTCTCTACTACTAACCCTCACCAACCAACCCCTTTCCTACTACTACCCTCACCAACCCCTTTCTAGTACCCTTAACCCCTTTCTACTACCCTCACCAACCCCTTCTCTACTACCCACCAACCCCTTCTCTACTACCCTCACCAACCCCTTCTCTACTACCCTCACCAACCCCTTCTCTACTACCTCACCAACCCCTTCTCTACTACCCTCACCAACCCCTTCTCTCAGTACCAACACTAGTACCTTCACCAACCCTAACCCCTCTAGTACCCTCACCAACCCCTCTCTACTACCCTCACCAACCCTTCTCTAGTACCCTCACCAACCCTTCTCTACTACCCTCACCAACCCCTTCTCTACTACCCTCACCAACCCTTTCTACTACTCACCAACCCCTTTTCTACTACCCTCACCAACCCCTTCTCTACTACCCTCACCAACCCCTTCTCTACTACCCTCACCAACCCCTTCTTATCTAGTACTACCTCACCAACCCTTTCTACTACCCTCACCAACCTTTCTACTACCCTCACCAACCCCTTCTCTACTACCTCACCAACCCCTTCTAGTACCCTCACCAACCCCTTCTCTACTACCCTCACTAACCCCTTCTCTAGTACCCTCACCAACCCTTTCTTCTCTAGTACCTCACCAACCCCTCTTCTACTACCCCTCACCAACCCCTCTCTACTAACCAACCTTCTCCTAGTACCAACCCCTCACCAACCAACCCTTCTCTACTCACCAACCCCTTCTCCTAACCCTTCTCTAACCAACCTTCTCTACTACCCTCACCAACCCTTCTCTACTACCCTCACCAACCCCTTCTCTACTACCCTCAGCAACCCCTCACCCATAGTCCCTCACTAACCCTTCTCTACTACCCTCACCAACCCCTTCTTCTACTACCAACCCCTCACCAACCCTTCTACTACCTCACCAACCCCTTCTCTACTACCCTCACCAACCCCTTCTCTACTACCTCACCAACCCCTTCTCTACTACCCTCACCAACCCTTCTCTACTACCCTCACTAACCCTTTCTACTACCCTCAGTCCCTCACCAACCCCTTCTCTACTACCCTCACCAACCCTTCTCTACTACCCTCACCAACCCCTTCTACTACCCCTCAGTCCTCTCTCACCACCAACCCCTTCTCTACTACCCTCACCAACCCCTTCTCTACTACCCTCACCAACCCCTTTCTCTACTACCCAACCCCTTTCTACCAAACCCTTCTTCTACTACCTCACCAACCCCTTCTCTACTACCCTCACCAACCCCTTCTTCTCTTCTCTACTACCTCACCAACCCCTTCTCTACTACCTCACCCCTTCACTACCCCTTCTCCCCTTCTCTAACTCCCTCTAACCCACTTCTACTACCTCACTAACCCCTTCACCCTCTCTACTAACCCCTTCTCTAGTCCCTCACCAACCCCTTCTAGTACCCCTCACCAACCCCTTCTCTACTACCCTCACTAACCCCTTCTCTACTACCCCCAACCCCTTCTAACCCCTTCTCTACTACCCTCACCAACCCCTTCTACTACCTCACCAACCCCTTTCTACTACCTCACCAACCCCTTTCTACTACCTCACCAACCCCTTCTCTCTACTACCCTCACCAACCACTTCTAGTACCCTCACCAACCCCTTCTCTACTACTACCCTCCTCACCAACCCCTTCTACTACCAACCCCTTCTCACCAACCCCCCTTTCTCTACTACCCTCAGCCCCCTTCACCAAACCCCTTCTCTACTACCCTCACTAACCCCTTCTCTACTACCCTCACCAACCCCTTCTCTACTACCCTCACCAACCCCTTCTCTACTACCCCTCACCAACCCCTTCTCTAGTACCCTCACAACCCCTTTCTCTAGTACCCTCACCAACCCCTTCCCTCTACTACCCTCACCAACCCCTTCTACTACCTCACCAACCCCTTCTCCTAGTCCACCACCCCTTCTCACCCTCAACCCCTTCTACTACCCTCACCAACCCTTCTCTACTACCCTCACTAACCCTTCTACTACCCTTCACTGCCCTCTGCTTCAAACCCCCTTCCAACCCCTTCTCTACTACCCTTCTCTACTACCTCACCAACCCCTTCTACTACCCTCACCAACCCCTTTCTACTACCCTCACCAACCCCTTCTCTAGTACCCTCACCAACCCCTTCTCTACTACCTCAGACCCTCACCAACCCCTTCTCTACTACCCCTCACCAACCCTTCTCTACTACCCTCACCAACCCTTCCTACTACCCTCACCAACCCCTTCTCTACTACCCCCTTCTCTAGCCACCAACCCTTCTCTACTACCTCACCAACCCCTTCTCTACTACCCTCACCAACCCCTTCTCTACTACCCTCACACAACCCCTTCTACTACCCTCACCAACCCCTTCTCTACTACCCCTCCACTAACCCCTTCACTACAACCCCTTACTTCTCTTCTCTACTACCCTCACCAACCCCTTCTCTACTACCCTCACCAACCCCTTCTCTACTACCCTCACCAACCCCTTCTTACTACCCTCACCAACCCCTTCTCTACTACCCTCACCAACCCCTTCTCTAGTACCCTCACCAACCCCTTCTCTACTACCCTCAGTCCTCACTAACCCCCCTTCTCTAGTACCCTCACCAACCCCAACCCCTTCTAGTACCTCACTACTACCCTCACCAACCCCTTCTCTACTACCCTCACCAACCCCTTCTCTACTACCCTCACCAACCCCTTCTCTACTACCCTCACCCTTCTCTACTACCCTCACCCTTCTCTACTACCCTCACCAACCCCTTCTCTACTACCTCACCAACCCCTTCTCTACTACCCTCACCAACCCCTTCTCTACTACCCTCACCAACCCCTTCTCTACTACCCTCACCAGTCTCTACCTCACCAACCCCTTCTACTAGTACCCTCACCAACCCCTTCTCTAGTACCCCCCTCACCAACCCCTTCTCTACTACCCTCACCAACCCCTTCTCTACTACCCTCACCAACCCTTCTCTACTACCCTCACCAACCCCTTCTCTACTACCCTCACCAACCCCTTCTCTACTACCCTCACCAACCCCTTCTACTACCCCCACCAACCTTCTAGTACCCTCACAACCCCTTCTCTACTACCCTCACCAACCCCTTCTACTACCCTCACCAACCCCTTTCTACTACCCTACCCTCACCAACCCCTTCTACTACCCTCACCAACCCCTTTCTACTACCTCACCCTCAACCCCTTCTCTACTACCCTCACTAACCCTTTCTCTACTACCCTCACCAACCCCTTCTCTACTACCCTCACCAACCCCTTCTCTACTACCTCACCAACCCCTTCTACTACCCTCACTAACCCCTTCTCTACTACCCTCACCAACCCCTTCTCTAGTACCCTCACCAACCCTTCTCTACTACCCTCACCAACCCCTTCACTACCTCACCAACCCCTTCTCTACTACCCTCACCAACCCCTTCTCTACTACCCTCACCAACCCCTTCTCTACTACCCTCACAACCCCTTCTCTACTACCCTCACCAACCCCTTCTCTACTACCTCACCAACCCCTTCTCTACTACCCTCACCAACCCCTTCTCTACTACCCTCACCAACCCCTTCTCTACTACCCTCCCTCACCAACCCCTTCTCTACTACCCTCACCAACCCCTTCTCTACTACCCTCACCAACCCCTTCTACTACCCTCACCAACCCCTTCTACTACCCTCACCAACCCCTTCTCTAGTACTACCCCTTCTCTACTACCCTCACCAACCCCTTCACTACCCTCACCAACCCCTTCTCTACTACCCTCAGCCCCTCACTAACCCCTTCTCTACTACCCTCACCAACCCCTTCTCTACTACCCTCACCAACCCCTTCTCTACTACCCTCACCAACCCCTTATCTAGTACCCTCACCAACCCCTTCTACTACCCTCACCAACCCTTCTCTACTACCCTCACCAACCCCTTCTACTACCCTCACCAACCCCTCACTAACCAACTTCTCTACTACCCTCACCAACCCCTTCTCTACTACCCTCACCAACCCCTTCTCTACTACCCTCACCAACCCCCTCTCTACTACCCTCACCAACCCCTTCTCTAGTACCTCACCAACCCCTTCTACTACCCTCAGACCAAAACCCTTCTCTAGTACCCCCTTCACCTCAACCCTTCTACTACTACCTCACCAACCCCTTCTCTACTACCCCACCAACCCCTTTCTACTACCCTCACCCTCACTAACCCTTCTCTACTACCCCACTAACCCCTTCTCTACTACCCTTACCCAACCCCCTTCTACTACCCCTCACCAACCCCTTCTCTACTACCCTCACCAACCCTACCTTCTCTACTACCCTCACCAACCCCTTTCTCTACTACCCTCACCAACCCCTTCTACTACCCCTCAGCCCCTTCTCTAAACCCCTTCTCTACTACCCTCACCAACCCCTTTTCTACTACCCTCACCAACCCTTCTCTACTACCCTCAGTCCCTCACCAACCCCTTCTCTACTACCTCACCAACCCCTTCTCTACTACCTTCTCTAGTACCCTCAACCCCTCCTTCACTACTACCCTCACCAACCCTTCTCTACTACCTCACCAACCCCTTCTCTACTACCCTCACCAACCCTTCTCTACTACCCTCACCAACCCCTTCTACTACCTCACCAACCCCTTCTCTACTACCCTCAGTCCAACCAACCTTCTCTACTACCTACCAACCCTTCTCTACTAACCCCTTCTAGTCCTCTAGTACTACCTCACCAACCCCTTCTCTACTACAGTCCCACACCAACCCCTTCTCTAGTACCTCACCAACCCCTTCTCTACTACCCTCACTCAACCCCTTCTCTACTACCCTCACCAACCCCTTCTCTACTACCCTCACCAACCCCTTCTCTACTACCATCACCAACCCTTCTACTACCCTCACCAACCCCTTCTCTACTACCCTCACCAACCCCTTCTCTACTACCCAACCCCTTCTCTACTACAACCCCTTCTCTACTACCCTCACCAACCCCTTCTCTACTACCCTCACTAACCCCTCTACTACCCCTCACCAACTCCTTCTCTACTACCCTCCAGACCACCCTCACCAACCCCTTCTCTACTACCCCTCACCAACCCCCTTCTCTACTACCCTCACCCCTCCAACCCCTTCTACTACCCTCACCAACCCTTCTACCTCACCAGCCCCTTCACTACCCTACTACCCTCTCTCACCAACCCCTTCTCTACTACCTCACTAAACCCCTTCTCCACTACCCTCACCAACCCCTTCTCTTACCCTCACCAACCCTTCTCTACTACCCTCACCAACCCCTTCTCTACTACCCTCACCAACCCCTTCTCTAGTACCTTCACCCCTCACTAACCCTTCTCTACTACCCTCAGTCCCTCACCAACCCCTTCTCTACTACCCTCACCAACCCCTTCTCTACTACCCTCACCAACCCCTTCTCTAGTCACCCTCACCAACCCTTCTCTACTACCCTCACCAACCCCTTCTCTACTACCCTCACTAACCCCTTCTACTACCCCGCAGTCACCAACCCCTTCTCTAGTACCCCCACCAACCCTTCTCTACTACCCTCAGAGTCCTCACTAACCCCTTCTCTAGCTCACCAACCCCTTCTCTACTACCCTCACCAACCTTCTTCTAGTACCCTCACCAACCCCTTCTCTACTACCTCACCAACCCCTTCTCTACTAGCCCTCACCAACCCCTTCTACTACCCTCACCAACCCCTTCTACTACCTCACCAACCCCTTCTCTACTACCCCAACCCCTTCTCTACCTCACCAACCCCTTTCTACTACCCTCACCAACCCCTTCTACTACCCTCACCAACCCTTCTCTACTACCTCACCAACCCTTCTACTACCCTCAGTCCCTCACCTAACCCCTTCTCTAGTACCTCACCAACCCCTTCTCTACTACCCTCACCAACCCCTTCTCTACTACCCTCACCAACCCCTTCTCTACTACCCAGCCCCCTCACTAACCCCTTCTACTACTACTCACCAACCCCTTCTCTACTACCCTCACCAACCCCTTCTCTACTACCCTCAGTCCTCACCAACCCCTTCTCTACTACCCTCACCAACCCCTTCTCTACTACCCTCACCAACCCCTTCTCTACTACCCTCACCAACCCCTTCTTCTCTACTACCCTCACCAACCCCTTCTCTACTACCCTCACCAACCCCTTCTCTACTACCCTCACCAACCCTTCTCTACTACCCTCACCAACCCCTTCTACTACCCCTCACCAACCCCCTTCTAGTACCCTCACCAACCCTTCTCTACTACCCTCACCAACCCCTTCTCTACCCTCACCAACCCCCAACCCCTTCTCTAGTACCCTCACCAACCACTTCTCTACTACCCTCAGACCCCTCACTAACCAACCCCTTCTAGTACCCTCACCAACCCTTCTCTACTACCCTCACCAACCCCTTCTCTACTACCCTCACCAACCCCTTCTCTACCCTCACCCTCACTAACCCTTCTCTAGTCCCTCACCAACCCCTTCTCTAGTACCCTCAGTCCCTCACCAACCCCTTCTCTACCCTCACAAGTTCTCCTGTCCCTCAAACCCCTTCTACTACCCTCACCAACCCCTTCTCTAGTACCCTCACCAACCCCTTCTCTACTACCCTCACCTCACCAACCCTTCTCTACTACCCTCAGTCCAACCCCTTCTCTACTACCTACCCTCACCAACCCCTTCTCTACTACTCACCAACCCCTTCTCTACTAAACCCCCTACCCTACCCCTTCTCTACCCCTCCCTCACCAACCCCTTCTCTACTACCCTCACTAACCCCTTCTCTACTACCCCCACCAACCCCCTTCTCTAGTACCCTCACCAACCCCTTCTCTACTACCAGTCCCTCACTAACCCCTTCTCTACTACCCAGTCCTCACCAACCCCTTCTTACTAACCAACCCTTCTCTAGTACCTCACCAACCCCTTCTCTACTACCCTCAGCCCTCACTAACCCTTCTACTACCCTCACCAACCCCTTCTCTACTACCCTCACAACCCCTTCTCTACTACCCTGTCCTCACCAACCCCTTCTCTACTACCCTCACTAACCCCTTCTCTACTACCCCCACCAACCCCTTCTCTACTACCCTCACTAACCCCTTCTCTACTAACTAACCCTTTACTACCCAGCCCCTTCTCTACTAACCCCCTTCTCTAGTACCCTCACCAACCCCTTCAACCCCTCTCTACCCTAGCCCTCACTAACCCCTTCTCTAGTACCCTCACTAACCCCTTTCTCTAACCCCTTCTCTACTACCCTAACCCTTGCTACTACCCTCACCAACCCCTTCTCTACTACCCTACCCTCACCAACACCTTCTCTACTACCCTCACTAACCCCTTCTCTACTACCCTCACAACCCCTTCTCTACTACCCTCACCAACCCCTTCTACTACCCTCAGTCCTCACCCTTACAACCCCTTCTCTACTACCCTCACCAACCCTTCTCTACTACCCTCACCAACCCCTTCTCTACTACCCTCACCAACCCCTTTCTAGTACCTGCTCACTAACCCCTTCTTACTACCCTCACTAACCCTTCTCTAACCAGCCCTTCTCTGCTACCTCACCACCCTTCTCTAGCCTCACCAGCCCCTTCTCTACCCCTTTCTACTACCCTCACCAACCCCTTCTCTACTACCCCTTCTCTACCCTCAACCCCTTCTCTACTACCCTCACCAACCCCTTCTTCTACTACCTCACTAACCCTTCTCTACTACCACAGTCCCTCAAACCCCTTCTCTACTACCTCACCAACCCCTTCTACTACCCCACCAACCCCTTCTCTACTACCCCTTTTCTCCCTCCCTGTAGCCCCTACCCTCCTCACCAACCCTTTCTACTACCCTCACTCAACCCCTTTCTCTACTACCCTCTACTACCCCTTCTCACCAAACCCCCTTCTCTACTACCTCACCAACCCCTTCCTACTACCCCTCACCAACCCCTTCTCTACCCTAGCCCCCTTCACCCTCAACCCCACCACTCACCAACCCTCATAACCCTTCTCTGCTACCCTCAGTCCCTCACCAACCCTTCTAGTACCCTCACCAACCCCCTTCTACTACCCCTCACCAACCCCTTCTCTACTACCCTCACCAACCCCTTCTCTACTACCCTCACCAACCCCTTCTCTACTACCCTCACCAACCCTTTCTCTAGTACCCTCACCAACCCCTTCTCTACTACCCTAACCCCTTCTTACCCTCACCAACCTCACCAACCCCTTCTACTACCCTCACCAACCCCTTCTCTACTACCCTCACCCTCAACCCCTTTCTAGTACCCTCACCAACCCTTCTCTACTACCTCACTAACCCCTTCTACTACCTCACCAACCCTTCTCTACTACCCTCAACCCCTTCTAACCAACCCCTTCTCTACTACTCCTCACCAACCCCTTCTCTAGTACCTCACTAACCCCTTTCTAGTAATACCTCACCAACCCTTCTCTACTACCAACCCCTTCACCTCACCAACCCTTCTCTACTACTACCCCTTCTCTACTGCCCTCACCAACCCCTTCTACTACCTCACCAACCCTTCTCTAGTACACTCACCAACCCTTCTACTACCCACAGTCCTCACCAACCCCTTCTCTACTACCCTCACCACTAACCAACTTCTCTACTACCCTCACCAACCCTTCTCTAGTACCCTCACCAACCCTTCTACTACTACTCACTAACCCCTTCTCTACTACCCTCACCAACCCCTTCTTACTACCCTAGTACCTCACCAACCCCCTTCTACTACCTCACCAACCCTTCTTACTACTACCCTCACCAACCCCTTCTCTACTACCTCACCAACCCCTTCTCTACTACCCTCACCAACCCCTTCTACTACCCTCAGTCCTCACTAACCCCTTCCCCTCTAGTACTCCTTCACCAACCCCTTCTCTACTACCCTCACCAACCCCTTCTCTAGTAGCCCCTCACCAACCCCTTTTCTCTACTACCTCACCAACCCCTTCTCTACTACCTTCACCAACCCCTTCCTTCTACTACCCTCACCAACCCCTTCTCTACTACCCTCACCAACCCCTTTCTACTACCATCCCTTCTCTAGTCCCTCACCAACCCCTTCTCTACTACCCTCAGCCTACTACACCAACCCCTTCTCTACTACCCTCACCAACCCCTTCTCTACTACCCTCACCAACCCCTTCTCTACTACCCTCACCAACCCCTTCTACTACCTTCAGTCCCTCACCAACCCCTTCTCTACTACCCTTACCAGCCCCTTCTACTACCCTCACCAACCTTCAGCCCCTCAAACCCCTTCTCTACTACCCTCACCAACCCCTTCTTACTACCCTCACCAACCCTTTCTACTACCTCACCAACCCCTTCTCTACTACCCTCCTCCTCACTACCTTCAACCCCTTCTACTACTCACCAACCCTTCTCTAGTACCATCACCAACCCCTTCTACTAACCTCACTAACCCTTCTCTACTACCATCAGTCCTCAAACCCCTTCTCTCTACTACCCTCACCAACCCCTTCTCTACTACCTCACCAACCCCTTCTCTGCTACCTCACTAACCCTTCTCTACTACCTTCAGTCCCTCACTAACCCCTTCTCTACTACCTCACTAACCCCTTCTCTACTACCCTCACCAAACCCCTTCTCTACTACCTCACCAACCCCTTCTCTACTACCCTCACTAACCCCTTCTCTACTACCCTCAGCCCTCACTAACCCCTTCTCTACTACCCTCACCAACCCCTTCTACTACCCTCACAACAACCCTCTTCTCTACTACCTTCACCACCTCACTAACCTCTTCTCTACTACCCTCACTAACCCCTTCTCTACTAACCTCACCAACCCCTTCTCTACTACCCTCACTAACCCCTTCTCTAGTCCCTCACCAACCCTTCTCTACTCACTTCCTCACCAACCCCCTTCTACTACCCTCACCAACCCTTCTACTACCCTCACCAACCCCTTCTCTACTACCCTTGCCAACCCCTACTCCCTCACCAACCCCTTCTCTAGTACCCCCCCTCACCAACCCCTTCTACTACCCTCACCAACCCCTTATCTACTACCCTCAGCCCTCACTAACCCCTTCTCTACTACCCTCACCAACCCCTTCTCTACTACCCCCTCACCAACCCCTTCTCTACTACCCCTCACCAACCCCTTCTCTTCTACCACCAACCCCTTTCTACTACCCTCACCAACCCCTTCTCTACTACCCTCACCAACCCCTTCTAATACCCCCTTCTCTACTACCTCACCAACTTCTCTAACCCTCACCAACCCCTTCCCCTCTACTACCCTCACCAACCCTTCTACTACCCTCACCAACCCCTTCTCTACTACCCTCACTAACCCCTTCTCTACTACCCTCACCAACCCCTTCTACTACCTCACCAACCCCTTCTCTACTACCCTCACCAACCCCTTCTCTACTACCCTCACCAACCCCTTCTTCTACTACCCTCACCAACCCCTTCTAACCCTCACTAACCCTTCTCTAGCTACCCTCACCAACCCCTTCTCTACTACCCTCACCAACCCCTTCTCTACCCTCACCAACCCCTTCTCTCACCAACCCCTTACCCTCACCAACCCCCTTCTCTACTCCCTAGCTACTCTACTACCCTCACCAACCCCTTCTCTACTACCTCAGCCCTCACTAACCCCTTCTACTACCCTCACCAACCCTTCTCTACTACCCTCACCAACCCCTTCTCTACTACCCTCACCTCTCTACTACCCTCAGTCCAACCCCTTCTCTAGTACCCTCACCAACCCTTCTCTAGTACCTCACCAACCCCTTCTCTCTAGTACCTCACCAACCCTTCTTCTACTACCCCCACCACCCTCCCAACCCCTTCTCCTACTACCCTCACCAACCCCTTCTCTACTACCCTCACTCCAACCCCTTCTCTACTACCTTCACAACCCCTTCTCTAGCCCTCACCAACCCCTTCTCTACTACCCTCACTAACCCCTTCTCTACTACCCTCACCAACCCCTTCTACTACCCTCCAGCTTCTACCTCACCAACCCCTTCTACTACCTCAGTCCCTCAACCCCTTTCTACTACCCTCACCAACCCCTTCTACTACTACCTCACCAACCCTTTCTACTACCACAGTCCCACCAACCCCTTCTACTACCATCAGTCCCTCACCAACCCCTTCTCTACTACCAGCCCCTCACCAACCCCTCTACTACTACCTCACCAACCCCTTCTACTACACCAACCCCTACTACCTCAGTCCCTTCACTACCTTCAAACCCCTTCTCTAGTACCCACCTCACTAACCCTTTCTACTACCAACTCAGTCCTCACCAACCCCTTCTCTAGTACCCTCACCAACCCCTTCTCTACTACCCTCACCCTCAACCCCTTATCTACTACCCTCAGCCCCTCACTAACCAACCTTCCTCTAGTCCCTACCCCTTCTACCAACCCCTTCTTTCTACTACCCTCACCAACCCCTTCTCTACTCAGTCCCTCACCTCTCACCCTCAACCCCTTCTCTACTACCCTCACCAACCCCTTCTCTACTACCCTCACCAACCCCTTCTCTAGTACCCTCACCAACCCCTTCTCTAGCCCTACCCCCTTCTCTTACCCTCACCAACCCCTTCTACTACACTCACCAACCCCTTAACTCTTCAGTACCTCACCAACCCCTCTACTACCCTCACCAACCCCTTCTCTACTACCTTCAGCCCCTCACCAACCCCTTCTTCTACCATACCCTCACCAACCCCTTTCTCTACCCTCACCAACCCCTTCTCTACTTCAGTCCTCACTAACCCTTTCTCTACTACCTCACCAACCCCTTCTACTACCCTCACCAACCCCTTCTACTACCCTTACCAACCCCTTCTACTACCCTCACCAACCCTCTCTACTACTACCTCACCAACCCCTTCTCTACTACCCTCACTAACCCCTTCTACTACCCTCAGTCCCTCACCAACCCCTTCCTCTAGTACCCCTTCTCTACACCAACCCCTTCTCTAGTACCTCACCAACCCCTTCTCTACTACCCTCACCAACCCCTTCCTACTACCCTCACAACCCCTTCTCTACTACCTCACTAACCCCTTCTCTAGTACCCTCACCAACCCTTTCTACTACCCTCACTAACCCCTTCTCTACTCACCAACCCCTTCTCTACTACCCTCACCAACCCCTTCTCTACTACCCTCACCAACCCTTCTACTACCATCACTAACCCTTTTCACCCTCAACCCCTTCTCTACTACCCTCACCCAACCCCTTCTCTACTACCTCACCAACCCTTTCTCTACTTACCTCACCAACCCCTTCTCTACTACCCTCAGTCACCAACCCCTTCTCTACTACCCTCACTAACCCCTTCTACTACTACCCCCCTTCTCTACCCCTCACCAACCCCTTCTCTACTACCCTCACCCTCAACCCCTTCTCTACTACCACTCACCAACCCTTCTCTACTACCCTCACAACCCTCTCTACTACCCTCAGTCCCTCCCACCAACCCCTTCTCTACTACCCTCACTAACCCCTTCTACTACCCTCCCACCCAACCCCCTTCTCTAGTCCCTCACCAACCCTTCTCTACTACCTCACCAACCCCTTCTCTACTACCCTCACTAACCCTTCTCTACTACTCACCAACCCTTCTCTACCACCCTCACCAACCCCTTCTCTACTACCCTCAGTTCCTCACTAACCCCCTCTACTACCCTCACCAACCCCTTCTCTACTACTCCTCACTAACCCTTTCTAGTAATTTCTACACCCTAACCCCTTCTCTACTACCTCACTAACCCCTTTCTACTACCTCACTAACCCCTTCTCTACTACCCCTTCAACCCTCTCTACTACCCTAAACCCCTTCTCTAGTACCCTCACCAACCCTTCTCTCACCAACCCCTTCTCTAGTCAGCCCCTCACCAACCCCTTCTTTTTCTACTACTCTCACTAACCCCTTCTCTACTACCCTCACCAACCTTCTCTACTACCCTCACTAACCCCTTCTCTACTACCCTCACTAACCTTCTCTAGTACCCTCACCAACCCCTTCTACTACTACCCTACTCCTCACCCTCATAACCCTTCTAGTACCCTCACCAACCCTTCTCTACTACCTACAGTCCTCACCAACCCTTCTCTACTACCCTCACCAACCCCTTCTCTACTACCTCACCAACCCTTCTACTACCTCACCAACCCCTTCTACTACCCCTCACCAACCCCTTCTCTACTACCCTCCCACCAACCCCTTCTCTACTACCCTCACCAACCCTTCTCTACTACCTCTACACCAACTCCCTTCTCTACTACCCTCAGTCCCTCACCAACTCTTCTTCTAGTACCTCAGGCCCCTCTCTACTACCCTCACCAACCCTTCTACTACCCCTCACCAACCCCTTCCTACTACCCTCACCAACCCTTCTACTACCCTCACCAACCCCTTCTCTAGTACCTCACCAACCTCTCTACTACTACCAACCCTTCTCTACTCAACCTTCTCTAGTACCCTCACCAACCCTTCTCTACTACCCCCTTCACCCTAAACCCCTTCTCTGCTACTACCATCACTAACCCTCACCAACCCCTTCTACTACCCTCACTAACCCTTTCTACTACCCTCACCAACCCCTTCTCTACTACCCTCACTAACCCCTTCTCTACTACCCTCACTAACCCCTTCTCCTACCCTCACCAACCCTTCTCTACTACCCTCACAACCCCTTCTCTGGTACCCTCAGCCCCTCACCAACCCCTCTCTACTACTTCTCTCACCTAACCCCTTCTACTACCCTTACCAACCCCTTCACCCTCACCCATTCTCTAGTCCCTCACCAACCCCTTCTACTACCTCACTAACCCTTCTCTACCTTCCCCTCACAACCCCTTCTCTACTACCTTCCCCACTAACCCCTTCTCTAGTACCCTCAGCAACCCCTTCTCTGCCACCCTCAATCCCCTTCTCTACTACCCTAATTCTCACCCAACCCCTTCTCTACTACCTCAGTCCCTCACAACCCTTCTCTACTACCCTCACCAACCCCTTCTCCTACCCTCACCAACCCCTTTCTACCCTCACCATCCTACCCTCACCAACCCTTCTTCTACCCTCAGTCCTCACCAACCCCTTCTCTACTACCCTCACAACCCCTTCTCTAGTACCCTCACCAGCAGTACCCTCACAACCCCTTCTCTACTACCCTCACTAACCCCTTCTCTACTACCTCACTCACCCTCAACCCCTTCTCTACTACCCTCACCCTCAACCCCTTCTCTAGTACCCTCACCAACCCCTTCTACTACCCTCACCAACCCCTTCTCTACTACCATCTCACCAACTCTTCTCTAGTACCCATCAGTCCCTCACCAACCTTCTTCTACTACCCTCAGTCCCTCACTAACCCCTTCTCTAGTACTACCAACCCCTTCTCTAGTCCCCTCACCAACCCCTTCTCTACTACCCTCACCAACCCCTTCTCTCTGCTACCAACCCCCTTCTCTAGTACCCTCAAACCCCTTTCTACTACCCTCACTACCCTCATACCCTTCTCTACTACCCTCACCAACCCCTTTCTACTACCCTCACCAACCCCTTCCCCACTACCTTCAGTCCTCACCAACCCCTTCTCTAGTACCCTCATCAGTCCCTTCTCTACTACCCTCACTAACCTTTCTCTACCCTCCAGCCCCGACCAACCCCTTCTCTACTACCCTCAGCCCCTCAACCCCTTCTACTACCATCACCAACCCCTTCTCTACTACCCTCACCAACCCCTTCTCTACTACCTCACCAACCCCTTCAGTCCTCACCAACCCCTTCTCTAGTACCCTCACCAACCCCTTCTCCTCAGCCCCTCTGCTCTTCACTAAAACTCCTTCTCTACTACCTCAATTTCCCTTCCTACTACCCCTTCCTCTAACCCTCACAACCCCTTCTCTACTACCATCAGGCCCTCAACCATTCTCTAGTACCTCACTAACCCTTCTCTACTCACCTCACCAACCCCTTCTCTAACCTCCCAACCCTTCTCTACTACCCCTCACTAACCCCTTCTCTACTACCCAGTCACTCAACCCCTTCTCTACTACCTTCCTCACTCAACCCCCTTCTTTCTACTACCCTCAGTCCCCTTCTACACCACCAACCCCTTCTCTAATACCTTCACCAACCCCTTCTCTACTACCTTCTCCCTCACCAACACCTTCTCTACTACCTTCAGTCCCTCACTAACCCCTTCTCTACTACCCTCACCAACCCCTTCTCTACTACCCTCAGTTCCTACCACCCTCACCAACCCTTCTCTACCTACCTCACTAACCCTTTTCTACTACCCCTCACCAACCCCTTCTCTCTACCTACAGTGCCTCACCAACCCCTTCTCCACCTACCCTCACCAACCCTTTCTACTACCCTCAGTCCCTCACCAACCCCTTCTCTACTTCAGTCCCTCACCAACCCCTTCTCTACTACCTCACTAACCCCTTCTACTACCTACCCTCACTTCTAACCCTCCCTCACCCCTTCTCTACCACCATCACCCCTCAACCCCTTCTCTACTACCTTCAGTCCTCACTAACCCTTTCTAGTACCCCACTCAACCCCTTCTCTACTACTACCCTCACTAACCCTCTACTTCCCCTTCTCTACTACCATCACCAACCCCTTCTCTACCACCTTCACCAACAACCCTTCTCTACTACCATCAGTCCCTCACCAACCCCTCACTACTTCACCCTCACCAACCCCTTCTCTACTACCATCCTCACTAACCCCTTCTCTAGTACCCTCACCAAACCCCTTCTCTACTACCCTCACCAACCCTTCTCTACTACCTCACTAACCCCTTTCTACTACCCTCCCCAACTCACTAACCCTCAGTCCCTCAACAACCCTTCTCTAGTACCCTATAACCCTTCTCTACTACCCTCAACCCCTTCTACTACCCTCAGTCCCTCACTAACCCCTTCTCTAGTACCTCACTAACCCCTTCTCTACTACCAGTCCCTCACCAACCCCTTCTACTACCCTCACCAACCCCTTCTCTACTACCCTCACCAACCCCTTCTCTACTACCTCTCACCAACCCCTTCTCTACTACCCTCACCAACAACCCCTTCTCTACTACCCTCACTAACCCCTTCTCTACTACCCTCACCAACCCCTTCTCTACTACCTCAGTCCCTCACCAACCCCTTCTCTACCCTCACCAGCCCCCTTCACCCTCAACCCTTCTCTAGTACCCTCACCAACTCCTTCTCTACTACCCTCACTAACCCCTTCTCTACTACCTTCACCAACCCCTTCTACCCTCAGTCCTCACCAGCCCCTTCTCTACTACCCTCACCAACCCTTCTCTAGTACCAGCCCCTCACCAACCCCTTCTCTACTACCCTCACCAACCCCCTCTAGTACCCCTCACCAACCCTTCTCTACTACCCTCACCCAACCCCTTCTAGTACCCTCACCAACCCCTTCTCTAGCCCTCGCAATCCCTTCTCTACCCCACTAACCCCTTCTAGTACCCTCACTAACCCTTCTCTACCACCCTCTACTGCCTCACCAACCCCTACTCTTTCTCTCTACTACCTCACCAACCCCTTCTACTACCCTCACCAACCCCTTCTACTACCTGACAGCCCCTTCTCTACTACCAACCCCTTCTTCTACTACCCTCACTAACCCCTTCTCTACTACCTCACCAACCCCTTCTACTACCCTCACAGTCCTCACCTCACCAGCCCTTCTCTACTCCTCACCAACCCTTCTACTACCCTCACCAACCCCTTCTCTACTACCTCAACCCCTTCTCTAACCCTCACTAACCCCTTCTCTACTACCCCCACCAACCCCTTCTCTAGTACCAACCCCTTCACTAACCAACCCCTTTCTAGTACCCTCCCCACAACCCCTTCTCTAGTACCCTCCACCAGCCCCTAACCCTTTTTCTATTACCTTCACTAACCCCTTCTCTACTACCCTCACAACCCCTTCTCCTAGTACCCTCATTTCTCACCTCACTAACCTCTTACCTTCTACTACTCTAGTCCTCACTAACCCTCCCAACCCTTCTCTACTACCTCACTAACCCTTCTCTACTACCTCACTAACCCCTTCTCTAGTACCCTCACCAACCCCTTCTCTACTACCTCACCAACCCTTCTCCTGGTACCCTCAGTAACCCTTCTCTACTACCTTCCCACCAACCCTTCTCTACTACCCTCACCAACCCCTTTCTACTACCCTCACTAACCCTTCTCTCACAACCCCTTCTTCACTCAACCCCTTCCTCTACTACCCTCACTAACCCTTCTCTACGACCCTCACTAGCCATTCTCTACTACCCTCACCAACCCCTTCCCACCCTCACCAACCCCTTCTCTAGTACCTCTACCAACCCCTTCTCTCTACTACCCTCACCAACCCCTTCTCTACTCACCCTCTTAGCCCTTCTCTGCTAACCCCTTCTCTACTACCCTCACCAACCCCTTCTCTAGTACCCTCACCAACCCTTCTCTACTACCCTCACCAACCCCTTCTCTACTACCCTCACCCCTCAAACCCCTTCTCTACTACCCTCACCAACCCCTTCTCGTACCCACCAACCCCTTCTCTACTACCCTCAGCCCCTTCTCTACTACCTCACTAACTCACCAACCCCTTCTACCCTACCAACCCCCTTCTCACCAACTCCCTTCTCTACTACCCTCCCACCAACCCCTTCTCTAGTACCCTCACCAACCCCTTCTCCTACTACCCTCACCAATCCCTTCTCTACTACCATCAGCCCCTCCCAACCCTTCTCTACTACTCACCCTCACCAACCCTTTCTCTACTACCCTTCAGCCCTCACCAACCCCTTCTCTAGTACCTCACTAACCCCTTCTCTACACCCCCTCAAACCCCTTCTACTACCCTCACCAACCCCTTCTCTACTACCCTCACAACCCCTTCTCTACTACCCTTCACTAACCCTTCTCTAACCCTCAGCCCTCACCAACCTCCCTTCTCTACTACCCTCACCAACCCCTTCCCCACTACTTCACCTCACCAACCCTTCTCCTAGTACCCTCAACCCCTTCTCCTCACCAACCCCTTCTCTACTACCCTCAAACCCTTCTCTACTACCCTCAGCCCTCACCAACCCCTTCTACTACCCTCAAACCCCTTCTACTACCCTCACTAACCCCTTCTCTACTACCCTCAGTCCCTCACCAACCCCTTCTCTAGTACCCTCACCAACCCTTCTCTCTACTAGCCCCTACCCTTCTCACTACCCTCAACCCCTTCTCTCTACTAGTACCCTCACCAACCCCTTCTCTCTACTACCCTCACCCTCAACCCCTTCTCTACTACTACTACCTCACCAACCCTTCTCTACTAACCTCAGCCCTCACCAACCCCTTCTCCGTCTCTACCCTCACCAACCCCTTCTCTACTACCCTCACCCAACCCCTTCTCTACTACTCCATGTCCTCACTAACCCTTCTCTACTACCTCACCCTCACCAACCTTCTCTACTACAGCCTCACCAACCCTTCTCTCTACTAGCCCTCACCAACCCCTTCTCTACTACCCTCACCAACCCCTTCTCTACTACCTTCAGCTCACCAACCCCTTCTCTACCTTCAGTCCCTCACCAACACCTTCTCTACTACCATCAACCCCTTCTCTACTACCTCACTAACCCCTTCTACTACCCTCACCAACCCCTCTACTACCCTCAACCCCTTCTACTACTACTACCCTCATCTTCTCTAGTCCTCACCAACCCCGTCTCTACTACCCTACCCTCACTACCTCACCCAACCCCTTCTCTACTACCCTCACCAAACCCCTCTCTACTACTCACCAACCCCTTCTCTTACACTCCCTCACCAACCCTTCTAGTACCCTCAACCCCTTCTCTACCCTAAGCTCACCAACCCCTTCTCTAGTACATCAGCCTCACTCCCTTCTCTCTACCCCTCACCCCTTCTCTACTACCAGTCACATAACCCTTCTCTGCCATCACCCCTCACCAACCCCTTCTCTACTAACCCCTTCTCTACTACCATCAGTCCCTCACCAACCCCTCTACTCTGCTACCCACCAACCCGTTCTCTCTACTACCCTCAGCCCTCACTAACCCCTCTCTACTACCCTCACCAACCCCTTCTCTACTACCCTCACCAACCCCTTCTCTAGTACCCCACCAACCCCTTCTCTACTACCTCAACCTCACCCCTCACAACCCCTTCTCTACTACCCTCAGTCCTCACCCCTTCTCTACTACCCTCACCAACCCCTACTACCATCTACTTCTATCTACTACCTCAGTCCCTCAGCCCTCTACTCACCAACCCTTCTCTACTACCCTCAGTCCCTCAACAACCCCTTCTCTACTACCTTTCAGTCCCTCACCAACCCCTTCTCTACTACCCCCAGCCTCCCTTTTGCATCCTGGTTCTCCACCGTTCTCCAAGTGTGCATTGATTAGCTTATGGATTCAACAATGGTGTACCACTTTCTAGCCAATGCTTTGGAGATGGTGAGTGTGCAGGTGTAGACTTCTGGAAAATGGCAGGATCATTGGGAGCCGGGATGCAGCCATATACTTTCACCGATAAGTTAGCATATATTGTCTTGTGTTCATTCAGGAGAAATGGTTTCAGAGACACACCCTTTGCCGTTCTTCTGTCCACACACACACACCCACACACACACACACACTCACACTCACACACACACACACACACACACACACACACACACACACACACACCACACACACACACACACACCATGTTATGTTAAGCTCTGCCCAGCTCACTCTGTTCCCTCCTGAGACCAGGGCTTAGAACACAGGGAAATGTAAACCCTACCACAAAAACTTTACTTAGTAAACAAACCAACATTTTACCAACATGGAGACATTTTTGTTAGTCACCACAAGGTCAAATGTTATTTCTAGGGGTTTAGGGTTAAGGTTAAGAGTTTGTCTTACAGTTAGTTTTAGGGTTAGAGCTATTGTTAGTTTTAGGTTTTCAGGTAAGGGAGAAAAATTATTTTGAATGGGACAAAATTGTGTGTCCCCCCACAACGTTGGTAATACAAGACTGTATGTGTGTGTGTGAGAGTGTGAGTGTGAGGTGAGTGTGAGTGAGTGTGAGTGTGTGTGTGTGTGTGTGTGTGTGTGTGTGTGTGTGTGTGTGTGTGTGTGTGTGTGTGTGTGTGTGTATGAGTGTGTATGAGTGTGTGATGTCCCCAACATGAAAACCAAAAATGTCACTCAAACAGGGAACTAACAAAGAGTCACTGACAAACCAAAAGGAAACAGGTTTTTGGAGGGGTTCTGCCAGACACTCGTGGGAGTGTCCACTGAATGTTGCCTAGCAACAACAACCAAAGGAAACAGGTGTGGTTTTAGGAGGAGGGGTTCTGAAAGACACTCATGCTGGAGTGTCCACTGAATGTTGCCTAGCAACAACAACCAAAAGGAAACAGGTTTTAGGAGGGGTTCTGAAAGACACTCATTGGGAGTGTCCACGAATGTTGCCTAGCAACAACAACCAAAAGGAAACAGGTGTGGTTTTAGGAGGGGGTTCTGAAAGACACTTGTGGGAGTGTCCACTGAATGTTGCCTAGCAACAACAACCAAAAAGGAAACAGGTGTGGTTTTAGGAGGGGTTCTGAAAGACACTGCGTGGGAGTGTCCACTGAATGTTGCCTAGCAAGCAACAACAACCAAAAGGAAACAGGTGTGGTTTTAGGAGGGGTTCTGAAAGACACTCGTGGGAGTGTCCACTGAATGATGCCTAGCAACAAAACCGAAAGGAAACAGGTGTGGTTTTAGAGGGGGGTTCTGAAAGACACTGTGGAGTGTTCAGCTGCCTAGCAACAACAACCAAAAGGAAACAGGTTTTAGGAGGTTCTGAAAGACACTCGTGGGAGTGTCCACTGAATGTTGCCTAGCAACAACAACCAAAAGGAAACAGGCTCTTTAGGTTTTAGGGGTTCTGAAAAACACCTGTGGGAATGTCACTGAATGTTGCCTAGCAACAACAACCAAAAGGAAACAGGTTTAGGAGGGTCCTGAAAGACACTCGTGGGAGTGTCCACTGAATGCTGCCTAGGAGGTAAAGACACTCGTGGGAATTAATCAAATGTTGCAACCAAAAGGAAACAGGTTTTAGGAGGGGTTCTGAAAGACACTCGGGAGTGTCCACTGAATGTTGCCTAGCAACTGTGGTTTAGGAGGGGTTCTGAAAGACAAGTGTCCACTGAACCAAAAACAGCCAAAGGAAACAGGTGTGGTTTTAGGAGGGGTTCTGAAAGACACTCGTGGGAGTGTCCACTGAATGTTGCCTAGCAACAACAACCAAAAGGAAACAGGTGTGGTTTTGGGAGGGTTCTGAAAGACACTCGTGGGAGTGTCCACTGAATGTTGCCTAGCAACAGCAACCAAGGGAAACAGGTGTGGTTTTAGGAGGGTTCTGAAAGACACTCGTGGGAGTGTCCACTGAATGATGCCTAGCAACAACAACCGAAAGGAAACAGGTGTGGTTTTAGGAGGGTTCTGAAGGACACTCGTGGAGTGTCCACTGAATGTTGCCTAGCAACAACAACCAAAGGAAACAGGTTTTAGGGAGGGTTCTGAAAAACACTCGTGGGAGTAATCCACTGAATGTTGCCTAGCAACCCAACAACCAAAGGAAACAGGTTTTTAGGAGGGGTTCTGAAAGACACTAGGTGGGAGTGTCCACTGAATGTTGCCTGGCAACAACAACCAAAAGAAACAGGTTTTAGGAGGGTTCATGAAAGACACTCAGTGGAGTGTTCACTGAATGTTGCCTGGCAACAGCAACCAAGAAGAAACCGGTTTAGGAGGGTTCTGGAAAGCACTCGTGGTGTATCGAATGCGCCTAGCAGCAGCTACTAAGACCTAAAGACACCCATCATAAAGTCCCACTAAACAAACTAAATGGAAGGCAACACTCAAACTTTAAGTCAGGAAACAAACCAAGAATTTGAGCAAAATGAAAACAGGGAAGATCAGATAAAGGATTTTTTTTTTTTTATCAATTAGGCAGAGACAACTAAAGGTGTTAACTCTCTGCATCTATCAAGACAACTGGGACACTGGGCCACTCTTATATATCACCTGGGCCAGCACATGTGAAACACCTTCCCACTAACCAGATGGCAGCCAGCACAGGTGAACATCACCTTCCCACTAACGAGATGGTAACCAGCACAGGTGAAACACCTTCCCACTAACGAGATGGCAACCAGCACAGGTTGAAACACCTTCCCACTAGCGAGATGGCTAACCAGCACAGGTGAAACACCTTCCCACTAACGAGGATGGTAACCAGCACCAGGTGAAACACCTTCCCACTAACTTGAGATCGGTAACCAGCCACCAGGTGGATTGCACCTTCCCACTACACGAGATGGTAACCAGCACAGGTGAAATACCTTCCCACTAACAGAGATGGTAACCAGCACAGGTGAAACACCTTCCCACTAACGAGATGGCAACCAGCACAGGTGAAACACCTTCCCACTAACGAGGATGGCAGCCAGCACAGGTGAAACACCTTCCCACTAACGAGATGGCAACCAGCACAGGTGAAACACCTTCCCACTAACGAGATGGTAACCAGCACAGGTGAAACACATACTAACTAACCAGGTGACACCAATCAGTGCCACCTATGTGATAATTGAGCTATACTGTAAGTCCAACATCGAAATATAAATGGAAAAACCAAAGCCTGTAACTGTGTTGTGTAGATCCACCTCTGAAAGATGGAGAGAAAATGAAAGTTACAAAACTTTGGAGCTGCAATGCATTCTGATTTTATAATGAACGTTTTCTGCCATACAATGAACAGATTCCCTCTAACGGTAGGAGAGTGATACCTGGAGATACTTCACTAATGAAAGCATGTTTGTTAAGTAATAAGGACTTGTAGCAGCAGGCACTGACTAGGATCTCTCAGTGATTTAAAAGAAAATATTTATTTAACCAGGTAGGCCAGTTGGAGAACAAGTTCTCATTTACAAGTGCAACCTGGCCAAGATAAAGCAACGCAGTGCGACACAAACAACAATATATGTAAATAAATGGAAACAGGATGCACCTGGAGAGCTCAATTTCGAGTCTCTCATAGCAAAGGATCTGAATACTTGTGAAAATAAGGTATTTCTGTTGTTTTTAATACATTTCACACTTTAAAAAAATTGCTTTTTTGCTTTCTCATCATTGGGGTATGTGTGTGTAGCATTGAAGAGGAAAAACACACAATTTGAATACATTTTTTAGAATTAAGGCTGTAACGTAACAAAATGTGGAAAAGTCAAGGTGTCTGAATATTTTCCAAA
>NC_088410.1:101651510-101681952 GCF_034236695.1 Oncorhynchus nerka | reverse complement strand
GCCCTTCGTTCAGTTGCGTATTGCCTAACCCCTTCTCTACTACCCTCCTTGACCTTCTCTAGTCCTTCACCAACCCCTTCTCTCATTACCCTCACCAACCCCTTCTCTACTACCTCAGTCCCTCCTTAACCCCTTCTCTAGTACCCTCATAACCCTTCTCTACTACCCTCAGTCCCTCACCAACCCTTTCTCTACTACCATCACCAACCCCTTCTCTACTACCTCACCAACCCCTTCTCTACTACCCTCACCAACCCCTTCTCTACTACCATCAGTCCCTCACCAACCCCTTCTCTACTACCCCAGTCCCTCACCAGCCCCTTCTCTACTACCCTCAGTCCCTCACCAACCCTTCTCTACTACCCTCACACCAGCCCTTCTCTACTACCCTCAGTCCCTCACCAACCCCTTCTCTAGTACCTCACCTCTCTTCTCTACTACCCTCACCAACCCCTGTCCCTTCTCTACTGCCCTCAGTCCCTCACCAACCCTTCTCTAGTACCCTCACCAACCCCTTCTCTAGTACCCTCACCAACCCCTTCTCTACTACCTCACCAACCCCTTCTCCACTACCCTCACCAACCCCTTCTCTACTACCCTCACAACCCCTTCTCTACTACCCTCCGGTCCACCTCACCAACCCCTTCTCTACTACCCCTCACCAACCCCTTCTCTACTACCCTCTGATCCTTCTCTACTATCAGTCCTCACCAACCCTTCTCTACTACCAACCCTTCTCCTAGTACCCTCACCAACCCCTTCTCTACCTCATAGCCTTCTCTACTACCCTCATAGCCCTTCTCTACTACCTTCATCCCTTCTCTACCCTCACAACCCCTTCTCTACTACCCTCAGTCCCCTCACCAACCCTTCTCTACAGTACCCTCCGGCCCCTTCTCTACCCTCAGTCCCTCACCAACCCCTTCTCTAGTACCTTCCTGCTTCACCCCCACCTCTACTACCTCACCAACCCCCTTCTCTACTACCCTCAGTCCCTCATAGCCTTCTCTAGTACCCTCACCAACCCCTTCTCTACTGCCCTCACCAGCCTTCTCTGCTACCTCACCAAGCCCTTCTCTACTACCCTCATATTCTCTCACCTCAGCAACCTTCTCTGCTACCTCAGCCCTTCTGCTACCATCCCAGTCCCTCACCCCCTTCTCCTACTGCCCTCGCCAGCCTTCTCTACTGCCTCAGTCCCTCCAACCCCTTCTCTACTACCCTCACCAACCCCTTCTCTACCCTCAGTCCTCACAACCCCTTCTCTAATGCCCTCAGTCCCTCCTGAGCCTTCTCCTGGTGCCTCTTCCTTTCCCTTCTCTGCTACCCTCACCAACCTTCTCTACCTGCCCTCCAGTCCCTCTCCAGCCTTCTCTACTACCCTCACCCAGCCTTCTCCTGCCCTCCTTCTCCCCTTCTCTACTACCTCACTAATCCCTTCTCTCATACCCTCCCCTTCTTCTACTACCCTCTCCAACCCCTTCTCTCATACCTCTCACCCTCCCCTTCTCTAGTGCCCTCAAACCCCTTCTCTACTACCCTCATAGCCCCTTCTCTGTCCTCACCAGCCTTCCTACTGCCCTCTACCCTCACCGCTTCTCTCCCTCCTCCCTCCTCTCTCCCTCACCAACCCTTCTCCTACCCCTTACCTTCCTTCTCCTGCACCTCACCCCAACCCCTTCTCTAGTACCCTCACCAACCCCTTCTCTTCTCCCTCACCAACCCCTTCTCTACTACCCTCACCAACCCTTCTCTACTACCCACCAACCCCTTCTCTTTCCCTCACCAACCCCTTCTCCTCTCCCTCACCAAACCCTTCTCTCACTACCCTCACCAACCTTCTCTACTACCTCACCAATCCCTTCTACCCTCACCAACCTTCTCCTACCTCACCAACCCCTTCTCTCTCACCCTAACCAACCCCTTCCTCTAATTGCCCTCACAACCCCTTCTCTCTTCTCCTCACCAACCTTCTCTGCCACCCTCCACCAGCCCCCTCTAGTACCTTCCTCTTCTCTGCCCCTCACCAACCCCTTCTCTACTGCCTCAGTCCCTCACCAGCCCCACCTTCTCTCAGTGCCCTCTGCCCCTTCTCTACCCTCAGTCCCTCATAACCCCTTCTCTAGTACCTTCTAGCCCTTCTCTACTACCCTTCCTTCTCTACTACCCTCAGTCCCTCCCACCAACCCCTTCTCTAGTGCCCTCACAACCCCTTCCTCTCTCTGCCCATCACCAACCCCTTCTCTACTACTCACCACCGCTTCTCTACCCTCACCAACCCCTTCTCTACTACCCTCAGGTCCACTCACCAACCCCGCCCTCTAGTGCCCTCACCAACCCCTTCTCTACTGCCATCAGTCCCTCACAGCCTTCTCTAGTACCTCACCAACCCCTTCTCTACTACCTCACAACCCCTTCTCCTACCCTCACCAACCCCTTCTCTGCTACCCTCCTGAACCCCTTCTCTACTGCCCTCAGTCCCTCACCAACCCTTCTCCTGCTACCCTCAGTCCCTCACACCAACCCCTTCTCTATGACCCTCACCAACCCTTCTCTACTGACCCTCAGTCCCTCACCAACCCCTTCTCTGATACCCTCAGTCCCTCATCGCCCCTTCTCTCTACTACCCTCACCATCAACCCCTTCTCTACTACCCTCCTATCCCCCTTCTCTACTACCCTCATCAATCCCTTCTCTACTGACCCTCACCAACCCCTTCTCTCTATCCTCCATAACCCCTTCTCACTACCCTCACAACCCTTCTCTAATGTACCCTCACCAACCCCTTCTATACTACCTCTCTTCTCTCTAGCCTCCTCAACCCCTTCTCTAGTACCCTCACTGCCCCTTCTCTAGGTCCCTCACCAACCCCTTCTCTGGTGCCCTTCTCTACCACCAGTCCCTCACCCCTTCTCTACTACCCTCACCAACCCCTTCTCTACTACCCTCACCAACCCCTTCTCTACTACCCTCACCAACCCTTCCTACCCTCACCAGCCCCTTCTCCCTACTGCCCTCGGTCAACCCCTTCTCTACTACCCTCACCAAGCCCTTCTCCTACCCTCACCAACCCTTCTCTGCTACCCTCGGTCCCTTCTCTACCTCTGTACCCCCTCTCTGGTTCCTCTCTACCCTAACCAACCCCTTCTCTGGTACCCTCACCAACCCCTTCTCTACTACCCTCACCAACCCCTTCTCTACTACCTCACCAACCCCTTCTCTACTACCTTCACAACCCCTTCTCTCACTACCCTCCGGTCAACCCTTCTCTACTGCCCTCAGCCCTCACCAACCCCTTCTCTGCTGCCTCACCCAACCCATTCTCTACCACTCAGTCCCTCACCAACCCTTCTCTGCTGTACCTTCCTCAAGCCCCTTCTCTACTACCTCACCAGCCCCATTCTCTACCCTCTTGGCCAATATCCTCACCAACCCTTCTTCTACTACCCTCATCAACCCCTTCTCTGCCACCCTCCTGCTACCCTTCTCTACCTCTTCCCTTCTCTACTACCTCACCAACCCCTTCTCTATCCCTCACCAACCCCTTCTCCTACTACCTTCACCAACCCCTTCTCTCCTACCCCATCAGTCCCTCTACTTCTCTAGTACTCTAACCCCTTCTCTGCTGCCCTCACCTCACCAGCCCTTCTCTACTACCCTCACCAACCCCTTCTCCTCTCCCTCAGTCCCTCACCAACCCCACCCTCTTCTCTCCCACTCACACCTCCCAGAAAGTACCCTCCCACCAACCCCTTCTCCTACTACCTCCCCTTCCAACCCCTTCTCTACCCTCAGTCCCTCACCAACCCTTCTCTACCACCTCACCCAACCCCTTCTCTAGTACCTCCACCAACCCCTTCTCTACCTCCCCCTTCAGTCCCTCATAACCCTCCTTCCCTTCTAGTACCCTCACCAACCCTTCTTTACTACCCTCACCAACCCCTTCTCTACTACCTCACCAACCCCTTCTCCTGAGTACCCTCACAACCCCTTCTCTACTACCCTCACAACCCCTTCTCTACCCTCATAGCCCCTTCTCTCTACGCCGCCAACTTCCTCTACTACCCTCCTCAGCCTTCTCTAGTACCCTCACAACCCCTTCTCTACTACCCTCACCCAACCCCTTCTCTACTACCCTCAGTCCCTCACCAACCCCTTCTCTATTGCCCTCACCAACCCTTCTCTACTCCTCATAGCCCTTCTACTCTACTACCCTCACCAACCTTCCCCTCTCTACTACCCTCACCTTCCCCTTCTCTGCCCTCATAACCCCTTCTCTAATTGCCTTCTGCCCAACCCCCTTTACTCTATTACCCTCACCAACCTTCTCTACCCTCAGTCCCTCACCAGCCCTTCTCTAGTACCTCTACCAACCCTTCTCTACCACCCTCAGTCCCTCACCCAACCCCTTCTCTAGTACCCTCACCAACCCCTTCTCTACTACCACCAACCCTTCTCTATACCTCATAACCCCTTCTCTTTCCCTCTCCAACCCTTCTCTACCCTCACCACCCTTCTCTACTCCTACAACCCCTTCTCGCCCTCACCAACCCCTTCTCTAGTACCCTCACCAACCCCCTTCCTCTGCTACCCTCACCAACCCCTTCTCTACTACCTCACCAGCCTTCTCTCCTCTCAGCCCTCACCAACCCCTTCTCTAGTACCCTCACCAACCCCTTCTCTACTACCCTCACCAACCCCTTCTCTACTACCCTCACCAACCCTTCCACTACCCTCACCAACCCTTCTCTAGTACCCTCTTAGCCCCTTCTCTCCTACAGCCTTTCTCTACCTCCCTCAGTCCCTCCCAACCCCTTCTCTGGTACCCTCTAACCCTTCTCTACCCCCACCCTTCTCTACCTCACCAACCCCTTCCTACTACCTCGCCCTACCACCCCTCCTCTACCCTCACCAACCCTTCTCTACTACCCCCACCAACCCCTTCTCTAGTGCCCTCAGTCCTCACCACCTTCTCTAACCCTTCTCCCTCCACCTTATCTGCTACCCTCAGTCCTCACCAGCCCTTCTCCTACTACCCCCCCAGCCCTCTCACCACCCCTTCAGTACCCTCTGAAGCCCCTTCTCTCTACCCTCAGTCCCTCACCAGCCCCTTCTCTACTACCCTCAGTCCCTCACCAACCCCTTCTCTAGTACCCTCACCAGCCCCTTCTCTGCTACCCTCAGTCCCTCACTGTACCCCTTCTCTCTGCTACCCTCAGTCCCTCACCAGCCCCTTCTCTAGTACCCCCACCAGCCATTCTATCTGCTGCCCTCACCAACCCTTCTCATGACTGCCCTGCTATCCCCTTCTCTCTTAGCTTCCTTCCTTCTCTCTTACCCTCCCGATTTTATTCTTTCTGCTATCTCATTCATGCCCTTCTCTACTACCCTAACAACCCTTCTCTATTGCCTTCTGTCAACCCTTCTCCTCTACCCTCAGTCCCTCACCAACCCCTTCTCTGATATCTCTATCAACCCATTCTCTACCTCAGGTCCCTCACCAACCCCTTCTCTAGTGCCCTCACCAACCTTCTATACCCCTCACCAACCCCTTCTCTACTACCCTCACCAACCTTCTCTGCTAGTCCCTCACCAACCCTCTTCTCTGCTCTACTACCCTCAGTCCCTCACCAACCCCTTCTCTAGTACCCTCACCAACCCCTTCTCTACTACCCTCAGTCCCTCACCAACCCCTTATCTAGTACCCTCACCAACCCCTTCTCTACTACCCTCACCAACCCCTTCTCTGCTACCCTCTTGGCCTTCTCTGCTAACCCTCTTCTCTACTACCCCCTCACCAACCCCTTCTCTAGTACCTTCACCCCCCTTCTCTAACCCTCCACTGGCTTCCCTTCTCTACTACCCTCACCAACCCCTTCTCTCTACCCTCACCAACCCCTTCTCTTACTACCTCACCAACCCCTTCTCTAGTACCTCACCAACCCCTTCTCTACTACCCTCACCAGCCCTCAGTCCCTCACCTAACCCCTTCTCTAGTACCCTCACCAACCCCTTCTCTACTACCCTCAGTCCCTCACCAACCCCTTCCTCTAGTACCCTCACCAACCCCTTCTACTACCCTCAGTTCCCTCACCAACCCTTCTCTACTACCCCACAACCCCTTCTACTACCCTCAGTCCTACACCCTCAACCCCTTCTCTAGTACCTAACCAACCCCTTCTCTAGTCTACTACCCTTCTCTACTACCCTCACCAACCCCTTCTCTAGTACCCTCACAACCCCTTCTCTACTACCCTCACCAACCCCTTCTCTACTACCTCACCAACCCCTTCTCTACTACCCTCAGTCCCTCACCAACCCCTTCTCTAGTACCCTCAGTCCCTCACCAACCCCTTCTCTACTACCCTCACTCAGTACAACCCCTTCTCTACTACCCTCACCAACCCCCTCTACTACCTCACCAACCCCTCCTCTACTCAGTACCCTCACCAACCCCTTCTCTAGTACCCTCACTAACCCCCTCTCTACTACCCTCACCAACCCCTTCTCTAGTACCCTCACCAACCCCTTCTCTACTACCTTCCCTCACCCAACCTTCTCTACTACCCTCAGTTCTCTAGTACCCTCACCCCTTCTCTAGTCCCTCACCAACCCCTTCTCTACTACCCTCAGTCCCTCAACCCCTTCTCTACTACCCTCACTAACCCCTTCTCTACTACCCCTTCTCTAGTACCCTCACCAACCCCTTCTCTACTACCCTACCCTCACCAACCCTTCTCTACTACCCTCACCAACCCCTTCTCTACTCACCAAACCTTCTCTACTCCCTCACCAACCCCTTCTCTACTACCCAGTCCCTACAACCCCTTCTCTAGTAACCCTCACCAACCCCTTCTCTAGTACCCTCACCAGCCCCTTCTCTACTACCCTCACCAACCCTTCTCTACTACCCTCCCAACCCCTTCTCTAACCCCTTTCTCTGGTACTACCCTCTCTACCCTCACCAACCCCTTCTCTACTACCCTCACCAACCCCTTCTCTACTACCCTCACCAACCCTTCTCTACTACCCTCACCAACCAACCCCTTCTCTACTACCCTCACCCTCAGCCCCTTCTCTACTACCCCACCAACCCTTCTCTACTACCTCACCAACCCCTTCTCTGCTACCCTCACCAACCCTTCTCTGCTACCCTCACCCTCAACCCCTTCTCTACTACCCTCACCAACCCCTTCTCTACCATCAGGCCCTCACCAACCCCTTCTCTACTACCCTCAGTCCCTACCCCTTCTCTAGTACCCTCTCAAACCCCTTCTCTACCCTACCCTCCTCAACCCCTTCTCTCAGTCCCTCACCAACCCTTCTCTACTACCCTCACCAACCCCTTCTCTACCACCTCAGTCCCTCACCAACCCTTTCTCTACTCACCCTCAGTCCTCTCTAACCTACTGACCCCTTCTCTAGTACCCTCACCAACCCCTTCTCTTACCCTCACCAACCCCTTCTCTACTACCTCACTCCCCTTCTCTACTACCCTCACCAACCCCTTCTCTACTACCCTCACCAACCCCTTCTCTACTACCCTCACCAACCCCTCTCAACCCCTTCTACTACCTCTGGTCCCTCACTGGCCCCCTTCTCTACTACCCTCACCAACCCCTTCTCTACTACCCTCCCTCACAACCCCTCTCTACTGCCCTCACCAACCCCTTCTCTACTACCCTCACCAACCCCTTCTCTGCTACCCTCACTCCTCACCCCCTTCTCTACTACCCTCACCAACCCCTTCTAGGTGCCCTCACCAACCCCTTCTCTACTACCCTCAGTCCCTCACAACCCCTTCTCTAGTACCCTCACCAACCCCTTCTCTACTACCCTCACCAACCCCTTCTCTCCTCACCACCCCTTCTCTGCCACCCTCACCAACCCCTTCTCACTACCCTCACCAACCCTTCTCTACTACCTCACCAACCCCTTCTCTGCTACCCTCACCAACCCCTTCTCTACTACCTCACCAACCCCTTCTCTACTACCCTCACCAACCCCTTCTCTACTACCCTCCCTCACAACCCCTTCTCTACTACCCTCAACCCCTTCTCTACTACCCTCAACCCCTTCTCTACTACCCTCACCAATCCCTTCTCTAACCCTCACTAACCCTCTCTCAACCCCTTCTCTACCCTCACCAACCCCCTTCTCTAGTCCCTCACCAACCCTTCTCTACTCACCCACAACCCCTTCTCTACTACCCTCACCTAACCCTTCTCTCACCACCCTCTCTAGTACCCTCACCCCTTCTCTACCTAACCACCCCTTCTCTACCCCTTCTCTAGTACCCTCACCAACCCCTTCTCTACTACCCTCCCAACCCTTCTCTAGTACCTTCACCAACCCCCTTCTCTCCACCCCCTTCTCTACTACCCTCCACCAACCCCTTCTCTACTACCCTCACCAACCCCTTCTCTACCTACCCTCACCAACCCCTTCTCTACTACCCTCACCAACCCCTTCTCTACTACCCTCACCCTCACCAACCCCTTCTCTACTACCCTCACCAGCCCCTTCTCTACTACCCTCACCAACCCCTTCTCTACCCTCACCAAGCCCTCAGTCCCTCACCAACCCTTCTCTAGTACCCTCACCAACCCTTCTCTACTACCCTCACCAACCCCTTCTCTACTACCCTCAGTCCAACCCCTTCTCTACTCACTCAACCCCTTCTCTAGTACCCTCCCTCACCAACCCCTTCTCTACTACCCTCAGTCCCTCACCAACCCCTTCTCTAGTACCCTCACCAACCCCCTTCTCTACTACCCTCACCAACCCCTTCTCTACTACCCTCCCTCACAACCCCTTCTCTACTACCCTCACCAACCCCTTCTCTAGTTACCCTCACCAACCTTCCTCTAGTACCTCACCAACCCCTTCTCTACTACCCTCACCAACCCCTTCTCCCTACCCTCACAACCCCTTCTCTAGTACCTCACCAACCCCTTCTCTACTACCCTCACTAACCCCTTCTCTACTACCCTCTGTCCCTCACCAACCCCTTCTCTACTACCCTCACCAACCCCTTCTCTACTACCCTCAGTCCCTCACTAACCCCTTCTCCTACTAACCCTTCACCCTCACCAACCCCTTCTCTACTACCCTCACCAACCCCTTCTCTACTACCCTCAACCCCTTCTCTACACCAACCCTTCTCTACTACCATCAACCCCTTCTCTAGTACCCTCACCAACCCCTTCTCTACTACCCTCACCAACCCTTCTCTACTACCCTCACCAACCCCTTCTCTACTACCTCACCAACCCCTTCTCTACTACCCTCACCAACCCTTCTCTACTACCCTCAGTCCCTCACAACCCCTTCTCTAGTACCCTCACCAACCCCTTCTCTACTACCCTCACCAACCCCTTCTCTACTACCTCCCTCTACCCTCACAACCCTTCTCTACCCTCACCAACCCTTTTCTAGTACCCTCACTCAACCCCTTCTCTACTACCCTCACCACCCTCTACCTCACCAACCCCTTCTCTACTACCCTCACCAACCCCTTCTCTACTACCCTCACTTGACCCTTCTCTACCACTCCCTTCTCTGTCCCTCACCAACCCCTTCCTCAACCCTCTACTACCCTCACCAACCCCTTCTCTACTACCTACCCTCACCAACCCCTTCTCTACTACCCTCACCAACCCTTCTCTAGTACCCTCACCAACCCTTCTCTACTACCCTCACCAACCCCTTCTCTAGTACCCTCACCAAACCCTTCTCTACTACCCTCACAACCCCTTCTCTACTACCCTCACCAACCCCTTCTCTACTACCCTCACCAACCCCTTCTCTACTACCCTCTCTACAACCCCTTCTCTACTACCCTCACCAAACCCTTCTCTACTACCCTCACCAACCCCTTCTCTACTACCCTCACCAACCCCTTCTCTAGTACCCTCACCAACCCCTTCTCTACTACCCTCACCTCTGCAACCCCTTCTCTACTACCCTCACCAACCCCTTCTCTACTACCCCCTCACCAACCCTTCTCTACTACCCTCACCAACCCCTTCTCTACTACCCTCACTAACCCCTTCTCTACTACCCTCACCAACCCTTCTCTACTACCCTCAGTCCCTCACTCAACCCCTTCTCTACCCTACCCTCACCAACCCCTTCTCTACTACCCTCACCAGCCCTCACCAACCCCTTCTCTACTACCCTCCCAACCCCTTCTCTACTACCCTCTAACCCCTTCTCTACTCACCAACCCCTTCTCTAGTCACCCTCACCAACCCCTTCTCTACTACCCTCACCAACCCCTTCTCTACTACCTCACCAACCCCTTCTCTACTACCCTCAGTCCAAACCCCTTCTCTACTACCCTCACCAACCCTTCCTAGTAATTCTCACTAACCCCTTCTCTACTACCCTCACCAACCCCTTCTCTAGTACCCTCACCAACCCCTTCTCTACTACCCTCACCAACCCTTCTCTACTCTCCTCTCCCTCATAACCCTTCTCTACCCCTCACCAACCCCTTCTCTACTACCTCACCAACCCCTTCTCTACTACCCTCACCAACCCCTTCTCTACTACCCTACTACCCTCACCACCCACCCCTTCTCTACTACCCTCACCAACCCCTTCTCTACTACCCTCACCAACCCCTTCTCTACTACCCTCAACCCCTTCTCTACTACCCTCAGTCACAACCCCTTCTCTACTACCCTCACCAACCCCTTCTCTACTACCCTCCACCACCCCTTCTCTGCCCTCACCAACCCTTCTCTAGTACCCTCACCAACCCCTTCTCTACTACCCTCCCAACCCCTTCTCTACCCTCACCCTCTCTAGTACCCCAACCCCTTCTCTACTACCCTCACCAACCCCTTCTCTACTACCCTCACCAACCCCTTCTCTTCCCTCACAACCCCTTCTCTACTACCCTCACCAACCCCTTCTCTACTACCCTCAGTCCCTCACCAACCCCTTCTCTACTACCCTCACCAACCCCTTCTCTACTACCCTCACCAGTTCTCTACTCACCCCTTCTCTACTACCCTCACCAACCCCTTCTCTACTACCCTCACCAACCCCTTCTCTACTACCCTCACCAACCCCTTCTCTACTACCCTCACCAACCCCTTCTCTACTACCCTCACCAACCCCTTCTCTACCCTACCAGCCCCTTCTCTACTACCCTCACCAACCCCTTCTCTACTACCCTCACCAACCCCTTCTCTACTACCCTCACCAACCCCTTCTCTACTACCCTCACCAACCCCTTCTCTACTACCCTCAGTCCCTCACCCCTTCTCTACTACCCTCACCAACCCCTTCTCTACTACCCCCTCACCAACCCCTTCTCTACTACCTCACCACCCCTTCTCTACTACCTCAGTCCCCTTCTCTACCACCCTCACCCCCTTCTCTACCTCAGCCCCTTCTCTACTACCTCACCAACCCTTCTCTACTACCCCTCACCAACCCCTTCTCTACCCTCACCAACCCCTTCTCTACTACCCTCACCAACCCCTTCTCTACTACCCTCACCAACCCCTTCTCTAGTACCCTCACCAACCCTTCTCTACTACCCTCACCAACCCCTTCTCTACTACCCTCACCAACCCCTTCTCTACTACCCTCACCAACCCTTCTCTACCTCACCAACCCCTTCTCTACTACCCTCACCAACCCCTTCTCTACTACCCTCAGCCCCTCACTAACCCCTTCTCTACTACCCTCACCAACCCCTTCTCTACTACCCTCACCAACCCCTTCTCTACTACCCTCACCAACCCCTTCTCTACTACCCTCACCAACCCCTTCTCTACTACCCTCAGTCCCTCACCAACCCCTTCTCTACTACCTCACCAACCCCTTCTCTAACCCTTTCCTCTACTCTACCCTCACCAACCCCTTCTCTACTACCCTCACCAACCCCTTCTCTACTACCTCACCAACCCCTTCTCTAGTACCCTCACCAACCCTTCTCTAGTACCCTCACCAACCCCTTCTCTACTACCCTCACCAACCCCTTCTCTACTACCCCTCACCAACCCCTTCTCTAGTACCCTCACCAACCCCTTCTCTACTCCCTCACCAACCCCTTCTCTACTACCCTCACCAACCCCTTCTCTACTACCCTCACCAACCCCTTCTCTACTACCCTCACCAACCCCTTCTCTACTACCCTCACCAACCCCTTCTCTACCCCTCACCAACCCCTTCTCTACTACCCTCAGTCCCTCACAACCCCTTCTCACCAAACCCCTTCTCTACTACCCTCACCAACCCCTTCTCTACTACCCTCACCAACCCCTTCTCTACACCCTCACCCCCCTTCTCTACTACCCTCACCAACCCCTTCTCTACTACCCTCACCAACCCCTTCTCTACTACCCTCACCAACCCCTTCTCTACTACCCTCACCAACCCCTTCTCTACTACCCTCACCAACCCCTTCTCTACTACCCTCAGTCCCTCACCAACCCCTTCTCTACTACCCTCACCAACCCCTTCTCTACCTCACCAACCCCTTCTCTACTACCCTCACCAACCCCTTCTCTACTACCCTCACCAACCCCTTCTCTACTACCCTCACCAACCCCTTCTCTACCCTCACCAACCCTTCTCTACTCCCTCACCAACCCCTTCTCTACTACCCTCACCAACCCCTTCTCTACTACCCTCACCAACCCCTTCTCTACTACCCTCAGTCCCTCACCAACCCCTTCTCTACTACCCTCACCAACCCCTTCTCTACTACCCTCACCAACCCCTTCTCTACTACCCTCACCAACCCCTTCTCTACTACCCTCACTACCCTCACCACCCCTCTCTACTACCCTCACAACCCCTTCCCCCTCACCAACCCTTCTCTACTACCCTCAGTCCCTCACCAACCCCTTCTCTACTACCCTCACCAACCCCTTCTCTACTACCCTCACCAACCCCTTCTCTACTACCCTCACCAACCCCTTCTCTACTACCCCTTCTCTACTACCCTCACCAACCCCTTCTCTACTACCCTCACCAACCCCTTCTCTACTACCCTCACCAACCCCTTCTCTAGTACCCTCACCAACCCTTCTCTACTACCCTCACCAACCCCTTCTACTACCTCACCCCTTCTCCCCCTCACCAACCCCTTCTCTACTACCCTCACCAACCCCTTCTCTACTACCCTCACCAACCCCTTCTCTACTACCCTCACTAACCCCTTCTCTACTACCCTCACCAACCCCTTCTCTACTACCCTCACCAACCCCTTCTCTACTACCCTCACCAACCCCTTCTCTAGTACCTCACCAACCCCTTCTCTTCTCTAGTACCTCACCCCTTCTCTACCCCTTCTTCTCTACTACCCTCACCAACCCTTCTCTAGTACCCTCACCAACCCCTTCTCTACTACCCTCACCAACCCTTCTCTACTACCCTCACCAACCCCTTCTCTACTACCCTCACCAACCCCTTCTCTACTACCTCACCAACCCCTTCTCTACTACCCTCACCAACCCCTTCTCTACTACCCTCACCAACCCCTTCTCTACTACCCTCACCAACCCCTTCTCTACTAACCAACCCCTTCTCTACTACCCTCACCAACCCCTTCTCTACTACCCTCACCAACCCCTTCTCTACTACCCTCACCAACCCCTTCTCTACTACCCTCACCAACCCCTTCTCTACTACCCTCACCAACCCCTTCTCTACTACCCTCAGTCCCTCACTAACCCCTTCTCTACTACCCTCACCAACCCCTTCTCTACTACCCTCACCAACCCCTTCTCTACTACCCTCACCAACCCCTTCTCTACTACCCTCAGTCCCTCACCAACCCCTTCTCTACCCTCACCAGCCCCTTCTCTACTACCCTCACCAACCCCTTCTCTACTACCCCTCACCAACCCCTTCTCTACTACCCTCCCTCACCAACCCCTTCTCTACCACCCTCACCAACCCCTTCTCTACCATCACCCTCACCAACCCCTTCTCTACTACCCTCACCAACCCCTTCTCTACTACCCTCAGTCCCTCACCAACCCCTTCTCTACTACCCTCACCAACCCCTTCTCTACTACCCTCACCAACCCCTTCTCTACTACCCTCAGTCCCTCACCAACCCCTTCTCTACTACCCTCACCAACCCCTTCTCTACTACCCTCACCAACCCCTTCTCTACTACCCTCACCAACCCCTTCTCTACTACCCTCAGTCCCTCAAACCCCTTCTCTACTACCCTCACCAACCCCTTCTCTACCCCTCACCCCCCTTCTCTACTCACCCCTCACCAACCCCTTCTCTACTACCCTCAGTCCTCACCAACCCCTTCTCTAGTCCCTCACCAACCCCTTCTCTACTACCCTCAGTCCCTCAACCCCTTCTCTACTACCCTCACCAACCCCTTCTCTACTACCCTCACCAACCCCTTCTCTACTACCCTCACCAACCCCTTCTCTACTACCCTCACCAACCCCTTCTCTACCCTACCCTCACCAACCCCTTCTCTACTACCCTCACCAACCCCTTCTCTACTACCCTCACCAACCCCTTCTCTACTACCCTCACCAACCCCTTCTCTACTACCCTCACCAACCCCTTCTCTACTACCCTCACCAACTCCTTCTCTACTACCCTCACCAACCCCTTCTCTACTACCCTCACCAACCCCTTCTCTACCCTCAGTCCCTCACCAACCCCTTCTCTAGTACCCTCACCAACCCCTTCTCTACTACCCTCACCAACCCCTTCTCTACCCTACCCTCACCAACCCCTTCTCTACTACCCTCACCAACCCCTTCTCTACTACCCTCACCAACCCCTCTCTACTACCCTCACCAACCCTTCTCTACTACCCTCACCAACCCCTTCTCTACTACCCTCACCAACCCCTTCTCTACTACCCCCATTCAACTCTACTACCCTCACCCTCAACCCCTTCTCTAGTACCCTCACCAACCCCTTCTCTACTACCCTCACCAACCCCTTCTCTACTACCCTCACCAACCCTTCTCTAGTACCCTCACCAACCCCTTCTCTACCCCCTCACCAACCCCTTCTCTACTACCCTCACCAACCCCTTCTCTACTACCCTCACCAACCCCTTCTCTACTACCCTCACCAACCCCTTCTCTACTACCCTCACCAACCCTTCTCTACTACCCTCACCAACCCCTCTCTACTACCCTCACCAACCCCTTCTCTACTACCCTCACTTCCCCTTCTCTACTACCCTCACCAACCCCTTCTCTACTACCCTCACCAACCCCTTCTCTACTACCTCACCAACCCCTTCTCTACTACCCTCACCAACCCCTTCTCTACTACCCTCACCAACCCCTTCTCTACTACCCTCACCAACCCCTTCTCTACTACCCTCACCAACCCCTTCTCTACTACCCTCACCAACCCCTTCTCTACTACCCTCACCAACCCCTTCTCTACTACCCTCACCAACCCCTTCTCTAGTACCCTCACCAACCCCTTCTCTACTACCCTCACCAACCCCTTCTCTACTACCCTCACCAACCCCTTCTCTACTACCCTCACCAACCCCTTCTCTACTACCCTCACCAACCCCTTCTCTACTACCCTCACCAACCCCTTCTCTACTACCTCACCAACCCCTTCTCTAGTACCCTCACCAACCCCTTCTCTACTACCCTCACCAACCCCTTCTCTACTACCCTCACCAACCCCTTCTCTAGTACCCTCACCAACCCCTTCTCTACTACCCTCACCCAACCCCTTCTCTACTACCCTCACCCCCCTTCTCTACCCTCACAACCCCTTCTCTAGTACCTCACCAACCCTTCTCTACTACCCTCACCAACCCTTCTCTACTACCCTCACCAACCCCTTCTCTACTACCCTCACCAACCCCTTCTCTACTACCCTCACCAACCCCTTCTCTACTACCCTCACCAACCCTTCTCTACTACCCTCACCAACCCCTTCTCTACTACCCTCACCAACCCCTTCTCTACTACCCAGTCCCTCACCAACCCCTTCTCTAGTACCCTCACCAACCCCTTCTCTACTACCCTCACCAACCCCTTCTCTACTACCCTCACCAACCCCTTCTCTAGTGCCCTCACCAACCCTTCTCTAACCCTCACCAACCCCTTCTCTACTACCCTCAGCCCCTCACCAACCCCTTCTCTACTACCCTCACCAACCCCTTCTCTACTACCCTCACCAACCCCTTCTCTACTACCCTCAGTCCCTCACCAACCCCTTCTCTACTACCCTCACCAACCCCTTCTCTACTACCCTCACCAACCCCTTCTCTAGTACCCTCACCAACCCCTTCTCTACTACCCTCACCAACCCCTTCTCTACTACCCTCACCAACCCCTTCTCTACTACCCTCACCAACCCCTTCTCTACTACCCTCACCAACCCCTTCTCTACTACCCTCACCAACCCCTTCTCTACTACCCTCACCAACCCCTTCTCTACTACCCTCAGCCCCTCACCAACCCCTTCTCTACTACCCTCACCAACCCCTTCTCTACTACCCTCACCAACCCCTTCTCTACTACCCTCACCAACCCCTTCTCTACTACCCTCAGTCCCTCACCAACCCCTTCTCTACTACCCTCACCAACCCCTTCTCTACTAGCCCTCACCAACCCTTCTCTAGTACCCTCACCAACCCCTTCTCTACTACCCTCACCAACCCCTTCTCTACTACCCTCACCAACCCCTTCTCTACTACCCTCACCAACCCCTTCTCTACTACCCTCACCAACCCCTTCTCTACTACCCTCACCAACCCCTTCTCTACTACCCTCACCAACCCCTTCTCTAGTACCCTCACCAACCCCTTCTCTACTACCCTCACCAACCCCTTCTCTACTACCCTCACCAACCCCTTCTCTACTACCCTCACCAACCCCTTCTCTACTACCCTCACCAACCCCTTCTCTACTCCCTCAACCCTTCTCTAGTACCCTCACCAACCCCTTCTCTACTACCCTCACCAACCCCTTCTCTACTACCCTCACCAACCCCTTCTCTAGTACCCTCACCAACCCCTTCTCTACTACCCTCACCAACCCCTTCTCTACTACCCTCAGCCCCTCACCAACCCCTTCTCTACTACCCTCACCAACCCCTTCTCTACTACCCTCACCAACCCCTTCTCTACTACCCTCAGTCCCTCACCAGCTACCCTCACCAACTTCTACTACCCTCACCAACCCCTTCTCTACTACCCTCACCAACCCCTTCTCTACTACCCTCACCAACCCCTTCTCTACTACCCTCACCAACCCCTTCTCTACTACCTTCAGCCCCTCACCAACCCCTTCTCTACTACCCTCACCAACCCCTTCTCTACTACCCTCACCAACCCCTTCTCTACTACCCTCACCAACCCCTTCTCTAGTACCCTCACCAACCCCCTCTACTACCCTCACCAACCCCTTCTCTACTACCCTCACCAACCCCTTCTCTACTACCCTCTACTAACCCCTTCTCTAGTACCCTCACCAACCCCTTCTCTACCTACCCTCACCAACCCCTTCTCTACTACCCTCAGTCCCCTTCTCTAGTACCCTCACCAACCCCTTCTCTACTACCCTCACCAACCCCTTCTCTACTACCCTCAGCCCCTCACCAACCCCTTCTCTACTACCCTCACCAACCCCTTCTCTACTACCCTCACCAACCCCTTCTCTACTACCTCACTAACCCCTTCTCTAGTACCCTCACCAACCCCTTCTCTACTACCCTCAGTCCAACCCCTTCTCTACTACCCTCACTAACCCCTTCTCTACTACCCTCACCAACCCCTTCTCTACTAGTCCTCACCAACCCCTTCTCTACTACCCTCACCAACCCTTCTCTACTACCCTCACCAACCCTTCTCTACTACCCTCTCACCAACCCCTTCTCTACTCACCAACCCCTTCTACTACAGTCCCTCACTCCCCTTCTCTAGTCCCTCACCAACCCCTTCTCTACTACCCTCACCAACCCCTTCTCTACCCTCAGTCCTCACCAACCCCTTCTCTACTACCCTCACCAACCCCTTCTCTACTACCCTCACCAACCCCTTCTCTACTACCTCTCCCTACCAACCCCTTCTCTAGTCCCTCACCAACCCCTTCTCTACTACCCTCACCAACCCCTTCTCTACTACCCTCACCAACCCCTTCTCTACTACCCTCAGTCCCTCACCAACCCCTTCTCTACTACCCTCACCAACCCCTTCTCTACTACCCTCAGTCCCTCACCAACCCCTTCTCTACTACCCTCACCAACCCCTTCTCTACTACCCTCACCAACCCCTTCTCTACTACCCTCACCAACCCCTTCTCTACTACCCTCACCAACCCCTTCTCTACTACCCTCAGTCCCTCAACCCCTTCTCTACTACCCTCAGTCCATCCTCACCAACCCCTTCTCTAGTACCCTCACCAACCCCTTCTCTACTACCCTCACCAACCCCTTCTCTACTACCCTCACCAACCCCTTCTCTACTACCTCACCAACCCCTTCTCTACTACCCTCACCAACCCCTTCTCTACTACCCTCACCAACCCCTTCTCTACTACCCTCACCAACCCCTTCTCTACTACCCTCAGTCCCTCACCAACCCCTTCTCTACTACCCTCACCAACCCCTTCTCTACTACCCTCACCAACCCCTTCTCTACTACCCTCACCAACCCTTCTCTACTACCCTCACCAACCCCTTCTCTACTACCCTCACCAACCCCTTCTCTACTACCCTCAGTCCCTCACCAACCCCTTCTCTACTACCCTCAGTCCCTCACCAACCCCTTCTCTACTACCCTCACCAACCCCTTCTCTACTACCCTCACCAACCCCTTCTCTACTACCCTCACCAACCCCTTCTCTACTACCCTCACCAACCCCTTCTCTACTACCCTCACCAACCCCTTCTCTACTACCCTCACCAACCCCTTCTCTACTACCCTCACCAACCCCTTCTCTACTACCCTCACCAACCCCTTCTCTACTACCCTCACCAACCCCTTCTCTACTACCCTCACCAACCCCTTCTCTACTACCCTCACCAACCCCTTCTCTACCCTCACCAACCCCTTCTCTACTACCCTCACCAACCCCTTCTCTACTACCCTCACCAACCCCTTCTCTACTACCCTCACCAACCCCTTCTCTACTACCCTCACCAACCCCTTCTCTACTACCCTCACCAACCCCTTCTCTACTACCCTCACCAACCCCTTCTCTACTACCCTCACCAACCCCTTCTCTACTACCCTCACCAACCCCTTCTCTACTACCCTCACCAACCCCTTCTCTACTACCCTCACCAACCCCTTCTCTACTACCCTCACCAACCCCTTCTCTACTACCCTCACCAACCCCTTCTCTACTACCCTCACCAACCCCTTCTCTACTACCCCACCAACCCTTCTCTACTACCCTCACCAACCCCTTCTCTACTACCCTCACCAACCCCTTCTCTACTACCCTCACCAACCCCTTCTCTAGTACCCTCACCAACCCCTTCTCTACTACCCTCACCAACCCCTTCTCTACTACCTTCACCAACCCCTTCTCTACTACCCTCACCAACCCCTTCTCTAGTACCCTCACCAACCCCTTCTCTAGTACCCTCACCAACCCCTTCTCCCTCACTAACCCCTTCTCTACTACCCTCACCAACCCCTTCTCTACTACCCTCACCAACCCCTTCTCTAGTACCCTCACCAACCCTTCTCTACTACCCTCACCAACCCCTTCTCTACTACCCTCACCAACCCCTTCTCTAGTACCCTCACCAACCCCTTCTCTACTACCCTCACCAACCCCTTCTCTACTACCCTCACCAACCCCTTCTACTACCATACCCTCACCAACCCTTCTCTACTACCCTCACCAACCCCTTCTCTACTACCCTCACCAACCCCTTCTCTAGTACCCTCACCAACCCCTTCTCTACTACCCTCACCAACCCCTTCTCTACTACCCTCACCAACCCCTTCTCTACTACCCTCAGTCCCTCACCAACCCCTTCTCTAGTACCCTCACCAACCCCTTCTCTACTACCCTCACCAACCCCTTCTCTACTACCCTCACCAACCCCTTCTCTACTACCCTCACCAACCCCTTCTCTACTACCCTCACCAACCCCTTCTCTACTACCCTCACCAACCCCTTCTCTACTACCCTCACCAACCCCTTCTCTACTACCCTCACCAACCCCTTCTCTCTACCCTCACCAACCCCTTCTCTAGTACCCTCACCAACCCCTTCTCTACTACCCTCACCAACCCCTTCTCTACTACCCTCACCAACCCCTTCTCTACTACCCTCACCAACCCCTTCTCTACTACCCTCAGCCCCTCACCAACCCCTTCTCTACTACCCTCACCAACCCCTTCCCCACTACCTTCAGCCCCTCACCAACCCCTTCTCTAGTACCCTCAGCAACCCCTTCTCTACCACCCTCACCAACCCCTTCTCTACTACCCTCAGCCCCTCACCAACCCCTTCTCTACTACCCTCAGCCCCTCACCAACCCCTTCTCTACTACCCTCACCAACCCCTTCTCTACTACCCTCACCAACCCCTTCTCTAGTACCCTCACCAACCCCTTCTCTACTACCCTCACCAACCCCTTCTCTACCCTCAGCCCCTCACCAACCCCTTCTCTACTACCCTCACCAACCCCTTCTCTAGTACCCTCACCAACCCCTTCTCTAGTACCCTCACCAACCCCTTCTCTACTACCCTCAGGCCCTCACCAACCCCTTCTCTACTACCCTCACCAACCCCTTCTCTACTACCCTCAGTCCCTCACCAACCCCTTCTCTAGTACCCTCACCAACCCCTTCTCTACTACCCTCACCAACCCCTTCTCTACTACCATCAGCCCCTCACCAACCCCTTCTCTACTACCATCAGTCCCTCACCAACCCCTTCTCTACTACCCTCACCAACCCCTTCTCTACTACCCTCACCAACCCCTTCTCTAGTACCCTCACCAACCCCTTCTCTACTACCCTCACCCCTCACCCCTTCTCTACTACCCTCATAACCCCTTCTCTACTACCCTCACCAACCCCTTCTCTACTACCCTCACCAACCCCTTCTCTACTACCCTCACCAACCCTTCTCTAGTACCCTCACCAACCCCTTCTCTACTACCCTCACCAACCCCTTCTCTACTACCCTCACCCCCTTCTCTACTACCCTCACCCCTCAACCCCTTCTCTACTACCCTCACCAACCCCTTCTCTACTACCCCCTCACCAACCCCTTCTCTACTACCCTCACCAACCCCTTCTCTACTACCCTCACCAACCCATTCTCTACTACCCTCACCAACCCCTTCTCTACTACCCTCACCAACCCCTTCTCTAGTACCCTCACCAACCCCTTCTCTACCTCACCCTCACCAACCCCTTCTCTACTACCCTCACCAACCCCTCTACCCCTCAACCCCTTCTCTACTACCCTCACCCCTCAACCCCTTCTCTACTACCCTCATTCCCCTCACCACCCCTTCTCTACTACCCTCACCAACCCTTCTCTACTACCCTCACCAACCCCTTCTCTACTACCCTCACCAACCCCTTCTCTAGTACCCTCACCAACCCCTTCTCTACCCTACCCTCACCAACCCCTTCTCTACTACCCTCAGTCCCTCAACCCCTTCTCTACTACCCTCACCAACCCCTTCTCTACTACCCTCACCAACCCCTTCTCTACTACAGTCCCTCACCAACCCTTCTCTACTACCTCAGTCCTCACCAACCCCTTCTCTACTACCCTCACCAACCCCTTCTCTACTACCCTCACCAACCCCTTCTCTACTACCCTCAGTCCTCACCAACCCCTTCTCTACCCCCTCACCAGCCCCTTCTACTACTACCTCACCAACCCCTTCTCTACTACCCTCAGTCCCTCACCAACCCCTTCTCTACTACCCTCACCAACCCTTCTCTAACCCTCACCAACCCTTCTCTACCTTCAGCCCCTCACCAACCCCTTCTCTACTACCCTCAGTCCCTCACCAACCCCTTCTCTACTACCCTCACCAACCCCTTCTCTACTACCCTCAGTCCCTCACCAACCCCTTCTCTACTACCTTCAGTCCCTCACCAACCCTTCTCTACTACCTTCAGTCCCTCACCAACCCCTTCTCTACTACCCTCACCAACCCCTTCTCTACCACCCTCACCAACCCCTTCTCTACTACCCTCAGTCCCTCACCAACCCCTTCTCTACTACCCTCACCAACCCCTTCTCTACTACCCCTCACCAACCCCTTCTCTACCACCCTCACCAACCCCTTCTCTACTACCCTCAGTCCTCACCAACCCCTTCTCTACTACCTCACCCTCACCAACCCCTTCTCTACTACCCTCAGTCCTTCCTCACCAACCCTTCTCTACTACCATCAGCCCTCACCAACCCCTTTCTCTACCACCTTCAGTCCCTCACCAACCCCTTCTCTACCCTCACCCTCACCAACCCCTTCTACTACCATCAGTCCTCACCAACCCTTCTCTACTACCATCAGTCCCTCACAACCCCTTCTACTACCATCAGTCCTCACCAACCCCTTCTCTACTACCCCCTCACCAACCCCTTCTCTACTACCATCAGCCCCTCACCAACCCCTTCTCTACTACCTTCAGTCCCTCACCAACCCCTTCTCTACTACCATCAGTCCCTCACCAACCCCTTCTCTACTACCTTCAGTCCCTCACCAACCCCTTCTCTACTACCATCAGTCCCTCACCAACCCCTTCTCTACTACCATCAGTCCCTCACCAACCCCTTCTCTACTACCCTCAGTCCCTCAACAACCCCTTCTCTACTACCCTCACCAACCCCTTCTCTACTACCCTCAGTCCCTCACCAACCCCTTCTCTACTACCCTCAGTCCCTCACCAACCCCTTCTCTACTACCCTCACCAACCCCTTCTCTACTACCCTCACCAACCCCTTCTCTACTACCCTCACCAACCCCTTCTCTACTACCCTCACCAACCCCTTCTCTACTACCCTCACCAACCCCTTCTCTACTACCCTCACTAACCCCTTCTCTACTACCCTCACCAACCCCTTCTCTACTACCCTCACCAACCCCTTCTCTAGTACCCTCAGTCCTCAACCCCTTCTCTACTACCCTCACCAACCCCTTCTCTACTACCCTCACCAACCCCTTCTCTACTACCCTCACCAACCCCTTCTCTACTACCCTCACCAACCCCTTCTCTACTACCCTCACCAACCCCTTCTCTACTACCCTCACCAACCCCTTCTCTACTACCCTCACCAACCCCTTCTCTACTACCCTCACCAACCCCTTCTCTACCACCCTCACCAACCCTTCTCTACCCCCTCACCAACCCCTTCTCTACTACCCTCACCAACCCCTTCTCTACTACCCTCACCAACCCCTTCTCTACTCATAGCCCCTTCTCACCAACCCCTTCTCTACTACCCTCACCAACCCTTCTCTACTCCCTCACCAACCCCTTCTCTACTACCCTCACCAACCCCTTCTCTACTACCCTCACCAACCCCTTCTCTACTACCCTCACCAACCCCTTCTCTACTACCCTCACCAACCCCTTCTCTACTACCCTCACCAACCCCTTCTCTACTACCCTCACCAACCCCTTCTCTACTACCCTCACCAACCCCTTCTCTACTACCCTCACCAACCCCTTCTCTACTACCCTCACCAACCCCTTCTCTACTACCCTCACCAACCCCTTCTCTACTACCCTCACCAACCCCTTCTCTACTACCCTCACCAACCCCTTCTCTACTACCCTCACCAACCCCTTCTCTACTACCCTCACCAGCCCCTTCTCTACTACCCTCACCAACCCCTTCTCTAGTACCTCACCAACCCCTTCTCTACTACCCTCACCAACCCCTTCTCTAGTACCCTCACCAACCCCTTCTCTAGTACCCTCACCAACCCCTTCTCTAGTACCCTCACCAACCCCTTCTCTACTACCCTCACCAACCCCTTCTCTACTACCCTCACCAACCCCTTCTCTACTACCCTCACCAACCCCTTCTCTACTACCTTCACCAACCCCTTCTCTACTACCCTCACCAACCCCTTCTCTACTACCCTCACCAACCCCTTCTCTACTACCCTCACCAACCCCTTCTCTAGTACCCTCACCAACCCCTTCTCTACTACCCTCACCAACCCCTTCTCTACTACCCTCACCAACCCCTTCTCTACCCTCAGTCCCTCACCAACCCCTTCTCTACTACCCTCACCAAACCCCTTCTCTAGTACCCTCACCAACCCCTTCTCTACTACCCTCACCAACCCCTTCTCTACTACCCTCACACCCCTTCTCTACTACCCTCACTAACCCCTTCTCTACTACCCTCACCAACCCCTTCTCTACTACCCTCACCAACCCCTTCTCTACTACCCTCACCAACCCCTTCTCTACTACCCTCACCAACCCCTTCTCTACTACCCTCACCAACCCCTTCTCTACTACCCTCACCAACCCCTTCTCTACTACCCTCACCAACCCCTTCTCTACTACCCTCACCAACCCCTTCTCTACTACCCTCACCAACCCCTTCTCTACTACCCTCACCAACCCCTTCTCTACTACCCTCAGTCCCTCACCAACCCCTTCTCTACTACCCTCAGTCCCTCACCAGCCCCTTCTCTACTACCCTCAGTCCCTCACCAACCCCTTCTCTACTACCCTCAGTCCCTCACCAACCCCTTCTCTACTACCCTCAGTCCCTCACCAACCCCTTCTCTAGTACCCTCACTAACCCCTTCTCTACTACCCTCACCAACCCCTTCTCTACTACCCTCACCAACCCCTTCTCTACTACCCTCAGTCCCTCACCAACCCCTTCTCTAGTACCCTCACCAACCCCTTCTCTACTACCCTCACCAACCCCTTCTCTACTACCCTCACCAACCCCTTCTCTACCCTCAGTCCCTCACCAACCCCTTCTCTAGTACCCTCACCAACCCCTTCTCTACTACCCTCACCAACCCCTTCTCTACTACCCTCACCAACCCCTTCTCTAGTACCCTCACCAACCCCTTCTCTACTACCCTCACCAACCCCTTCTCTACTACCCTCAGTCCCTCACTAACCCCTTCTCTAGTACCCTCACCAACCCCTTCTCTACTACCCTCACCAACCCCTTCTCTACTACCCTCACCAACCCCTTCTCTACTACCCTCACCAACCCCTTCTCTAGTACCCTCACCAACCCCTTCTCTAGTACCCTCACCAACCCCTTCTCTACTACCCTCACCAACCCCTTCTCTAGTACCCTCACCAACCCCTTCTCTACTACCCTCACCAACCCCTTCTCTACTACCCTCACCAACCCCTTCTCTACTACCCTCAGCCCCTCACCAACCCCTTCTCTACTACCCTCACCAACCCCTTCTCTACTACCATCAGTCCCTCACCAACCCCTTCTCTACTACCCTCACCAACCCCTTCTCTACTTCCCTCACCAACCCCTTCTCTCTACTACCTCACCAACCCCTTCTCTACTACCTCACCAACCCCTTCTCTACTACCTCTCAGCCCCTCACCAACCCTTCTCTACTACCCTCACCAACCCCTTCTCTACTACCATCAGTCCCTCACCAACCCCTTCTCTACTACCCTCACCAACCCCTTCTCTACTACCCTCACCAACCCCTTCTCTACTACCCTCACCAACCCCTTCTCTACTACCCTCACCAACCCCTTCTCTACTACCCTCACCAACCCCTTCTCTACTACCCTCACCAACCCCTTCTCTACTACCCTCACCAACCCCTTCTCTACTACCCTCACCAACCCCTTCTCTACTACCCTCACCAACCCCTTCTCTACTACCTTCAGCCCCTCACCAACCCCTTCTCTACTACCTTCAGTCCCTCACCAACCCCTTCTCTACTACCCCCAGCCTCCTTTGCATCCTGGTTCTCCACCGTTCTCCCGAAGTGTGCATTGATTAGCTTTCTCATGTGGATTCAACAATGGTGTACCACTTTCTCTAGCCAATGCTTTGGGGATGGTGAGTGTGCAGGTGTAGACTTCTGGAAAATGGTGGATCATTGGGAGCCGGGATGCAGCCATACTCTCTTCACCGAGGAAGTAGCATATATTGTCTTGTGTTCATTCAGGATAAATGGTTTCAGAGGACACACCCCTTTTTGCCGTTCTTCTGTCCACACACCCACACACACCCACACACACACACACACACACACTCACACTCACACACACACACACACACACACACACACACACACACACACACACACACACACACACACACACACACACACACACACCATGTTATGTTAAGCTCTGCCCAGCTCACTCTGTTCCCTCCTGAGACCAGGGTTTAGAACACAGGGAAATGTAAACCCTACCACAAAACTTTACTATAGTAAACAAACCAACATTTTACCAACATGGAGACATTTTTGTTTGTCTCCACAAGGTCAAATGTTATTTCTAGGGGGTTTAGGGTTAAGGTTAAGAGTTTGTCTTACGGTTAGTTTTAGGGTTAGGAGCTATTGTTAGTTTTAGGTTTTCAGGTAAGGGAGAAAATGATTTTGAATGGGACAAAATTGTGTGTCCCCCCACAACGTTGGTAATACAAGACTGTATGTGTGTGTGTGTGAGAGTGTGAGTGTGAGTGTGAGTGTGAGTGTGAGTGTGTGTGTGTGTGTGTGTGTGTGTGTGTGTGTGTGTGTGTGTGTGTGTGTGTGTGTGTGTGTGTATGAGTGTGAGTGTGTGATGTCCCCAACATGAAAACCAAAATGTCACTCAAACAGGGGAACTAACAAAGAGTCACTGACAACCAAAAGGAAACAGGTTTTAGGAGGGGTTCTGAAAGACACTCGTGGGAGTGTCCACTGAATGTTGCCTAGCAACAACAACCAAAAGGAAACAGGTGTGGTTTTAGGAGGGGTTCTGAAAGACACTCGTGGGAGTGTCCACTGAATGTTGCCTAGCAACAACAACCAAAAGGAAACAGGTTTTAGGAGGGGTTCTGAAAGACACTCGTGGGAGTGTCCACTGAATGTTGCCTAGCAACAACAACCAAAAGGAAACAGGTGTGGTTTTAGGAGGGGTTCTGAAAGACACTTGTGGGAGTGTCCACTGAATGTTGCCTAGCAACAACAACCAAAAGGAAACAGGTGTGGTTTTAGGAGGGGTTCTGAAAGACACTCGTGGGAGTGTCCACTGAATGTTGCCTAGCAACAACAACCAAAAGGAAACAGGTGTGGTTTTAGGAGGGGTTCTGAAAGACACTCGTGGGAGTGTCCACTGAATGATGCCTAGCAACAACAACCGAAAGGAAACAGGTGTGGTTTTAGGAGGGGTTCTGAAAGACACTCGTGGGAGTGTCCACTGAATGTTGCCTAGCAACAACAACCAAAAGGAAACAGGTTTTAGGAGGGTTCTGAAAGACACTCGTGGGAGTGTCCACTGAATGTTGCCTAGCAACAACAACCAAAAGGAAACAGGTGTGGTTTTAGGAGGGGTTCTGAAAGACACTCGTGGGAGTGTCCACTGAATGTTGCCTAGCAACAACAACCAAAAGGAAACAGGTTTTAGGAGGGGTTCTGAAAGACACTCGTGGGAGTGTCCACTGAATGTTGCCTAGCAACAACAACCAAAAGGAAACAGGTGTGGTTTTAGGAGGGGTTCTGAAAGACACTTGTGGGAGTGTCCACTGAATGTTGCCTAGCAACAACAACCAAAAGGAAACAGGTGTGGTTTTAGGAGGGGTTCTGAAAGACACTCGTGGGAGTGTCCACTGAATGTTGCCTAGCAACAACAACCAAAAGGAAACAGGTGTGGTTTTAGGAGGGGTTCTGAAAGACACTCGTGGGAGTGTCCACTGAATGATGCCTAGCAACAACAACCGAAAGGAAACAGGTGTGGTTTTAGGAGGGGTTCTGAAAGACACTCGTGGGAGTGTCCACTGAATGTTGCCTAGCAACAACAACCAAAAGGAAACAGGTTTTAGGAGGGGTTCTGAAAGACACTCGTGGGAGTGTCCACTGAATGTTGCCTAGCAACAACAACCAAAAGGAAACAGGTGTGGTTTTAGGAGGGGTTCTGAAAGACACTCGTGGGAGTGTCCACTGAATGTTGCCTAGCAACAACAACCAAAAGGAAACAGGTTTTAGGAGGGGTTCTGAAAGACACTCGTGGGAGTGTCCACTGAATGTTGCCTAGCAACAACAACCAAAAGGAAACAGGTGTGGTTTTAGGAGGGGTTCTGAAAGACACTTGTGGGAGTGTCCACTGAATGTTGCCTAGCAACAACAACCAAAAGGAAACAGGTGTGGTTTTAGGAGGGGTTCTGAAAGACACTCGTGGGAGTGTCCACTGAATGTTGCCTAGCAACAACAACCAAAAGGAAACAGGTGTGGTTTTAGGAGGGGTTCTGAAAGACACTCGTGGGAGTGTCCACTGAATGATGCCTAGCAACAACAACCGAAAGGAAACAGGTGTGGTTTTAGGAGGGGTTCTGAAAGACACTCGTGGGAGTGTCCACTGAATGTTGCCTAGCAACAACAACCAAAAGGAAACAGGTTTTAGGAGGGGTTCTGAAAAACACTCGTGGGAGTGTCCACTGAATGTTGCCTAGCAACAACAACCAAAAGGAAACAGGTTTTAGGAGGGGTTCTGAAAAACACTCGTGGGAGTGTCCACTGAATGTTGCCTAGCAACAACAACCAAAAGGAAACAGGTTTTAGGAGGGGTTCTGAAAGACACTCGTGGGAGTGTCCACTGAATGTTGCCTAGCAACAACAACCAAAAGGAAACAGGTTTTAGGAGGGGTTCTGAAAGACACTCGTGGGAGTGTCCACCGAATGTTGCCTAGCAGCAACTACTAAGACCTAAAAGACACCCATCATAAAGTCCCACTAAACAAACTAAATGGAAGGCAACACCAAACTTTAAGTCAGGAAACAAACCAAGAATTTGAGCAAAATGAAAACAGGGAAGATCAGATAAAGGATTTTTTTTTTTTTTTATCAATTAGGCAGAGACAACTAAAGGTGTTAACTCTCTGCATCTATCAAGACAACTGGGACACTGGGCCACTCTTATATATCACCTGGGCCAGCACATGTGAAACACCTTCCCACTAACCAGATGGCAACCAGCACAGGTGAAACACCTTCCCACTAACGAGATGGTAACCAGCACAGGTGAAACACCTTCCCACTAACGAGATGGCAACCAGCACAGGTGAAACACCTTCCCACTAACGAGATGGCAACCAGCACAGGTGAAACACCTTCCCACTAACGAGATGGTAACCAGCACAGGTGAAACACCTTCCCACTAACGAGATGGTAACCAGCACAGGTGAAACACCTTCCCACTAACGAGATGGTAACCAGCACAGGTGAAACACCTTCCCACTAACGAGATGGTAACCAGCACAGGTGAAACACCTTCCCACTAACGAGATGGTAACCAGCACAGGTGAAACACCTTCCCACTAACGAGATGACAACCAGCACAGGTGAAACACCTTCCCACTAACGAGATGGCAACCAGCACAGGTGAAACACCTTCCCACTAACGAGATGGTAACCAGCACAGGTGAAACACATACTAACTAACCAGGTGACACCAATCAGTGCGCCCTATGTGATAATGAGCTATACTGTAAGTCCAACATCGAAATATAAATGGAAAAACCAAAGCCTGTAACTATGTGTGTAGATCCACCTCTGAAAGATGGAGAGAAAAATGAAAGTTACAAAACTTTAGAGCTGCAATGCATTCTGATTTTATAATGAACGTTTTCTGCCATACAATGAACAGATTCCCTCTAACGGTAGGAGTGATACCTGGAGATACTTCACTAATGAAAGCATGTTTGTTAAGTAATAAAGACTTGTAGCAGCAGGCACTGACTAGGATCTCTCAGTGATTTAAAAGAAAATATTTATTTAACCAGGTAGGCCAGTTGAGAACAAGTTGTCATTTACAAGTGCAACCTGGCCAAGATAAAGCAACGCAGTGCGACACAAACAACAATATATGTAAATAAATGGAAACAGGATGCACCTGAGCTCAATTTCGAGTCTCATAGCAAAGGGTCTGAATAGTTATGAAAATTAGATTTATTTTTGTTTTTAATACATTTACATTATGCTTTGTCATCATTAGGATTTATTGTGTGTAGCATAATGAGGAAAAACAACATTTGAATACATTTTAAATTAAGTCTGTAACGTAACAAAATGTGGAAAAAGTCAAGGTGTCTGAATACTTTAAAATAAAATGCACATTTTCCGACCAAACTCCGAGTCGTAGTGGGGGGAACCACAAACCATATCATCACGGGACTCTGAGTCGTAGTGGGGGGAACCACAAACCATATCATCACGGGACTCTGAGTCGTAGTGGGGGGAACCACAAACCATATCATCACGGGACTCTGAGTCGTAGTGGGGGAACCACAAACCATAT
>NC_088410.1:101451510-101649010 GCF_034236695.1 Oncorhynchus nerka | reverse complement strand
TCTCTCTCTGTCTCTCTCTCTCTGTCTCTCTCTCTCTCTCTGTCTCTCTCTCTCTGTCTCTCTCTCTCTGTCTCTCTCTCTGTCTCTGTCTTTGTCTCGCTCTCGCTCTCTGCCTCCCTCTCGCTCTCACTCCCTCCCTCCCTCCCTCCCTCCCTCCCTACCTCCCTACCTTGTTCGTAGTCTCTTACCATTGTGTAGAGTCCCAGGGGTTTGGCACAACGAGACTATCTCTGAGGTAAAGGTTACTGTCGGTTATGGGATGCAGGACAATATCTAATTATGCCAAGACTGTTCTGCCTCAATTAATGTGAAGCCGCCCCTCTCTTCAAGTTATTGATTGGGGCGGCAACGTAGCCTAGTGGTTAGAGCGTTGGACTAGTATCCGGAAGGTTGCAAGATTGAATCCTTGAGCTCGACAAGGTAAAAATCTGTCGTTCTACCCCCTGAAAAAGGCAGTTAACCCACCGTTCCTAGGCCGTCATAGAAAATAAGAATTTGTACTTATTAACTGACTTGCCTAGTTAAATAAAAGTAACATTTAAAAAATGATGTTGCAAAATAATGTTGTTTTTTGTACTTGTTAAAACCCACAGTCTTATTTTATCTTGAGTGACGTTCAGGCATAGAAATACTAGAACAGGAAGGCCACTGCAACTTCTATACAGAGAACAGTCCTGGGCTGTTCTGTTACTAGAAAACATCTCCCATTTCAGATCTCTATTTAATCAGGCAAGTCAGTTAAGAACAAATTCTTATTTACAACGACAGCCAGTGGGTTAACTGCCTTGTTCAGGGGCAGAATGACAGATTCGATCCAGCTTTCGGTTACTGGCCTAACGCTATCACCACTAGGCTACCTGCCTCTACACTCTCACCACTAGGCTACCTGCCTCTACACTCTCACCACTAGGCTACCTGCCTCTACACTCTCACCACTAGGCTACCTGCCTCTACACTCTCACCACTAGGCTACCTGCCTCTACACTCTCACCACTAGGCTACCTGCCTCTACACTCTCACCACTAGGCTACCTGCCTCCTCTACACTCTAACCACTAGACTACCTGCCTCTACACTCTAACCACTAGACTACCTGCCTCTACACTCTCACCACTAGGCTAAACTGCCTCTACACTCTCACCACTAGGCTACCTGCCTCCTCTACACTCTAACCACTAGGCTACCTGCCTCTACACTCTAACCACTAGGCTACCTGCCTCTACACTCTAAACACTAGGCTACCTGCCTCTACACTCTAACCACTAGGCTACCTGCCTCTACACTCTAACCACTAGACTACCTGCCTCTACACTCTAACCACTAGGCTACCTGCCTCTACACTCTAACCACTAGACTACCTGCCTCTACACTCTAACCACTAGACTACCTGCCTCTACACTCTAACCACTAGGCTACCTGCCTCTACACTCTAACCACTAGGCTACCTGTCTCTACACTCTAACCACTAGACTACCTGCCTCTACACTCTAACCACTAGGCTACCTGCCTCTACACTCTAACCACTAGGCTACCTGTCTCTACACTCTAACCACTAGGGTACCTGCCTCTACACTCTCACCACTAGGCTACCTGCCTCTACACTCTCACCACTAGGCTACCTGCCTCTACGCTCGAACCACTAGGCTACCTGCCTCTACACTCTCACCACTAGGCTACCTGCCTCTACACTCTAACCACTAGGCTACCTGCCTCTACACTCTAACCACTAGGCTACCTGCCTCTACACTCTAACCACTAGGCTACCTGCCTCTACACTCTCACCACTAGGCTACCTGCCTCTACACTCTCACCACTAGGCTACCTGCCTCTACACTCTCACCACTAGGCTACCTGCCTCTACACTCTCACCACTAGGCTACCTGCCTCTACACTCTAACCACTAGGCTACCTGCCTCTACACTCTCACCACTAGGCTACCTGCCTCTACACACTCACCACTAGGCTACCTGCCTCTACACTCTCACCACTAGGCTACCTGCCTCTACACTCTCACCACTAGGCTACCTGCCTCTACACTCTCACCACTAGGCTACCTGCCTCTACACTCTCACCACTAGGCTACCTGCCTCTACACTCTCACCAATAGGCTACCTGCCTCTACACTCTCACCACTAGGCTACCTGCCTCTACACTCTAACCACTAGGCTACCTGCCTCTACACTCTCACCACTAGGCTACCTGCCTCTACACACTCACCACTAGGCTACCTGCCTCTACACTCTCACCACTAGGCTACCTGCCTCCTCTACACTCTAACCACTAGACTACCTGCCTCTACACTCTAACCACTAGGCTACCTGCCTCCTCTACACTCTAAACACTAGACTACCTGCCTCTACACTCTAACCACTAGGCTATCTGCCTCTACACTCTCACCACTAGGCTACCTGCCTCTACACTCTCAACACTAGGCTACCTGCCTCTACACTCTCACCACTAGGCTACCTGCCTCTACACTCTAACCACTAGGCTACCTGCCTCTACACTCTCACCACTAGGCTACCTGCCTCTACACTCTAACCATTAGGCTACCTGCCTCTACACTCTCACCACTAGGCTACCTGCCTCTACACTCTCACCACTAGGCTACCTGCCTCTACACTCTCACCACTAGGCTACCTGCCTCTACACTCTCACCACTAGGCTACCTGCCTCTACACTCTCACCACTAGGCTACCTGCCTCTACACTCTCACCACTAGGCTACCTGCCTCCTCTACACTCTAACCACTAGACTACCTGCCTCTACACTCTAACCACTAGGCTACCTGCCTCCTCTACACTCTAACCACTAGACTACCTGCCTCTACACTCTAACCACTAGGCTACCTGCCTCTACACTCTCACCACTAGGCTACCTGCCTCTACACTCTCACCACTAGGCTACCTGCCTCTACACTCTCACCACTAGGCTACCTGCCTCTACACTCTCACCACTAGGCTACCTGCCTCTACATTCTAACCACTAGGCTACCTGCCTCTACACTCTAACCACTAGGCTACCTGCCTCTACACTCTAACCACTAGACTACCTGCCTCTACACTCTAACCACTACGCTACCTGCCTCTACACTCTAACCACTAGACTACCTGCCTCTACACTCTAACCACTAGACTACCTGCCTCTACACTCTAACCACTAGGCTACCTGCCTCTACACTCTAACCACTAGGCTACCTGTCTCTACACTCTAACCACTAGGGTACCTGCCTCTACACTCTCACCACTAGGCTACCTGCCTCTACACTCTCACCACTAGGCTACCTGCCTCTACGCTCGAACCACTAGGCTACCTGCCTCTACACTCTCACCACTAGGCTACCTGCCTCTACACTCTAACCACTAGGCTACCTATCTCTACACTCTCACCACTAGGCTACCTGCCTCTACACTCGAACCACTAGGCTACCTGCCTCTACACTCGAACCACTAGGCTACCTGCCTCTACACTCTAACCACTAGACTACCTGCCTCTACACTCTAACCACTAGACTACCTGCCTCTACACTCTAACCACTAGGCTACCTGCCTCTACACTCTAACCATTAGGCTACCTGCCTCTACACTCTAACCACTAGGCTACCTGCCTCTACACTCTAACCACTAGGCTACCTGCCTCTACACTCTAACCACTAGGCTACCTGCCTCTACACTCTAACCACTAGGCTACCTGCCACCTCTACACTCTAACCACTAGGCTACCTGCCACCTCTACACTCTAAACACTAGGCTACCTGCCACGTCTACACTAACCACTAGGCTACCTGCCGCCTCTACACTCTAACCACTAGGCTACCTGCCTCTACACTCTAACCACTAGGCTACCTGTCTCTACACTCTAACCACTAGGCTACCTGCCACCTCTACACTCTAACCACTAGGCTACCTGCCACGTCTACACTAACCACTAGGCTACCTGCCACCTCCACATTCTAACCACTAGGCTACCTGCCACCTCTACACTCTAACCACTAGGCTACCTGCCACCTCCACACTCTAACCACTAGGCTACCTGCCTCTACACTCTAACCACTAGGCTACCTGCCTCTACACTCTAACCACTAGGCTACCTGCCACCTCTACACTCTAACCACTAGGCTACCTGCCACCTCTACACTCTAAACACTAGGCTACCTGCCACGTCTACACTAACCACTAGGCTACCTGCCGCCTCTACACTCTAACCACTAGGCTACCTGCCTCTACACTCTAACCACTAGGCTACCTGTCTCTACACTCTAACCACTAGGCTACCTGCCACCTCTACACTCTAACCACTAGGCTACCTGCCACGTCTACACTAACCACTAGGCTACCTGCCACCTCCACATTCTAACCACTAGGCTACCTGCCACCTCTACACTCTAACCACTAGGCTACCTGCCACCTCCACACTCTAACCACTAGGCTACCTGCCACCTCTACACTCTAACCTGCCTCTACACCTCTTCCTGTAGCAAGCATCAAAACAGAGGAGTGTTCTATAGCAAGTATCAAAACAGAGGAGTGTTCTATAGCAAGCATCAAAACAGAGGAGAGTTCTACAGCAAGCATCAAAACAGAGGAGAGTTCTACAGCAAGCATCAAAACAGAGGAGAGTTCAATAGCAAGCATCAAAACAGAGGAGAGTTCTATAGCAAGCATCAAAACAGAGGAGTGTTCTACAGCAAGCATCAAAACAGAGGAGAGTTCTATAGCAAGCATCAAAACAGAGGAGAGTTCTACAGCAAGCATCAAAACAGAGGAGAGTTCTGCAGCAAGCATCAAAACAGAGGAGAGTTCTACAGCAAGCATCAAAACAGAGGAGAGTTCTACAGCAAGCATCAAAACAGAGGAGAGATCAATAGCAAGCATCAAAACAGAGGAGAGTTCTACAGCAAGCATCAAAACAGAGGAGAGTTCTATAGCAAGCATCAAAACAGAGGAGAGTTCTATAGCAAGCATCAAAACAGAGAAGAGTACTACAGCAAGCATCAAAACAGAGGAGTGTTCTATAGCAAGCATCAAAACAGAATTAGAACCCTATAGCAAGCATCAAAACAGAGGAGTGTTCTACAACAAGTATCAAAACAGAGGAGTGTTCTATAGCAAGTATCAAAACAGAGGAGAGTTCTATAGCAAGCATCAAAACAGAGGAGAGTTCTATAGCAAGCATCAAAACAGAGGAGTGTTCTACAGCAAGAATCAAAACAGAGGAGAGTTCTATAGCAAGCATCAAAACAGAGGAGTGTTCTACAGCAAGCATCAAAACAGAGGAGAGTTCTACAGCAAGCATCAAAACAGAGGAGTGTTCTACAGCAAGCATCAAAACAGAGGAGAGTTCTACAGCAAGCATCAAAACAGAGGAGAGTTCTGCAGCAAGCATCAAAACAGAGGAGAGTTCTACAGCAAGCATCAAAACAGAGGAGAGTTCTACAGCAAGCATCAAAACAGAGGAGAGATCAATAGCAAACATCAAAACAGAGGAGAGTTCTACAGCAAGCATCAAAACAGAGGAGAGTTCTATAGCAAGCATCAAAACAGAGGAGAGTTCTATAGCAAGCATCAAAACAGAGAAGAGTTCTACAGCAAAAATCAAAACAGAGGAGTGTTCTATAGCAAGCATCAAAACAGAGGAGAGTTCTATAGCAAGCATCAAAACAGAGGAGAGTTCTATAGCAAGCATCAAAACAGAGGAGAGTTCTATAGCAAGCATCAAAACAGAGGAGAGTTCTATAGCAAGCATCAAAACAGAGAAGAGTTCTACAGCAAAAATCTAAACAGAGGAGTGTTCTATAGCAAGCATCAAAACAGAATTAGAACCCTATAGCAAGCATCAAAACAGAGGAGTGTTCTACAACAAGTATCAAAACAGAGGAGTGTTCTATAGCAAGTATCAAAACAGAGGAGAGTTCTATAGCAAGCATCAAAACAGAGGAGAGTTCTATAGCAAGCATCAAAACAGAGGAGTGTTCTACAGCAAGAATCAAAACAGAGGAGAGTTCTATAGCAAGCATCAAAACAGAGGAGTGTTCTACAGCAAGCATCAAAACAGAGGAGAGTTCTACAGCAAGCATCAAAACAGAGGAGAGTTCTACAGCAAGCATCAAAACAGAGGAGAGTTCTACAGCAAGCATCAAAACAGAGGAGAGTTCTACAGCAAGCATCAAAACAGAGGAGAGTTCTACAGCAAGCATCAAAACAGAGGAGAGTTCAATAGCAAGCATCAAAACAGAGGAGAGTTCTATAGCAAGCATCAAAACAGAGGAGTGTTCTATAGCAAGCATCAAAACAGAATTAGAACCCTATAGCAAGCATCAAAACAGAGGAGTGTTCTACAACAAGTATCAAAACAGAGGAGTGTTCTATAGCAAGTATCAAAACAGAGGAGAGTTCTATAGCAAGCATCAAAACAGAGGAGAGTTCTATAGCAAGCATCAAAACAGAGGAGTGTTCTACAGCAAGAATCAAAACAGAGGAGAGTTCTATAGCAAGCATCAAAACAGAGGAGTGTTCTACAGCAAGCATCAAAACAGAGGAGAGTTCTACAGCAAGCATCAAAACAGAGGAGTGTTCTACAGCAAGCATCAAAACAGAGGAGAGTTCTACAGCAAGCATCAAAACAGAGGAGAGTTCTGCAGCAAGCATCAAAACAGAGGAGAGTTCTACAGCAAGCATCAAAACAGAGGAGAGTTCTACAGCAAGCATCAAAACAGAGGAGAGATCAATAGCAAGCATCAAAACAGAGGAGAGTTCTACAGCAAGCATCAAAACAGAGGAGAGTTCTATAGCAAGCATCAAAACAGAGGAGAGTTCTATAGCAAGCATCAAAACAGAGAAGAGTTCTACAGCAAAAATCAAAACAGAGGAGTGTTCTATAGCAAGCATCAAAACAGAATTAGAACCCTATAGCAAGCATCAAAACAGAGGAGTGTTCTACAACAAGTATCAAAACAGAGGAGTGTTCTATAGCAAGTATCAAAACAGAGGAGAGTTCTATAGCAAGCATCAAAACAGAGGAGAGTTCTATAGCAAGCATCAAAACAGAGGAGTGTTCTACAGCAAGAATCAAAACAGAGGAGAGTTCTATAGCAAGCATCAAAACAGAGGAGTGTTCTACAGCAAGCATCAAAACAGAGGAGAGTTCTACAGCAAGCATCAAAACAGAGGAGAGTTCTACAGCAAGCATCAAAACCGAGGAGAGTTCTACAGCAAGCATCAAAACAGAGGAGAGTTCTACAGCAAGCATCAAAACAGAGGAGAGTTCTACAGCAAGCATCAAAACAGAGGAGAGTTCAATAGCAAGCATCAAAACAGAGGAGAGTTCTATAGCAAGCATCAAAACAGAGGAGAGTTCTACAGCAAGCATCAAAACAGAGAAGAGTTCTACAGCAAGCATCAAAACAGAGGAGTGTTCTATAGCAAGCATCAAAACAGAATTAGAACCCTATAGCAAGCATCAAAACAGAGGAGTGTTCTATAGCAAGCATCAAAACAGAGGAGTGTTCTACAACAAGTATCAAAACAGAGGAGTGTTCTATAGCAAGTATCAAAACAGAGGAGAGTTCTATAGCAAGCATCAAAACAGAGGAGAGTTCTATAGCAAGCATCAAAACAGAGGAGTGTTCTACAGCAAGAATCAAAACAGAGGAGAGTTCTATAGCAAGCATCAAAACAGAGGAGAGTTCTACAGCAAGCATCAAAACAGAGGAGAGTTCTACAGCAAGCATCAAAACAGAGGAGAGTTCAATAGCAAGCATCAAAACAGAGGAGAGTTCTATAGCAAGCATCAAAACAGAGGAGAGTTCTACAGCAAGCATCAAAACAGAGAAGAGTTCTACAGCAAGCATCAAAACAGAGGAGTGTTCTATAGCAAGCATCAAAACAGAATTAGAACCCTATAGCAAGCATCAAAACAGAGGAGTGTTCTATAGCAAGCATCAAAACAGAGGAGTGTTCTACAACAAGTATCAAAACAGAGGAGTGTTCTATAGCAAGTATCAAAACAGAGGAGAGTTCTATAGCAAGCATCAAAACAGAAGAGAGTTCTATAGCAAGCATCAAAACAGAGGAGTGTTCTACAGCAAGCATCAAAACAGAGGAGAGTTCTATAGCAAGCATCAAAACAGAGGAGAGTTCTATAGCAAGCATCAAAACAGAGGAGTGTTCTACAGCAAGCATCAAAACAGAGGAGAGTTCTATAGCAAGCATCAAAACAGAGGAGTGTTCTACAGCAAACATCAAAACAGAGGAGAGTTCTACAGCAAGCATCAAAACAGAGGAGAGTTCTACAGCAAGCATCAAAACAGAGGAGAGTTCTATAGCAAGCATCAAAACAGAGGAGTGTTCTACAGCAAGCATCAAAACAGAGGAGAGTTCTACAGCAAGCATCAAAACAGAGGAGTGTTCTATAGCAAGCATCAAAACAGAGGAGAGTTCTATAGCAAGCATCAAAACAGAGGAGTGTTCTACAACAAGTATCAAAACAGAGGAGTGTTCTATAGCAAGTATCAAAACAGAGGAGAGTTCTACAGCAAGCATCAAAACAGAGAAGAGTTCTACAGCAAGCATCAAAACAGAGGAGTGTTCTATAGCAAGCATCAAAACAGAATTAGAACCCTATAGCAAGCATCAAAACAGAGGAGTGTTCTACAGCAAGCATCAAAACAGAGGAGAGTTCTACAGCAAGCATCAAAACAGAGGAGAGTTCAATAGCAAGCATCAAAACAGAGGAGAGTTCTATAGCAAGCATCAAAACAGAGAAGAGTTCTACAGCAAGCATCAAAACAGAGGAGTGTTCTATAGCAAGCATCAAAACAGAGGAGAGTTCTATAGCAAGCATCAAAACAGAGGAGTGTTCTACAGCAAGCATCAAAACAGAGGAGAGTTCTATAGCAAGCATCAAAACAGAGGAGAGTTCTATAGCAAGCATCAAAACAGAGGAGTGTTCTACAGCAAGCATCAAAACAGAGGAGAGTTCTATAGCAAGCATCAAAACAGAGGAGTGTTCTACAGCAAACATCAAAACAGAGGAGAGTTCTACAGCAAGCATCAAAACAGAGGAGAGTTCTACAGCAAGCATCAAAACAGAGGAGAGTTCTATAGCAAGCATCAAAACAGAGGAGTGTTCTACAGCAAGCATCAAAACAGAGGAGAGTTCTACAGCAAGCATCAAAACAGAGGAGTGTTCTATAGCAAGCATCAAAACAGAGGAGAGTTCTATAGCAAGCATCAAAACAGAGGAGTGTTCTACAACAAGTATCAAAACAGAGGAGTGTTCTATAGCAAGTATCAAAACAGAGGAGAGTTCTACAGCAAGCATCAAAACAGAGAAGAGTTCTACAGCAAGCATCAAAACAGAGGAGTGTTCTATAGCAAGCATCAAAACAGAATTAGAACCCTATAGCAAGCATCAAAACAGAGGAGTGTTCTACAGCAAGCATCAAAACAGAGGAGAGTTCTACAGCAAGCATCAAAACAGAGGAGAGTTCAATAGCAAGCATCAAAACAGAGGAGAGTTCTATAGCAAGCATCAAAACAGAGAAGAGTTCTACAGCAAGCATCAAAACAGAGGAGTGTTCTATAGCAAGCATCAAAACAGAGGAGAGTTCTATAGCAAGCATCAAAACAGAGGAGTGTTCTCCAACAAGTATCAAAACAGAGGAGTGTTCTATAGCAAGTATCAAAACAGAGGAGAGTTCTATAGCAAGCATCAAAACAGAGAAGAGTTCTACAGCAAGCATCAAAACAGAGGAGTGTTCTACAGCAAGCATCAAAACAGAGAAGAGTTCTACAGCAAGCATCAAAACAGAGGAGTGTTCTATAGCAAGCATCAAAACAGAATTAGAACCCTATAGCAAGCATCAAAACAGAGGAGTGTTCTATAGCAAGCATCAAAACAGAGGAGAGTTCTACAGCAAGCATCAAAACAGAGGAGAGTTCTACAGCAAGCATCAAAACAGAGGAGAGTTCTATAGCAAGATTCAAAACAGAGGAGAGTTCAATAGCAAGCATCAAAACAGAGGAGAGTTCTATTGCAAGCATCAAAACAGAGGAGAGTTCTACAGCAAGCATCAAAACAGAGAAGAGTTCTACAGCAAGCATCAAAACAGAGGAGTGTTCTATAGCAAGCATCAAAACAGAATTAGAACACTATAACAAGCATCAAAACAGAGGAGTGTTCTATAGCAAGCATCAAAACAGAGGAGTGTTCTACAACAAGTATCAAAACAGAGGAGTGTTCTATAGCAAGTATCAAAACAGAGGAGAGTTCTATAGCAAGCATCAAAACAGAGGAGTGTTCTACAGCAAGCATTAAAACAGAGGAGTGTTCTATAGCAAGCATCAAAACAGAATTAGAACCCTATAGCAAGCATCAAAACAGAGGAGTGTTCTATAGCAAGCATCAAAACAGAGGAGTGTTCTACAACAAGTATCAAAACAGAGGAGTGTTCTATAGCAAGTATCAAAACAGAAGAGAGTTCTATAGCAAGCATCAAAACAGAGGAGAGTTCTACAGCAAGCATCAAAACAGAGAAGAGTTCTACAGCAAGCATCAAAACAGAGGAGTGTTCTATAGCAAGCATCAAAACAGAGGAGAGTTCTAAAGCAAGCATCAAAACAGAGGAGAGTTCAATAGCAAGCATCAAAACAGAGGAGAGTTCTATTGCAAGCATCAAAACAGAGGAGAGTTCTACAGCAAGCATCAAAACAGAGAAGAGTTCTACAGCAAGCATCAAAACAGAGGAGTGTTCTATAGCAAGCATCAAAACAGAATTAGAACACTATAGCAAGCATCAAAACAGAGGAGTGTTCTATAGCAAGCATCAAAACAGAGGAGTGTTCTACAACAAGTATCAAAACAGAGGAGTGTTCTATAGCAAGTATCAAAACAGAGGAGAGTTCTATAGCAAGCATCAAAACAGAGGAGTGTTCTACAGCAAGCATTAAAACAGAGGAGTGTTCTATAGCAAGCATCAAAACAGAATTAGAACCCTATAGCAAGCATCAAAACAGAGGAGTGTTCTATAGCAAGCATCAAAACAGAGGAGTGTTCTACAACAAGTATCAAAACAGAGGAGTGTTCTATAGCAAGTATCAAAACAGAAGAGAGTTCTATAGCAAGCATCAAAACAGAGGAGAGTTCTACAGCAAGCATCAAAACAGAGAAGAGTTCTACAGCAAGCATCAAAACAGAGGAGTGTTCTATAGCAAGCATCAAAACCGAATTAGAACCCTATAGCAAGCATCAAAACAGAGGAGTGTTCTATAGCAAGCATCAAAACAGAGGAGTGTTCTACAACAAGTATCAAAACAGAGGAGTGTTCTATAGCAAGTATCAAAACAGAAGAGAGTTCTATAGCAAGCATCAAAACAGAGGAGAGTTCTACAGCAAGCATCAAAACAGAGAAGAGTTCTACAGCAAGCATCAAAACAGAGGAGTGTTCTATAGCAAGCATCAAAACAGAGGAGAGTTCTAAAGCAAGCATCAAAACAGAGGAGAGTTCAATAGCAAGCATCAAAACAGAGGAGAGTTCTATTGCAAGCATCAAAACAGAGGAGAGTTCTACAGCAAGCATCAAAACAGAGAAGAGTTCTACAGCAAGCATCAAAACAGAGGAGTGTTCTATAGCAAGCATCAAAACAGAATTAGAACACTATAGCAAGCATCAAAACAGAGGAGTGTTCTATAGCAAGCATCAAAACAGAGGAGTGTTCTACAACAAGTATCAAAACAGAGGAGTGTTCTATAGCAAGTATCAAAACAGAGGAGAGTTCTATAGCAAGCATCAAAACAGAGGAGTGTTCTACAACAAGTATCAAAACAGAGGAGTGTTCTATAGCAAGTATCAAAACAGAGGAGAGTTCTATAGCAAGCATCAAAACAGAGGAGTGTTCTACAGCAAGCATTAAAACAGAGGAGTGTTCTATAGCAAGCATCAAAACAGAATTAGAACCCTATAGCAAGCATCAAAACAGAGGAGTGTTCTATAGCAAGCATCAAAACAGAGGAGTGTTCTACAACAAGTATCAAAACAGAGGAGTGTTCTATAGCAAGTATCAAAACAGAAGAGAGTTCTATAGCAAGCATCAAAACAGAGGAGAGTTCTACAGCAAGCATCAAAACAGAGAAGAGTTCTACAGCAAGCATCAAAACAGAGGAGTGTTCTATAGCAAGCATCAAAACCGAATTAGAACCCTATAGCAAGCATCAAAACAGAGGAGTGTTCTATAGCAAGCATCAAAACAGAGGAGTGTTCTACAACAAGTATCAAAACAGAGGAGTGTTCTATAGCAAGTATCAAAACAGAGGAGAGTTCTATAGCAAGCATCAAAACAGAGGAGTGTTCTACAGCAAGCATTAAAACAGAGGAGTGTTCTATAGCAAGCATCAAAACAGAATTAGAACCCTATAGCAAGCATCAAAACAGAGGAGTGTTCTATAGCAAGCATCAAAACAGAGGAGTGTTCTACAACAAGTATCAAAACAGAGGAGTGTTCTATAGCAAGTATCAAAACAGAAGAGAGTTCTATAGCAAGCATCAAAACAGAGGAGAGTTCTACAGCAAGCATCAAAACAGAGAAGAGTTCTACAGCAAGCATCAAAACAGAGGAGTGTTCTATAGCAAGCATCAAAACAGAGGAGTGTTCTACAACAAGTATCAAAACAGAGGAGTGTTCTATAGCAAGTATCAAAACAGAAGAGAGTTCTATAGCAAGCATCAAAACAGAGGAGAGTTCTACAGCAAGCATCAAAACAGAGAAGAGTTCTACAGCAAGCATCAAAACAGAGGAGTGTTCTATAGCAATTATCAAAACCGAATTAGAACCCTATAGCAAGCATCAAAACAGAGGAGTGTTCTATAGCAAGCATCAAAACAGAGAAGAGTTCTACAGCAAGCATCAAAACAGAGGAGTGTTCTATAGCAAGCATCAAAACAGAATTAGAACCCTATAGCAAGCATCAAAACAGAGGAGTGTTCTATAGCAAGCATCAAAACAGAGGAGTGTTCTACAACAAGTATCAAAACAGAGGAGTGTTCTATAGCAAGTATCAAAACAGAGGAGAGTTCTATAGCAAGCATCAAAACAGAGGAGTGTTCTACAGCAAGCATTAAAACAGAGGAGTGTTCTATAGCAAGCATCAAAACAGAATTAGAACCCTATAGCAAGCATCAAAACAGAGGAGTGTTCTATAGCAAGCATCAAAACAGAGGAGTGTTCTACAACAAGTATCAAAACAGAGGAGTGTTCTATAGCAAGTATCAAAACAGAAGAGAGTTCTATAGCAAGCATCAAAACAGAGGAGAGTTCTACAGCAAGCATCAAAACAGAGAAGAGTTCTACAGCAAGCATCAAAACAGAGGAGTGTTCTATAGCAAGCATCAAAACCGAATTAGAACCCTATAGCAAGCATCAAAACAGAGGAGTGTTCTATAGCAAGCATCAAAACAGAGGAGTGTTCTACAACAAGTATCAAAACAGAGGAGTGTTCTATAGCAAGTATCAAAACAGAAGAGAGTTCTATAGCAAGCATCAAAACAGAGGAGAGTTCTACAGCAAGCATCAAAACAGAGAAGAGTTCTATAGCAAGCATCAAAACAGAATTAGAACCCTATAGCAAGCATCAAAACAGAGGAGTGTTCTATAGCAAGCATCAAAACAGAGGAGTGTTCTACAACAAGTATCAAAACAGAGGAGTGTTCTATAGCAAGTATCAAAACAGAAGAGAGTTCTATAGCAAGCATCAAAACAGAGGAGAGTTCTACAGCAAGCATCAAAACAGAGAAGAGTTCTACAGCAAGCATCAAAACAGAGGAGTGTTCTATAGCAAGCATCAAAACAGAATTAGAACCCTATAGCAAGCATCAAAACAGAGGAGTGTTCTATAGCAAGCATCAAAACAGAGGAGTGTTCTACAACAAGTATCAAAACAGAGGAGTGTTCTATAGCAAGTATCAAAACAGAAGAGAGTTCTATAGCAAGCATCAAAACAGAGGAGAGTTCTACAGCAAGCATCAAAACAGAGAAGAGTTCTACAGCAAGCATCAAAACAGAGGAGTGTTCTATAGCAAGCATCAAAACCGAATTAGAACCCTATAGCAAGCATCAAAACAGAGGAGTGTTCTATAGCAAGCATCAAAACAGAGGAGTGTTCTACAACAAGTATCAAAACAGAGGAGTGTTCTATAGCAAGTATCAAAACAGAGGAGAGTTCTATAGCAAGCATCAAAACAGAGGAGTGTTCTACAGCAAGCATTAAAACAGAGGAGTGTTCTATAGCAAGCATCAAAACAGAATTAGAACCCTATAGCAAGCATCAAAACAGAGGAGTGTTCTATAGCAATCATCAAAACAGAGGAGTGTTCTACAACAAGTATCAAAACAGAGGAGTGTTCTATAGCAAGTATCAAAACAGAAGAGAGTTCTATAGCAAGCATCAAAACAGAGGAGAGTTCTACAGCAAGCATCAAAACAGAGAAGAGTTCTACAGCAAGCATCAAAACAGAGGAGTGTTCTATAGCAAGCATCAAAACCGAATTAGAACCCTATAGCAAGCATCAAAACAGAGGAGTGTTCTATAGCAAGCATCAAAACAGAGGAGAGTTCTATAGCAAGCATCAAAACAGAGGAGAGTTCTACGGCAAGCATCAAAACAGAGGAGTGTTCTACAGCAAGCATTAAAACAGAGGAGTGTTCTACAGCAAGCATCAAAACAGAGGAGAGTTCTACAGCAAGCATCAAAACAGATGAGAGTTCTACAGCAAGCATCAAAACAGAGGAGAGTTCTACAGCAAGCATCAAAACAGAGGAGTGTTCTATAGCAAGCATCAAAACAGAATTAGAACCCTATAGCAAGCATCAAAACAGAGGAGAGTTCTACAGCATGCATCAAAACAGAGGAGAGTTCTACAGCAAGCATCAAAACAGAGGAGAGTTCTACAGCAAGCATCAAAAAAGAGGAGAGTTCTACAGCAAGCATCAAAACAGAGGAGAGTTCTACAGCAAGCATCAAAACAGAGAAGAATTCTACAGCAAGCATCAAAACAGAGGAGTGTTCTATAGCAAGCATCAAAACAGAATTAGAACCCTATAGCAAGCATCAAAACAGAGGAGTGTTCTATAGCAAGCATCAAAACAGAGGAGTGTTCTACAACAAGTATCAAAACAGAGGAGAGTTTTATAGCAAGCATCAAAACAGAATTAGAGTCCTATAGCAAGCATCAAAACAGAGGAGAGTTCTATAGCAAGCATCAAAACAGAATTAGAGTTCTATAGCAAGCATCAAAACAGATGAGAGTTCTATAGCAAGCATCAAAACAGAGGAGAGTCCTATAGCAAGTATCAAAACAGAATTAGAACCCTATAGCAAGCATCAAAACAGAGGAGTGTTCTATAGCAAGCATCAAAACAGAGGAGTGTTCTACAACAAGTATCAAAACAGAGGAGTGTTCTATAGCAAGTATCAAAACAGAAGAGAGTTCTATAGCAAGCATCAAAACAGAGGAGAGTTCTACAGCAAGCATCAAAACAGAGAAGAGTTCTACAGCAAGCATCAAAACAGAGGAGTGTTCTATAGCAAGCATCAAAACAGAGGAGTGTTCTACAACAAGTATCAAAACAGAGGAGTGTTCTATAGCAAGTATCAAAACAGAAGAGAGTTCTATAGCAAGCATCAAAACAGAGGAGAGTTCTACAGCAAGCATCAAAACAGAGAAGAGTTCTACAGCAAGCATCAAAACAGAGGAGTGTTCTATAGCAAGCATCAAAACCGAATTAGAACCCTATAGCAAGCATCAAAACAGAGGAGTGTTCTATAGCAAGCATCAAAACAGAGAAGAGTTCTACAGCAAGCATCAAAACAGAGGAGTGTTCTATAGCAAGCATCAAAACAGAATTAGAACCCTATAGCAAGCATCAAAACAGAGGAGTGTTCTATAGCAAGCATCAAAACAGAGGAGTGTTCTACAACAAGTATCAAAACAGAGGAGTGTTCTATAGCAAGTATCAAAACAGAGGAGTGTTCTATAGCAAGTATCAAAACAGAAGAGAGTTCTATAGCAAGCATCAAAACAGAGGAGAGTTCTACAGCAAGCATCAAAACAGAGAAGAGTTCTACAGCAAGCATCAAAACAGAGGAGTGTTCTATAGCAAGCATCAAAACCGAATTAGAACCCTATAGCAAGCATCAAAACAGAGGAGTGTTCTATAGCAAGCATCAAAACAGAGGAGTGTTCTACAACAAGTATCAAAACAGAGGAGTGTTCTATAGCAAGTATCAAAACAGAGGAGAGTTCTATAGCAAACATCAAAACAGAGGAGTGTTCTACAGCAAGCATTAAAACAGAGGAGTGTTCTATAGCAAGCATCAAAACAGAATTAGAACCCTATAGCAAGCATCAAAACAGAGGAGTGTTCTATAGCAAGCATCAAAACAGAGGAGTGTTCTACAACAAGTATCAAAACAGAGGAGTGTTCTATAGCAAGTATCAAAACAGAAGAGAGTTCTATAGCAAGCATCAAAACAGAGGAGAGTTCTACAGCAAGCATCAAAACAGAGAAGAGTTCTACAGCAAGCATCAAAACAGAGGAGTGTTCTATAGCAAGCATCAAAACCGAATTAGAACCCTATAGCAAGCATCAAAACAGAGGAGTGTTCTATAGCAAGCATCAAAACAGAGGAGAGTTCTATAGCAAACATCAAAACAGAGGAGAGTTCTACGGCAAGCATCAAAACAGAGGAGTGTTCTACAGCAAGCATTAAAACAGAGGAGTGTTCTACAGCAAGCATCAAAACAGAGGAGAGTTCTACAGCAAGCATCAAAACAGATGAGAGTTCTACAGCAAGCATCAAAACAGACGAGAGTTCTACAGCAAGCATCAAAACAGAGGAGTGTTCTATAGCAAGCATCAAAACAGAATTAGAACCCTATAGCAAGCATCAAAACAGAGGAGAGTTCTACAGCATGCATCAAAACAGAGGAGAGTTCTACAGCAAGCATCAAAACAGAGGAGAGTTCTACAGCAAGCATCAAAAAAGAGGAGAGTTCTACAGCAAGCATCAAAACAGAGGAGAGTTCTACAGCAAGCATCAAAACAGAGAAGAGTTCTACAGCAAGCATCAAAACAGAGGAGTGTTCTATAGCAAGCATCAAAACAGAATTAGAACCCTATAGCAAGCATCAAAACAGAGGAGTGTTCTATAGCAAGCATCAAAACAGAGGAGTGTTCTACAACAAGTATCAAAACAGAGGAGAGTTTTATAGCAAGCATCAAAACAGAATTAGAGTCCTATAGCAAGCATCAAAACAGAGGAGAGTTCTATAGCAAGCATCAAAACAGAATTAGAGTTCTATAGCAAGCATCAAAACAGATGAGAGTTCTATAGCAAGCATCAAAACAGAGGAGAGTCCTATAGCAAGTATCAAAACAGAGGAGAGTTCTACAGCAAGTATCAAAACAGAGGAGTGTTCTATAGCAAGCATCAAAACAGAGGAGAGTTCTACAGCAAGCATCAAAACAGAGGAGAGTTCTACAGCAAGCATCAAAACAGAGAAGAGTTCTACAGCAAGCATCAAAACAGAGGAGTGTTCTATAGCAAGCATCAAAACAGAATTAGAACCCTATAGCAAGCATCAAAACAGAGGAGTGTTCTATAGCAAGCATCAAAACAGAGGAGTGTTCTACAACAAGTATCAAAACAGAGGAGAGTTTTATAGCAAGCATCAAAACAGAATTAGAGTCCTATAGCAAGCATCAAAACAGAGGAGAGTTCTATAGCAAGCATCAAAACAGAATTAGAGTTCTATAGCAAGCATCAAAACAGATGAGAGTTCTATAGCAAGCATCAAAACAGAGGAGAGTCCTATAGCAAGTATCAAAACAGAGGAGAGTTCTACAGCAAGTATCAAAACAGAGGAGTGTTCTATAGCAAGCATCAAAACAGAATTAGAACCCTATAGCAAGCATCAAAACAGAGGAGTGTTCTATAGCAAGCATCAAAACAGAGGAGTGTTCTACAACAAGTATCAAAACAGAGGAGAGTTCTATAGCAAGCATCAAAACAGAATTAGAGTCCTATAGCAAGCATCAAAACAGAGGAGTGTTCTATAGCAAGCATCAAAACAGAGGAGTGTTCTACAACAAGTATCAAAACAGAGGAGAGTTTTATAGCAAGCATCAAAACAGAATTAGAGTCCTATAGCAAGCATCAAAACAGAGGAGAGTTCTATAGCAAGCATCAAAACAGAATTAGAGTTCTATAGCATGCATCAAAACAGATGAGAGTTCTATAGCAAGCATCAAAACAGAGGAGAGTCCTATAGCAAGTATCAAAACAGAGGAGAGTTCTACAGCAAGTATCAAAACAGAGGAGTGTTCTATAGCAAGCATCAAAACAGAATTAGAACCCTATAGCAAGCATCAAAACAGAGGAGTGTTCTATAGCAAGCATCAAAACAGAGGAGTGTTCTACAACAAGTATCAAAACAGAGGAGAGTTCTATAGCAAGCATCAAAACAGAATTAGAGTGCTATAGCAAGCATCAAAACAGAGGAGAGTTCTATAGCAAGCATCAAAACAGAATTAGAGTTCTATAGCAAGCATCAAAACAGAGGAGAGTTATATAGCAAGCATCAAAACAGAGGAGAGTCCTATAGCAAGTATCAAAACAGAGGAGAGTTCTACAGCAAGTATCAAAACAGAGGAGAGTTCTACAGAAAGCATCAAAACAGAAGAGAGTTCTACAGCAAGCATCAAAACAGAGGAGAGTTCAATAGCAAGCATCAAAACAGAAGAGAGTTCTACAGCAAGCATCAAAACAGAGGAGAGTTCTACAGCAAGCATCAAAACAGAAGAGAGTTCTACAGCAAGCATCAAAACAGAGGAGAGTTCAATAGCAAGCATCAAAACAGAGGAGAGTTCTACAGCAAGCATCAAAACAGAGGAGAGTTCTACAGCAAGCATCAAAACAGAGAAGAGTTCTACAGCAAGCATCAAAACAGAGGAGTGTTCTATAGCAAGCATCAAAACAGAATTAGAACCCTATAGCAAGCATCAAAACAGAGGAGTGTTCTATAGCAAGCATCAAAACAGAGGAGAGTTCTACAGCAAGCATCAAAACAGAGGAGAGTTCAATAGCAAGCATCAAAACAGAGGAGAGTTCTATAGCAAGCATCAAAACAGAGGAGAGTTCTATAGCAAGCATCAAAACAGAGAAGAGTTCTACAGCAAGCATCAACACAGAGGAGTGTTCTATAGCAAGCATCAAAACAGAATTAGAACCCTATAGCAAGCATCAAAACACAGGAGTGTTCTATAGCAAGCATCAAAACAGAGGAGTGTTCTACAACAAGTATCAAAAAAGAGGAGTGTTCTATAGCAAGTATCAAAACAGAGGAGAGTTCTATAGCAAGCATCAAAACAGAGGAGAGTCCTATAGCAAGCATCAAAACAGAGAAGAGTTCTATAGCAAGCATCAAAACAGAGGAGAGTTCTATAGCAAGCATCAAAACAGAGGAGAGTTCTTTAGCAAGCATCAAAACAGAGGAGTGTTCTACAGCAAGCATTAAAACAGAGGAGGGTTCTACAGCAAGCATCAAAACAGAGGAGTGTTCTATAGCAAGTATCAAAACAGAGGAGAGTTCTATAGCAAGCATCAAAAGAGAGGAGAGTTCTATAGCAAGCATCAAAACAGAGGAGTGTTCTACAGCAAGCATCAAAACAGAGGAGAGTTCTATAGCAAGCATCAAAACAGAGGTGTGTTCTACAGCAAGTATCAAAACAGAGGAGAGTTCTACAGCAAGCATCAAAACAGAGGAGAGTTCTACAGCAAGCATCAAAACAGAGGAGAGTTCTATAGCAAGCATCAAAACAGAGGAGTGTTCTACAGCAAGCATCAAAACAGAGGAGAGTTCTACAGCAAGCATCAAAACAGAGGAGAGTTCTATAGCAAGCATCAAAAGAGAGGAGAGTTCTATAGCAAGCATCAAAACAGAGGAGTGTTCTACAGCAAGCATCAAAACAGAGGAGAGTTCTATAGCAAGCATCAAAACAGAGGAGTGTTCTACAGCAAGTATCAAAACAGAGGAGAGTTCTACAGCAAGCATCAAAACAGAGGAGAGTTCTACAGCAAGCATCAAAACAGAGGAGAGTTCTATAGCAAGCATCAAAACAGAGGAGTGTTCTACAGCAAGCATCAAAACAGAGGAGAGTTCTACAGCAAGCATCAAAACAGAGGAGAGTTCTACAGCAAGCATCAAAACAGAGGAGAGTTCTACAGCAAGCATCAAAACAGAGGATAGTTCAATAGCAAGCATCAAAACAGAGGAGAGTTCTACAGCAAGCATCAAAACAGAGGAGAGTTCAATAGCAAGCATCAAAACAGAGGAGAGTTCTATAGCAAGCATCAAAACAGAGAAGAGTTCTACAGCAAGCATCAAAACAGAGGAGTGTTCTATAGCAAGCATCAAAACAGAATTAGAACCCTATAGCAAGCATCAAAACAGAGGACTGTTCTATAGCAAGCATCAAAACAGAGGAGTGTTCTATAGCAAGCATCAAAACAGAATTAGAACCCTATAGCAAGCATCAAAACAGAGGAGTGTTCTATAGCAAGCATCAAAACAGAGGAGAGTTCTACAGCAAGCATCAAAACAGAGGAGAGTTCAATAGCAAGCATCAAAACAGAGAAGAGTTCTACAGCAAGCATCAAAACAGAGGAGTGTTCTATAGCAAGCATCAAAACAGAATTAGAACCCTATAGCAAGCATCAAAACACAGGAGTGTTCTATAGCAAGCATCAAAACAGAGGAGTGTTCTACAACAAGTATCAAAAAAGAGGAGTGTTCTATAGCAAGTATCAAAACAGAGGAGAGTTCTATAGCAAGCATCAAAACAGAGGAGAGTCCTATAGCAAGCATCAAAACAGAGAAGAGTTCTATAGCAAGCATCAAAACAGAGGAGAGTTCTATAGCAAGCATCAAAACAGAGGAGAGTTCTATAGCAAGCATCAAAACAGAGGAGTGTTCTACAGCAAGCATTAAAACAGAGGAGTGTTCTACAGCAAGCATCAAAACAGAGGAGTGTTCTATAGCAAGTATCAAAACAGAGGAGAGTTCTATAGCAAGCATCAAAACAGAGGAGAGTCCTATAGCAAGCATCAAAACAGAGAAGAGTTCTATAGCAAGCATCAAAACAGAGGAGAGTTCTATAGCAAGCATCAAAACAGAGGAGAGTTCTATAGCAAGCATCAAAACAGAGGAGTGTTCTACAGCAAGCATCAAAACAGAGGAGAGTTCTATAGCAAGCATCAAAACAGAGGAGTGTTCTACAGCAAGTATCAAAACAGAGGAGAGTTCTACAGCAAGCATCAAAACAGAGGAGAGTTCTACAGCAAGCATCAAAACAGAGGAGAGTTCTATAGCAAGCATCAAAACAGAGGAGTGTTCTACAGCAAGCATCAAAACAGAGGAGAGTTCTACAGCAAGCATCAAAACAGAGGAGAGTTCTACAGCAAGCATCAAAACAGAGGAGAGTTCTACAGCAAGCATCAAAACAGAGGAGAGTTCTACAGCAAGCATCAAAACAGAGGAGAGTTCTACAGCAAGCATCAAAACAGAGGAGAGTTCAATAGCAAGCATCAAAACAGAGGAGAGTTCTATAGCAAGCATCAAAACAGAGAAGAGTTCTACAGCAAGCATCAAAACAGAGGAGTGTTCTATAGCAAGCATCAAAACAGAATTAGAACCCTATAGCAAGCATCAAAACAGAGGAGTGTTCTATAGCAAGCATCAAAACAGAGGAGTGTTCTATAGCAAGCATCAAAACAGAATTAGAACCCTATAGCAAGCATCAAAACAGAGGAGTGTTCTATAGCAAGCATCAAAACAGAGGAGAGTTCTACAGCAAGCATCAAAACAGAGGAGAGTTCAATAGCAAGCATCAAAACAGAGAAGAGTTCTACAGCAAGCATCAAAACAGAGGAGTGTTCTATAGCAAGCATCAAAACAGAATTAGAACCCTATAGCAAGCATCAAAACACAGGAGTGTTCTATAGCAAGCATCAAAACAGAGGAGTGTTCTACAACAAGTATCAAAAAAGAGGAGTGTTCTATAGCAAGTATCAAAACAGAGGAGAGTTCTATAGCAAGCATCAAAACAGAGGAGAGTCCTATAGCAAGCATCAAAACAGAGAAGAGTTCTATAGCAAGCATCAAAACAGAGGAGAGTTCTATAGCAAGCATCAAAACAGAGGAGAGTTCTATAGCAAGCATCAAAACAGAGGAGTGTTCTACAGCAAGCATTAAAACAGAGGAGTGTTCTACAGCAAGCATCAAAACAGAGGAGTGTTCTATAGCAAGTATCAAAACAGAGGAGAGTTCTATAGCAAGCATCAAAACAGAGGAGAGTCTATAGCAAGCATCAAAACAGAGAAGAGTTCTATAGCAAGCATCAAAACAGAGGAGAGTTCTATAGCAAGCATCAAAACAGAGGAGAGTTCTATAGCAAGCATCAAAACAGAGGAGTGTTCTACAGCAAGCATTAAAACAGAGGAGTGTTCTACAGCAAGCATCAAAACAGAGGAGTGTTCTATAGCAAGTATCAAAACAGAGGAGAGTTCTATAGCAAGCATCAAAAGAGAGGAGAGTTCTATAGCAAGCATCAAAACAGAGGAGTGTTCTACAGCAAGCATCAAAACAGAGGAGAGTTCTATAGCAAGCATCAAAACAGAGGAGTGTTCTACAGCAAGTATCAAAACAGAGGAGAGTTCTACAGCAAGCATCAAAACAGAGGAGAGTTCTACAGCAAGCATCAAAACAGAGGAGAGTTCTATAGCAAGCATCAAAACAGAGGAGTGTTCTACAGCAAGCATTAAAACAGAGGAGTGTTCTACAGCAAGCATCAAAACAGAGGAGTGTTCTATAGCAAGTATCAAAACAGAGGAGAGTTCTATAGCAAGCATCAAAACAGAGAGTTCTATAGCAAGCATCAAAACAGAGGAGTACAGCAAGCATCAAAACAGAGGAGAGTTCTATAGCAAGCATCAAAACAGAGGAGTGTTCTACAGCAAGTATCAAAACAGAGGAGAGTTCTACAGCAAGCATCAAAACAGAGGAGAGTTCTACAGCAAGCATCAAAACAGAGGAGAGTTCTATAGCAAGCATCAAAACAGAGGAGTGTTCTACAGCAAGCATCAAAACAGAGGAGAGTTCTACAGCAAGCATCAAAACAGAGGAGAGTTCTACAGCAAGCATCAAAACAGAGGAGAGTTCTACAGCAAGCATCAAAACAGAGGAGAGTTCTACAGCAAGCATCAAAACAGAGGAGAGTTCTACAGCAAGCATCAAAACAGAGGAGAGTTCAATAGCAAGCATCAAAACAGAGGAGAGTTCTATAGCAAGCATCAAAACAGAGAAGAGTTCTACAGCAAGCATCAAAACAGAGAAGAGTTCTACAGCAAGCATCAAAACAGAGGAGTGTTCTATAGCAAGCATCAAAACAGAATTAGAACCCTATAGCAAGCATCAAAACAGAGGAGTGTTCTATAGCAAGCATCAAAACAGAGGAGAGTTCTACAGCAAGCATCAAAACAGAGGAGAGTTCTATAGCAAGCATCAAAACAGAGGAGTGTTCTACAACAAGTATCAAAACAGAGGAGTGTTTTATAGCAAGTATCAAAACAGAGGAGAGTTCTATAGCAAGCATCAAAACAGAGGAGAGTTCTATAGCAAGCATCAAAACAGAGGAGAGTTCTATAGCAAGCATCAAAACAGAGAAGAGTTCTACAGCAAGCATCAAAACAGAGGAGTGTTCTATAGCAAGCATCAAAACAGAATTAGAACCATATAGCAAGCATCAAAACACAGGAGTGTTCTATAGCAAGCATCAAAACAGAGGAGTGTTCTACAACAAGTATCAAAAAAGAGGAGTGTTCTATAGCAAGTATCAAAACAGAGGAGAGTTCTATAGCAAGCATCAAAACAGAGGAGAGTCCTATAGCAAGCATCAAAACAGAGAAGAGTTCTATAGCAAGCATCAAAACAGAGGAGAGTTCTATAGCAAGCATCAAAACAGAGGAGAGTTCTTTAGCAAGCATCAAAACAGAGGAGTGTTCTACAGCAAGCATTAAAACAGAGGAGGGTTCTACAGCAAGCATCAAAACAGAGGAGTGTTCTATAGCAAGTATCAAAACAGAGGAGAGTTCTATAGCAAGCATCAAAAGAGAGGAGAGTTCTATAGCAAGCATCAAAACAGAGGAGTGTTCTACAGCAAGCATCAAAACAGAGGAGAGTTCTATAGCAAGCATCAAAACAGAGGAGAGTTCTACAGCAAGCATCAAAACAGAGGAGAGTTCTATAGCAAGCATCAAAACAGAGGTGTTCTACAGCAAGCATCAAAACAGAGGAGAGTTCTACAGCAAGCATCAAAACAGAGGAGAGTTCTACAGCAAGCATCAAAACAGAGGAGAGTTCTACAGCAAGCATCAAAACAGAGGAGAGTTCTACAGCAAGCATCAAAACAGAGGAGAGTTCTACAGCAAGCATCAAAACAGAGGAGAGTTCAATAGCAAGCATCAAAACAGAGGAGAGTTCTATAGCAAGCATCAAAACAGAGAAGAGTTCTACAGCAAGCATCAAAACAGAGGAGTGTTCTATAGCAAGCATCAAAACAGAATTAGAACCCTATAGCAAGCATCAAAACAGAGGAGTGTTCTATAGCAAGCATCAAAACAGAGGAGAGTTCAATAGCAAGCATCAAAACAGAGGAGAGTTCTATAGCAAGCATCAAAACAGAGGAGAGTTCTATAGCAAGCATCAAAACAGAGAAGAGTTCTACAGCAAGCATCAAAACAGAGGAGTGTTCTAAGCAAGCATCAAAACAGAATTAGTTCTATAGCAAGCATCAAAACACAGGAGTGTTCTATAGCAAGCATCAAAACAGAGGAGTGTTCTACAACAAGTATCAAAACAGAGGAGTGTTCTATAGCAAGTATCAAAACAGAGGAGAGTTCTATAGCAAGCATCAAAACAGAGGAGAGTTCTATAGCAAGCATCAAAACAGAGGAGAGTTCTATAGCAAGCATCAAAACAGAGGAGTGTTCTACAGCAAGCATCAAAACAGAGGAGAGTTCTTTAGCAAGCATCAAAACAGAGGAGTGTTCTACAGCAAGTTCAGAGGAGAGTTCTACAGCAAGCATCAAAACAGAGGAGTGTTCTAAAGTATCAAAACAGAGGAGAGTTCTATAGCAAGCATCAAAACAGAGGAGAGTTCTATAGCAAGCATCAAAACAGAGGAGTGTTCTACAGCAAGCATCAAAACAGAGGAGAGTTCTACAGCAAGCATCAAAACAGAGGAGTGTTCTACAGCAAGCATCAAAACAGAGGAGAGTTCTACAGCAAGCATCAAAACAGAGGAGAGTTCAATAGCAAGCATCAAAACAGAGGAGAGTTCTACAGCAAGCATCAAAACAGAGGAGAGTTCTATAGCAAGCATCAAAACAGAGGAGTGTTCTACAGCAAGCATCAAAACAGAGGAGAGTTCTACAGCAAGCATCAAAACAGAGGAGAGTTCTATCAGCAAGCATCAAAACAGAGGAGAGTTCTATAGCAAGCATCAAAACAGAGGAGCAAGTTCTACAGCAAGCATCAAAACAGAGGAGAGTTCTACAGCAAGCATCAAAAACAGAGGAGAGTTTCTATAGCAAGCATCAAAACAGAGGAGAGTTCTATAGCAAGCATCAAAACAGAGGAGAGTTCTATAGCAAGCATCAAAACAGAGGAGAGTTCTATAGCAAGCATCAAAACAGAGGAGAGTTCTACAGCAAGCATCAAAACAGAGGAGTGTTCTACAGCAAGCATCAAAACAGAGGAGTGTTCTACAGCAAGCATCAAAACAGAGGAGTGTTCTATAGCAAGTATCAAAACAGAGGAGAGTTCTATAGCAAGCATCAAAACAGAGGAGAGTTCTATAGCAAGCATCAAAACAGAGGAGTGTTCTACAGCAAGCATTAAAACAGAGGAGTGTTCTACAGCAAGCATCAAAACAGAGGAGTGTTCTATAGCAAGTATCAAAACAGAGGAGAGTTCTATAGCAAGCATCAAAACAGAGGAGAGAGTTCTATAGCAAGCATCAAAACAGAGGAGTGTTCTACAGCAAGCATCAAAACAGAGGAGAGTTCTATAGCAAGCATCAAAACAGAGGAGTTTCTACAGAAGCATCAAAACAGAGGAGAGTTCTACAGCAAGCATCAAAACAGAGGAGAGTTCTACAGCAAGCATCAAAACAGAGGAGAGTTCTATAGCAAGCATCAAAACAGAGGAGTGTTCTACAGCAAGCATCAAAACAGAGGAGAGTTCTACAGCAAGCATCAAAACAGAGGAGAGTTCTACAGTTCAAGCAAGCATCAAAACAGAGGAGAGTTCTACAGCAAGCATCAAAACAGAGGAGAGTTCTATAGCAAGCATCAAAACAGAGGAGAGTTCTATAGCAAGCATCAAAACAGAGAAGAGTTCTACAGCAAGCATCAAAACAGAGAAGAGTTCTACAGCAAGCATCAAAACAGAGGAGTGTTCTATAGCAAGCATCAAAACAGAATTAGAACCCTATAGCAAGCATCAAAACAGAGGAGTGTTCTATAGCAAGCATCAAAACAGAGGAGAGTTCTACAGCAAGCATCAAAACAGAGGAGAGTTCTATAGCAAGCATCAAAACAGAGGAGTGTTCTACAACAAGTATCAAAACAGAGGAGTGTTTTATAGCAAGTATCAAAACAGAGGAGAGTTCTATAGCAAGCATCAAAACAGAGGAGAGTTCTATAGCAAGCATCAAAACAGAGGAGTGTTCTACAGCAAGCATCAAAACAGAGGAGAGTTCTATAGCAAGCATCAAAACAGAGGAGTGTTCTACAGCAAGCATCAAAACAGAGGAGAGTTCTACAGCATGCATCAAAACAGAGGAGAGTTCTACAGCAAGCATCAAAACAGAGGAGAGTTCTACAGCAAGCATCAAAACAGAGAAGAGTTCTACAGCAAGCATCAAAACAGAGGAGTGTTCTATAGCAAGCATCAAAACAGAGGAGTGTTCTACAACAAGTATCAAAACAGAGGAGAGTTTTATAGCAAGCATCAAAACAGAATTAGAGTCCTATAGCAAGCATCAAAACAGAGGAGAGTTCTATAGCAAGCATCAAAACAGAATTAGAGTTCCATAGCAAGCATCAAAACAGATGAGAGTTCTATAGCAAGCATCAAAACAGAGGAGAGTCCTATAGCAAGTATCAAAACAGAGGAGAGTTCTACAGCAAGTATCAAAACAGAGGAGTGTTCTATAGCAAGCATCAAAACAGAGGAGTGTTCTACAGCAAGCATCAAAACAGAGGAGAGTTCTATAGCAAGCATCAAAACAGAGGAGTGTTCTACAGCAAGCATCAAAACAGAGGAGAGTTCTACAGCATGCACCAAAACAGAGGAGAGTTCTACAGCAAGCATCAAAACAGAGGAGAGTTCTACAGCAAGCATCAAAACAGAGGAGAGTTCAATAGCAAGCATCAAAACAGAGGAGAGTTCTACAGCAAGCATCAAAACAGAGAAGAGTTCTACAGCAAGCATCAAAACAGAGGAGTGTTCTATAGCAAGCATCAAAACAGAATTAGAACCCTATAGCAAGCATCAAAACAGAGGAGTGTTCTATAGCAAGCATCAAAACAGAGGAGTGTTCTACAACAAGTATCAAAACAGAGGAGAGTTTTATAGCAAGCATCAAAACAGAATTAGAGTCCTATAGCAAGCATCAAAACAGAGGAGAGTTCTATAGCAAGCATCAAAACAGAATTAGAGTTCTATAGCAAGCATCAAAACAGATGAGAGTTCTATAGCAAGCATCAAAACAGAGGAGAGTCCTAATAGCAAGTATCAAAACAGAGGAGAGTTCTACAGCAAGTATCAAAACAGAGGAGTGTTCTATAGCAAGCATCAAAACAGAATTAGAACCCTATAGCAAGCATCAAAACAGAGGAGTGTTCTACAACAAGTATCAAAACAGAGGAGAGTTCTATAGCAAGCATCAAAACAGAATTAGAGTGCTATAGCAAGCATCAAAACAGAGGAGTGTTCTACAGCAAGCATCAAAACAGAGGAGAGTTCTACAGCATGCACCAAAACAGAGGAGAGTTCTACAGCAAGCATCAAAACAGAGAAGAGTTCTACAGCAAGCATCAAAACAGAGGAGAGTTCTATAGCAAGCATCAAAACAGAATTAGAGTTCTATAGCAAGCATCAAAACAGAGGAGAGTTATATAGCAAGCATCAAAACAGAATTAGAGTTCTATAGAAGCATCAAAACAGAGGAGAGTTCTATAGCAAGCAGCAAAACCGAGGAGAGTTCTATAGCAAGCATCAAAACAGAGGAGAGTCCTATAGCAAGTATCAAAACAGAGGAGAGTTCTACAGCAAGTATCAAAACAGAGGAGAGTTCTATAGCAAGTATCAAAACAGAGGAGAGTCCTATAGCAAGTATCAAAACAGAGGAGAGTTCTACAGCAAGTATCAAAACAGAGGAGAGTTCTATAGCAAGCATCAAAACAGAGGAGTGTTCTATAGCAAGTATCAAAACAGAGGAGAGTTCTATAGCAAGCATCAAAACAGAGGAGAGTTCTATAGCAAGCATCAAAACAGAGGAGTGTTCTACAGCAAGCATCAAAACAGAGGAGAGTTCTACAGCAAGCATCAAAACAGAGGAGAGTTCTACAGCAAGCATCAAAACAGAGGAGAGTTCTACAGCAAGCATCAAAACAGAGGAGAGTTCTATAGCAAGCATCAAAACAGAGGAGTGTTCTACAGCAAGCATCAAAACAGAGGAGAGTTCTACAGCAAGCATCAAAACAGAGGAGAGTTCTACAGCAAGTATCAAAACAGAGGAGAGTTCTATAGCAAGCATCAAAACAGAATTAGAACCCAATAGCAAGCATCAACACAGAGGAGAGTTCTACAGCAAGCATCAAAACAGAATTAGAACCCTATAGCAAGCATCAAAACAGAGGAGAGTTCTACAGCAAGCATCAAAACATAATTAAAACCCTATAGCAAGCATCAAAACAGAGGAGAGTTCTACAGCAAGCATCAAAACAGAGGAGAGTTCTACTGCAAGTATCAAAACAGAGGAGTGTTCTATAGCAAGCATCAAAACAGAATTAGAACACTATAGCAAGCATCAAAAACAGAGGAGTGTTCTATAGCAAGCATCAAAACAGAGGAGTGTTCTACAACAAGTATCAAAACAGAGGAGAGTTCTATAGCAAGCATCAAAACAGAGGAGAGTTCTACAGCAAGCATCAAAAGAGAGGAGAGTTCTATAGCAAGCATCAAAACAGAGGAGTGTTCTACAGCAAGCATCAAAAGAGAGGAGAGTTCTATAGCAAGCATCAAAACAGAGGAGTGTTCTACAGCAAGCATCAAAACAGAGGAGAGTTCTACAGCAAGCATCAAAACAGAGGATAGTTCTACAGCAAGCATCAAAACAGAGGAGAGTTCTACAGCAAGCATCAAAACAGAGGAGAGTTCTACAGCAAGCATCAAAACAGAGGAGAGTTCTACAGCAAGCATCAAAACAGAGGATAGTTCTACAGCAAGCATCAAAACAGAGGAGAGTTCTACAGCAAGCATCAAAACAGAGGAGAGTTCTACAGCAAGCATCAAAACAGAGGAGTGTTCTATAGCAAGCATCAAAACAGAGGAGAGTTCTAGAAGCATCAAAACAGAGGAGCAAAGCATCAAAACAGAGGAGTGTTCTATAGCAAGCATCAAAACAGAGGAGTGTTCTACAACAAGTATCAAAACAGAGGAGAGTTCTATAGCAAGCATCAAAACAGAATTAGAGTCCTATAGCAAGCATCAAAACAGAGGAGAGTTCTATAGCAAGCATCAAAACAGAGGAGTGTTCTACAACAAGTATCAAAACAGAGGAGAGTTCTACAGCAAGCATCAAAACAGAGGAGAGTTCTACAGCAAGCATCAAAACAGAGGAGAGTTCTACAGCAAGCATCAAAACAGAGGAGAGTTCTACAGCAAGTATCAAAACAGAGGAGTGTTCTACAACAAGTATCAAAACAGAGGAGAGTTCTATAGCAAGCATCAAAACAGAATTAGAGTCCTATAGCAAGCATCAAAACAGAGGAGAGTTCTATAGCAAGCATCAAAACAGAATTAGAGTTCTATAGCAAGCATCAAAACAGAGGAGAGTTATATAGCAAGCATCAAAACAGAATTAGAGTTCTATAGAAGCATCAAAACAGAGGAGAGTTCTATAGCAAGCAGCAAAACCGAGGAGAGTTCTATAGCAAGCATCAAAACAGAGGAGAGTCCTATAGCAAGTATCAAAACAGAGGAGAGTTCTACAGCAAGTATCAAAACAGAGGAGAGTTCTATAGCAAGCATCAAAACAGAGGAGAGTTCTATAGCAAGCATCAAAACAGAGAATTCTACAGCAAGCATCAAAACAGAGGAGTGTTCTATAGCAAGCATCAAAACAGAATTAGAACCCTATAGCAAGCATCAAAACAGAGGAGTGTTCTATAGCAAGCATCAAAACAGAGGAGTGTTCTACAACAAGTATCAAAACAGAGGAGAGTTCTATAGCAAGCATCAAAACAGAATTAGAGTCCTATAGCAAGCATCAAAACAGAGGAGAGTTCTATAGCAAGCATCAAAACAGAATTAGAGTTCTATAGCAAGCATCAAAACCGAGGAGAGTTCTATAGCAAGCATCAAAACAGAATTAGAGTTCTATAGCAAGCATCAAAACAGAGGAGAGTTCTATAGCAAGCATCAAAACAGAGGATAGTTCTATAGCAAGCATCAAAACAGAGGAGAGTCCTATAGCAAGTATCAAAACAGAGGAGAGTTCTACAGCAAGTATCAAAACAGAGGAGAGTTCTATAGCAAGCATCAAAACAGAATTAGAGTCCTATAGCAAGCATCAAAACAGAGGATAGTTCTATAGCAAGCATCAAAACAGAGGAGTGTTCTACAACAAGTATCAAAACAGAGGAGTGTTCTATAGCAAGCATCAAAACAGAGGAGAGTTCTACAGCAAGCATCAAAACAGAGGAGAGTTCTACAGCAAGCATCAAAACAGAGGAGAGTTCTATAGCAAGCATCAAAACAGAGGAGTGTTCTACAGCAAGCATCAAAACAGAGGAGAGTTCTACAGCAAGCATCAAAACAAAATTAGAACCCAATAGCAAGCATCAAAACAGAGGAGAGTTCTACAGCAAGCATCAAAACACAATTAGAACCCTATAGCAAGCATCAAAACAGAGGAGAGTTCTACAGCAAGCATCAAAACATAATTAAAACCCTATAGCAAGCATCAAAACAGAGGAGAGTTCTACAGCAAGCATCAAAACAGAGGAGTGTTCTATAGCAAGCATCAAAACAGAATTAGAACCCTATAGCAAGCATCAAAAACAGAGGAGTGTTCTATAGCAAGCATCAAAACAGAGGAGTGTTCTACAACAAGTATCAAAACAGAGGAGAGTTCTATAGCAAGCATCAAAACAGAGGAGAGTTCTACAGCAAGCATCAAAACAGAGGAGAGTTCTATAGCAAGCATCAAAACAGAGGAGTGTTCTACAGCAAGCATCAAAACAGAGGAGAGTTCTATAGCAAGCATCAAAACAGAGGAGAGTTCTACAGCAAGCATCAAAACAGAGGAGAGTTCTACAGCAAGCATCAAAACAGAGGATAGTTCTACAGCAAGCATCAAAACAGAGGAGAGTTCTACAGCAAGCATCAAAACAGAGGAGAGTTCTACAGCAAGCATCAAAACAGAGGAGAGTTCTACAGCAAGCATCAAAACATAATTAAAACCCTACAGCAAGCATCAAAACAGAGGAGAGTTCTACAGCAAGCATCAAAACAGAGGAGAGTTCTACAGCAAGCATCAAAACAGAGGAGAGTTCTATAGCAAGCATCAAAACAGAATTAGAACCCTATGGCAAGCATCAAAAACAGAGGAGTGTTCTATAGCAAGCATCAAAACAGAGGAGTGTTCTACAGCAAGCATCAAAACAGAGGGAGTTCTACAGCAAGCATCAAAACAGAGGAGAGTTCTACAGCAAGCATCAAAACAGAGGAGAGTTCTACAGCAAGTATCAAAACAGAGGAGTGTTCTACAACAAGTATCAAAACAGAGGAGAGTTCTATAGCAAGCATCAAAACAGAATTAGAGTCCTATAGCAAGCATCAAAACAGAGGAGAGTTCTATAGCAAGCATCAAAACAGAATTAGAGTTCTATAGCAAGCATCAAAACAGAGGAGAGTTATATAGCAAGCATCAAAACAGAATTAGAGTTCTATAGAAGCATCAAAACAGAGGAGAGTTCTATAGCAAGCAGCAAAACCGAGGAGAGTTCTATAGCAAGCATCAAAACAGAGGAGAGTTCTACAGCAAGTATCAAAACAGAGGAGAGTTCTACAGCAAGTATCAAAACAGAGGAGAGTTCTATAGCAAGCATCAAAACAGAGGAGAGTTCTATAGCAAGCATCAAAACAGAGAAGAATTTTACAGCAAGCATCAAAACAGAGGAGTGTTCTATAGCAAGCATCAAAACAGAATTAGAGTCCTATAGCAAGCATCAAAACAGAGGAGAGTTCTATAGCAAGCATCAAAACAGAGGAGTGTTCTACAACAAGTATCAAAACAGAGGAGAGTTCTATAGCATCAAAACAGAATTAGAGTCCTATAGCAAGCATCAAAACAGAGGAGAGTTCTATAGCAAGCATCAAAACAGAATTAGAGTTCTATAGCAAGCATCAAAACAGAGGAGAGTTCTATAGCAAGCATCAAAACAGAGGATAGTTCTATAGCAAGCATCAAAACAGAGGAGAGTCCTATAGCAAGTATCAAAACAGAGGATAGTTCATCAAAACAGAGGAGAGTCTATAGCAAGCATCAAAACAGAGGAGAGTTCTACAGCATCAAAACAGAGGAGAGTTCTATAGCAAGCATCAAAACAGAGGAGAGTCCTATAGCAAGCATCAAAACAGAGGAGAGTTCTATAGCAAGCATCAAAACAGAGGAGTGTTCTACAACAAGTATCAAAACAGAGGAGTGTTCTATAGCAAGCATCAAAACAGAGGAGAGTTCTACAGCAAGCATCAAAACAGAGGAGAGTTCTACAGCAAGCATCAAAACAGAGGAGAGTTCTATAGCAAGCATCAAAACAGAGGAGTGTTCTACAGCAAGCATCAAAACAGAGGAGAGTTCTACAGCAAGCATCAAAACAGAGGAGTGTTCTACAGCAAGCATCAAAACAGAGGAGAGTTCTACAGCAAGCATCAAAACAGAATTAGAACCCTATAGCAAGCATCAAAACAGAGGAGAGTTCTACAGCAAGCATCAAAACATCTATAGCAAGCATCAAAACAGAGGAGAGTTCTACAGCAAGCATCAAAACAGAGGAGTGTTCTATAGCAAGCATCAAAACAGAATTAGAACCCTATAGCAAGCATCAAAAACAGAGGAGTGTTCTATAGCAAGCATCAAAACAGAGGAGTGTTCTACAACAAGTATCAAAACAGAGGAGAGTTCTATAGCAAGCATCAAAACAGAATTAGAGTCCTATAGCAAGCATCAAAACAGAGGAGAGTTCTATAGCAAGCATCAAAACAGAGGAGAGTTCTACAGCAAGCATCAAAACAGAGGAGAGTTCTACAGCAAGCATCAAAACAGAGGAGAGTTCTACAGCAAGCATCAAAAGAGAGGAGAGTTCTATAGCAAGCATCAAAACAGAGGAGTGTTCTACAGCAAGCATCAAAACAGAGGAGAGTTCTACAGCAAGCATCAAAACAGAGGAGAGTTCTACAGCAAGCATCAAAACAGAGGAGAGTTCTACAGCAAGCATCAAAACAGAGGAGAGTTCTACAGCAAGCATCAAAACAGAGGAGAGTTCAATAGCATTCATCAAAACAGAGGAGTGTTCTACAGCAAGCATCAAAACAGAGGAGAGTTCTATAGCAAGCATCAAAACAGAGGAGTGTTCTACAGCAAGCATCAAAACAGAGGAGAGTTCTACAGCAAGCATCAAAACAGAGGAGAGTTCTACAGCAAGCATCAAAACAGAGGAGAGTTCTACAGCAAGCATCAAAACAGAATTAGAACCCTATAGCAAGCATCAAAACAGAGGAGAGTTCTACAGCAAGCATCAAAACATAATTAAAACCCTATAGCAAGCATCAAAACAGAGGAGAGTTCTACAGCAAGCATCAAAACAGAGGAGAGTTCTACAGCAAGCATCAAAACAGAGGAGTGTTCTATAGCAAGCATCAAAACAGAATTAGAACCCTATAGCAAGCATCAAAAACAGAGGAGTGTTCTATAGCAAGCATCAAAACAGAGGAGTGTTCTACAGCAAGTATCAAAACAGAGGAGAGTTCTATAGCAAGCATCAAAACAGAGGAGAGTTCTATAGCAAGCATCAAAACAGAGGAGTGTTCTACAACAAGTATCAAAACAGAGTGTTCTACAGCAAGCATCAAAACAGAGGAGAGTTCTACAGCAAGCATCAAAACAGAGGAGAGTTCTACAGCAAGCATCAAAACAGAGGAGAGTTCTACAGCAAGTATCAAAACAGAGGAGAGTTCTATAGCAAGCATCAAAACAGCAAGCATCAAAACAGAGGAGAGTTCTACAGCAAGCATCAAAACAGAATTAGAACCCTATAGCAAGCATCAAAACAGAGGAGAGTTCTACAGCAAGCATCAAAACAGAGGAGAGTTCAATAGCAAGCATCAAAACAGAGGAGAGTTCTATAGCAAGCATCAAAACAAGCATCAAAACAGAGGAGTTCTATAGCAAGCATCAAAACAGAGGAGTGTTCTATAGCAAGCATCAAAACAGAATTAGAACCCTATAGCAAGCATCAAAAACAGAGGAGTGTTCTATAGCAAGCATCAAAACAGAGGAGTGTTCTACAACAAGTATCAAAACAGAGGAGAGTTCTATAGCAAGCATCAAAACAGAATTAGAGTCCTATAGCAAGCATCAAAACAGAGGAGAGTTCTATAGCAAGCATCAAAACAGAGGAGAGTTCTACAGCAAGTTCAAAACAGAGGAGAGTTCTACAGCAAGCATCAAAACAGAGGAGAGTTCTACAGCAAGCATCAAAACAGAGGAGAGTTCTATAGCAAGCATCAAAACAGAGGAGAGTTCTACAGCAAGCATCAAAACAGAGGAGAGTTCAAATCAAAACAGAGGAGAGTTCTACAGCAAGCATCAAAACAGAGGAGAGTTCTACAGCAAGCATCAAAACAGAGGAGAGTTCTACAGCAAGCATCAAAACAGAGGAGAGTTCTACAGCAAGCATCAAAACAGAGGAGAGTTCTAGCAAGCATCAAAAACAGAGAGAGTTCTACAGCAAGCATCAAAACAGAGGAGAGTTCTACAGCAAGCAAAAACAGCATCAAAAAAACAGAATTAGAACCCTATAGCAAGCATCAAAACAGAGGAGAGTTCTACAGCAAGCATCAAAACATAATTTCTACATAGCAAGCATCAAAACAGAGGAGAGTTCTACAGCAAGAGTGTTCTACAGCAAGCATCAAAACAGAGGAGAACCCTATAGCAAGCATCAAAACAGAGATAGCAAGCATCAAAACAGAGAGTTCTATAGCAAGCATCAAAACAGAGGAGTGTTCTACAACAAGTATCAAAACAGAGGAGAGTTCTATAGCAAGCATCAAAACAGAATTAGAGTCCTATAGCAAGCATCAAAACAGAGGAGAGTTCTATAGCAAGCATCAAAACAGAGGGTTCTACAGCAAGCATCAAAACAGAGGAGAGTTCTACAGCAAGCATCAAAACAGAGGAGAGTTCTACAGCAAGCATCAAAACAGAGGAGAGTTCTACAGCAAGTATCAAAACAGAGGAGAGTTCTATAGCAAGCATCAAAACAGAATTAGAACCCAATAGCAAGCATCAAAACAGAGGAGAGTTCTACAGCAAGCATCAAAACAGAATTAGAACCCTATAGCAAGCATCAAAACAGAGGAGAGTTCTACAGCAAGCATCAAAACAGAGGAGAGTTCAATAGCAAGCATCAAAACAGAGGAGAGTTCTATAGCAAGCATCAAAACAGAGAAGAGTTCTACAGCAAGCATCAAAACAGAGAAGAGTTCTACAGCAAGCATCAAAACAGAGGAGTGTTCTATAGCAAGCATCAAAACAGAATTAGAACCCTATAGCAAGCATCAAAACAGAGGAGTGTTCTATAGCAAGTATCAAAACAGAGGAGAGTTCTATAGCAAGCATCAAAACAGAGGAGAGTTCTATAGCAAGCATCAAAACAGAGGAGTGTTCTACAACAAGTATCAAAACAGAGGAGAGTTCTATAGCAAGCATCAAAACAGAATTAGAGTCCTATAGCAAGCATCAAAACAGAGGAGAGTTCTACAGCAAGCATCAAAACAGAGGAGAGTTCTACAGCAAGCATCAAAACAGAGGAGAGTTCTACAGCAAGCATCAAAAGAGAGGAGAGTTCTATAGCAAGCATCAAAACAGAGGAGTGTTCTACAGCAAGCATCAAAACAGAGGAGAGTTCTACAGCAAGCATCAAAACAGAGGAGAGTTCTATAGCAAGCATCAAAACAGAGGAGAGTTCTATAGCAAGCATCAAAACAGAGAAGAGTTCTACAGCAAGCATCAAAACAGAGGAGTGTTCTACAACAAGTATCAAAACAGAGGAGAGTCAAAAGCATCAAAACAGAATTAGAGTCCTATAGCAAGCATCAAAACAGAGGAGAGTTCTATAGCAAGCATCAAAACAGAGGAGAGTTATCAAAACAGCAAGCAAGCATCAAAACAGAGGAGAGTTCTACAGCAAGCATCAAAACAGAGGAGAGTTCTAAAGCATCAAAACAGAGGAGAGTTCTAGCAAAGCATCAAAACAGAGGAGAGTTCTACAGCAAGCATCAAAACAGAATTAAAACCCTATAGCAAGCATCAAAACAGAGGAGAGTTCTACAGCAAGCATCAAAACATAATTAGAACCCTAGAGCAAGCATCAAAACAGAGGAGAGTTCTACAGCAAGCATCAAAACATAATTAAAACCCTATAGTAAGCATCAAAACAGAATTAGAACACTATAGCAAGCATCAAAACATAATTAAAACCCTATAGCAAGCATCAAAACAGAGGAGAGTTCTACAGCAAGCATCAAAACATAATTAGAACCCTATAGAAAGCATCAAAACAGAATTCTAGCAACATCAAAAGCAGAGGAGAGTTCTACCTAAAAGCATCAAAACAGAAAGTTCTATCAGAACAAGCAAGCAAAACAGAGGAGAGTTCTACAGCAAGCATCAAAACAGAATTAGAACCCTATAGAAAGCATCAAAACAGAGGAGAGTTCTACAGCAAGCATCAAAACAGAATTAGAACCCTATAGCAAGCATCAAAACATAATTAAAACCCTATAGCAAGCATCAAAACAGAGGCGAGTTCTATAGCAAACATCAAAACAGAGGAGTGTTCTATAGCAAGCATCAAAACAGAGGAGAGTTCTACAGCAAGCATCAAAACAGAGGAGAGTTCTACAGCAAGCATCAAAACAGAGGAGAGTTCTACAGCAAGCATCAAAACAGAGGAGAGTTCTATAGCAAGCATCAAAACAGAGGAGAGTTCTACAGCAAGCATCAAAACAGAGGAGAGTTCTATAGCAAGCATCAAAACAGAGGAGAGTTCTATAGCAAGCATCAAAACAGAGGAGAGTTCTACAGCAAGCATCAAAACAGAGGAGAGTTCTACAGCAAGTAAAAGTGCTAGGAGTTCCTCGTAGTTAAATGATCAGAACAGTGGCAGCCCTCCTGAGAGAATCATGTCCACATTTTACAAGCCCATCTCAATAATTTTATTCTGATGTTCTGGAGGCCGCTCTTTAAAAAGGCCCACTCCGTACGTAGGCTGTATTTAAAATAATAACGTGCATAATTACAGTCTCTCTCTGGCAGACTCCCTCTTGAAAAACAAGGCAGAGCCGTCATGCTAAAACCACAGTCAGGGATGAAAAGGGCTTTCTGTGTGGTTCTCAGACACACAGGCTCGAGTCTCTCCAGTGGTGCCTAACTTTAGTTACTAGACCTACCGCACTCGCCCACACACACACACACACACACACACACACACACACACACACACACACACACACACACACACACACACACACACACACACACACACACACACACACACACACACACACACACACACACACACACACACTTCCTGGTGGTGATATAGTTACCAGACCTGGGTACCAATAGTATTTGAACTCTTTTAAGTACATTGAGCATTTTCTCAAGCCTGCCTTGGAGTGTCAGGTAGGCGGGGTTTGCACTTTCGGGACATTTCTATTGGTTACATTGCAGCATGCAAGCTCAATAAAAAACATGTAAATGATTTGAAACAGTATGTTAAATCAGGTCTGGAAGCTACTAGACCTTGGCACTCCAAACTCTATGTGTTTAACCAATAGACTCACGTGATCCTGTTCAAACACACTATTTATGACCAATGTTTATATGGTCCCAAATGCCCCCCTATCCCCAACATAGGGCCCATCGAAAGTAGTGCACTATAGGCTATGCACTATATAGGGAATAGGGTGCAATTTGGGCAGCAGGGCAGTGCCCTGAAATCACATTTCCATTTTCAGGTGTCTCTCTGTGTGTGTGTGTGTGTGTGTGTGTGTGTGTATGTGTGTGTGTGTGTGTGTATGTTACATTCCATACAGTGTTCTGAGGCATGTGAATTGCGTCTGAAGGAAGTGGGAATGTGAAGAATGCCAGAATGCTCCAGAGTTGTTTACTGGCAGTCCAATGGGAAGACCACGGCCTCGGTGTCTGTCAAAGGCCTCTGTTAGTTCTTTGTACAGGGCTGTATAGACCTCGGCGATTACTGTGCGTCTCTTTGAAGTGGAAGCAAACCTGTCCTTCAACCTCTTCCTCCATATCAGCAGTTCATCTGATGTTTGTTTTTATTGTCTCTAAATCTGGGACATGAGTGATGAGGAGGAGGAGGACAGAATCATCAGAGTTCTAGAACAGAACACAGTCCCAGAGGGATTCTACTGCGTTCCAACAAGCCATCTCTTCTAAGCTCTTTACTGTAGGTCTTCTGCTCAGAGAACTGTTAGGAATGGGACTTGGTTATTATTATTTTGAAAACCCCAGTTGGTGTTTGTAATGTATGCCACTGATACGGTTTTAATAACGGATAACATTTAGAATGGTCAGATGGCGCCGTAGTGAATGGCCGCCCATTTGCAAGCTCCGAAACCAACTTTTCTGAAACAGATTTTTATTTTATTTAACGAGGCAAGTCAGTTAAGAACAAATTCGGATTTTACAATGACGACAATAACGACCTACCCCAGCCAAACTCTTCCCTAACCCGGACGACGCTGGGCGAATTCTGCACCGCCAATTGGGAATCCCGATCACGGCTGGTTGTGATACAGCCCAGAATCGAACCAGGGTCTGTAGTGACGCCTCTAGCTCTGAGATGTAGTTCCTTAGACCGCTGCACCACTAGAGAGCCCAAGTGAAGGTTTCATCAGAAGGTTGCATAACAATCTTACCAGTGATGTCATTTTTATAGTGGCTAATAACATTTAAAATGCTATTTCCCCCCCCCTCCACTTAAAGTCAGTTCACTGCTGTAACAAGGAAAACTATACAGGAAACCCCCTTGGACAAGCACATGCAAACAAAGTACTTGCAAGGATAGACATCGCAGCTCATTAAGTTCTCTCTCAAAAGGACATGGTAGACTGGTACTGCAAGTACAAACTAGTATAAAACAGGGATCTGGATCCCGGAAGGGATTTGATCTGGATCCCGGAAGGGATTTGATCTGGATCCCGGAAGGGATTTGATCTGGATCCCGGAAGGGATTTGATCTGGATCCCGGAAGGGATTTGATCTGGATCCCGGAAGGGATTTGATCTGGATCCCGGAAGGGAATTGATCTGGATCCCGGAAGGGAATTGATCTGGATCCCGGAAGGGATTTGATCTGGATCCCGGAAGGGATTTGATCTGGATCCCGGAAGGGATTTGATCTGGATCCTGGAAGGGATTTGATCTGGCGTTGATTTCATCCTTTCAGATACGTTACGGTCACATCTTCTCCTGCAGACCGTCGTAGGCCGGAATACTAACCACTGGTCCTGGGGTTCATCATTACACACACCTGGACTCATCATTACGCGCACCTGGACTCATCATTACTCACATCTGGGCTCATCATTACGCGCACCTGGGCTCATCATTACGCGCACCTGGGCTCATCATTACGCGCACCTGGACTCGTCATTACGCGCACCTGGGCTCATCATTACGCGTACCTGGACTCATCATTACGCGCACCTGGACTCATCATTACGCGCACCTGGACTCATCATTACGCACACATGGACTCATCATTACGCACACCTGGACTCATCATTACGCACACCTGGACTCATCATTACGCACACTTGGACTCATCATTACGCGCACCTGTTAATCTTTATGATTCAGACCTGGACTCCATTACCTTCATCATTTCCTCCTCTTTATGTTACTCTCTTATTTTATTTTACCTTTATTTAACCAGGTAAGCAAGTTGAGAACAAGTTCTCATTTACAATTGTGACCTGGCCAAGATAAAGCAAAGCAGTTAGACACATACAACAACACAGAGTTACACATGGAGTAAAACAAACATACAGTCAATAATACAGTAGAACAATAAGTCAAATACAATGTGAGCAAATGAGATGAGATAAGGGAGGCAAAAAAAGGCAAAAAGGCAAAAAAAGGTGGCGAAGTAAGTACATTATAGCAATTAGAGATAGAAATAATGAGGTGCAAAGGAGCAAAATAAATACAGTAGGGGGAGAGGTAGTTGTTTGGGCTAAATTATAGATGGGCTATGTACAGGTGCAGTAATCTGTGAGCTGCTCTGAGAGCTGGTGCTTATGTTCACTCATCAGTTGGTACTATTCTTGTGTACCGGTCCTGTAGCCTAATGGAATTGTCTCGTTCTTGGTTTTGTTTGTTTTCATTAAAACGTCCCGACTCACACCTACATTATTACAGTTGCAGGGAATCTATTTGACCTTTACTGAGTGTACAAAACATTAAAACACTAATATTGCACCCCCCTTTTTAGAAGGACGGACTCTACAAAGTATCAAATGCTGGCCCATGTTAACTGTGGGAAAAAGCATTGGAGTCGTGTCAAGTTGGCTGGATGTCCTTTGGGTGGTGGACCATTCTTGATACACACAGGAAACTGAAAAGCCCAGCAGCGTTGCAGTTCTTGACACAAACCTGTGCACCTGGCACTATGGTACTACCATACTTAAATATTTTGTCTTGCCCATTCACCCTCTGAATGTCACACATAGACAATCCATGCCTCAATTGTCTCAAGGCTTATAAATCCATCTTTAACCCGTCTCCTCCCCCTTCATCTACATGTCTCCTCCCCTTATTTAACCCGTCTCCTCCCCTTCATCTACACTGATGGAAGTGGATTTAACAAGTGACATCAATAAGGGATCATAGCTTTCACCTGGATTCACCTGGTCAGTCTATGTCATGGAAAGTGCAGGTGTTCTCCAAGTACACAGTGGGGTGCATAACATCTCAGAACGCACAAAACAAAATATATTTTATATTTGAGATTCTTCAAAGTAGCCACCCTTGCCTTGATGACAGCTTTGCACACTCTTGGCATTCTCTCAACCAGCTCATGAGGTAGTCACCTGGAATGCATTTCAATTAACAGGTGTGCCTTTTGAAAAGTTCATTTGTGGAATTTCTTTCCTTCTTAATGCATTTGAGCCAATCAGTTGTGTTGTGACAAGGTAGGGGTGGTATACAGAAGATAGCCCTATTTGGTAAAAGACCAAGTCCATATTATGGCAAGAACAGCTCAAATAAGCAAAGAGAAATGACAGTCCATCATTACTTTAAGACATGAAGGTCAGTCAATATGGAACATTTCAATAACTTAAGTTTCTTCAAGTACAGTCGCAAAAACCATAAAACGCTATGATGAAACTGGCTCTCATGAGGACCGCCACAGGAAAGGAAGACCCAGAGTTACCTCTGCTGCAGAGGATAAGTTCATTAGAGTTACCAACCTCAGAAATTGTACACATAAAAAACACCAGTCTCAAAGTCAACAGTGACGAGGCGACTCTGGCCTTCTTGGCAGAGTTCTTCTGTCCAGTGTCTGTGTTCTTTTGCCCATCTTAATATTTTCTTTTTATTGGCCAGTCTGAGATATGGCTTTTTCTCTACAACTCTGCCTAGAAGGCCAGAATCGCCTCCTCACTGTTGACGTTGAGACTGGTGTTTTACGGGTACTATTTAATGAAGCTGCCAGTTGAGGACTTGTGAGGTGCCTGTTTCTTATACTAGACACTCTACTGTACTTGTCCTCTTGCTCCGTTGTGCACCGGGGCCTCCCACTCCTCTTTCTATTCTGGTTAGAGCCAGTTTGCGCTGTTCTATGAAGGGAATAGTACACAGCGTTGTACGAGATCTTCAGTTGCTTGGTAATTTCTCGCATGGAATACCCTTCATTCATTGGGCCTCTGTACGCCTATGTAGAAATTCCCTTAAAAATCTGCCGTTTCCAGCTAAAATAGTCATTTACAACATTAACGATGTCTACACTGTATTTCTGATCAATTTGATGTTATTTTAAAAAATGTGCATTTCTTTCAAAAACATTTCGATGTGACCCCAAACGTTTGAACGGTAGTGTATAATGATAATAAATAAATAAAAACTCAGAACATTAATAACGTAGAAAGAAGAGTTGTGACCCCAAACGTTTGAACGGTAGTGTATAATGATAATAAATAAATAAAACTCAGAACATTAATAACGTAGAAAGAAGAGTAATACATTATTGATAATAAAGGTGACCAGACTGAGACTTGCCGTTTAAGAGCACTTTATTGTTCATTGACTTAAGTACAAAAACTTTTTCAATTGGAGAAACAAGGCCACAAAATGAAACTTTAATAAAGATTTACAGTTTGGAGAGTACAATACATAGTACTACAGTACTACTACATAGCACTACGTTTTACAATGTTGATGTAGCTTGAAAGTGGGACCCGATTCCCATAATGCATTACCTTTGTACAGTTGAAGTCAGAAGTTTACAGGTTGGAGTCATTCAAACTCATTTTTCAACCACTACACACATTTCTTGTTAACAAATGATAGTTTTGGCAAGTTGGTTAGGACATCTACTGTGTGCATGACACAAGTCATCTATTTTAAATTATAATATAATTCACTGTATCACAATTCCAGTGGGTTAGAAGTTTACATTCACTAAGTTGACTGTGCCTTTAAACAGCTTGGAAAATTCTAGAAAATTCTATCATGGCTTTAGAAGCTTCTGATAGGCTAACTGACATCATTTGAGTCAATTGGAGGTGTACCTGTGGATGTATTTCAAGGCCTACCTTCTAACTCAGTGCCTCTTCGCTTGACATCATGGGAAAATCAAAAGAAAATCAACCAAGACCTCAGAATGTGACATTGTAAAGTTGCTGGAGGAAACAGGTACAAAAGTATTTATATCCAAAGTAAAACGAGTCCTATATCGACATAACCTGAAAGGCCGCAAAGCATGGAAGAAGCCACTGCTCCTAAACCGCCATAAAAAAGCCAGACTACAGTTTGCAACTGCATATGGGGACAAAGATGGTACTTTTTGGAGAAATGTCCTCTGGTCTAATGAAACAAAAATAGAACTGTTTGGCTATAATGACCATCGTTATGTTTGGAGGAAAAAGGGGGAGGATTGCAAGCCGAAGAACACCATCCCAACCGTGAAGCACGGGGGTGGCAGCATCATGTTGTGTGGGTGCCTTGCTGCACGAGGGACTGGTGCACTTCACAAAATAGATGGCTTCATGAGGAGGGAAAATTATGTGGATATATTGAAGCAACATCTCAAGACATAAGACTTAACTGACCTAAGACAGGGGAATTTTTTACTAGGATTAAATTTCAGAAATTGTGGAAAAACTGAGTTTAAATATATTTGGCTAAGGTGTATGTAAACTTTTGACTTCAACGGTATATTCCCTGTATAGTGCACTACTTTTGAGAGAAGGGTGCTACTTAGGACACAGCTGTTGATTTGGAAGCACACAGCCAGTCTTCCTGTGATCTACCATTAAATAACATGACTAATACAGTAAGTGTTCGGATCTCACAAACAAGATGGACGACAAAAAGATCTTTTGTTCCATTGTCTCAAAATAAAAAAAAATCATCATGCAGTGTTTATATTAATACTGTGTTCCTGCACTTTAACCTTTTAAAAGAACAAACTCTAAAAAAACAAAAAACAAAAAAAGATCAACTTTTTAAAAACATTTATTTTATACACAAACAAAAAAAAAAAAAGGGGGGGGAAATTAAATAGCTACATGTCATTAAACAAATTGATCCTCAAAAAAAATACCTACAATTTTCTCTGTACAATCGTTACGCACAGCGTAATGGTCTCATAATTAACTATATATAAAAAGTTGTTTTTTTTTTATTATGTGATTTTCCTACAGCGTGTAGGGCATTGTGTTGCCATAGCAGAACGAGTGAGAGCCTCCCAAAATTTTTGAAAAATTCTGGTAACTTTCCAAAAAAATAATAATTCCCAGGTCACCGGAAATGTGCGACCGTAGTGCTATGGTAGTGACGCGTTTTTATAATGAAATGACCGCCTCTTCCCTTTCTGTTCATGCACATTATAAATGATCATTCTTTGAAAGGACATTATCAACGTTTTAGTTCTCTCATAACATTTACCGAAAGTACAAAGTGGAAATCAACCAGTCATCTTTGAAGAACTATACATTAGTTTTTGTTTAAATCTGAACTCAGATTAAAGTCAATAATAATAACATCAACTGACTAGCAGCTGGATCAGCTCTGAGAGAATATGGTTTAGGTTCAACTGGATCCGGTCTCTGAGAGAATATGGTTTAGGTTCAACTGGATCCGGTCTCTGAGAGAATATGGTTTAGGTTCAACTGGATCCAGTCTCTGAGAGAAAATGGTTTAGGTTCAACTGGATCCGGTCTCTGAGAGAATATGGTTCAGGTTCAGCTGGATCCGGTCTCTGAGAGAATATGGTTTAGGTTCAACTGGATCCAGTCTCTGAGAGAAAATGGTTTAGGTTCAACTGGATCCGGTCTCTGAGAGAATATGGTTCAGGTTCAGCTGGATCCGGTCTCTGAGAGAATATGGTTTAGGCTCCGTCCCTAATGACATCCCTAATCCTTATGCACTAATTGTGGCCAGACAAAGTGTGAAGCATTGGGAATAGGGTTTCATTTAGGACGTGTAGCCTTGGATGTAGTTACAGGAACTATAGATTTGACTTGGGATGATGGAATGTAAGGGCATATAGGAGCTGTATAGACAGTGCTTCATCAACCCTAGAGCTTTAACCATGTTCTGTCACCTTCACCACTAGATTTGCACGTTACGGTTACATCCCCCAAAATTCTCAGGTTTTCTATCAATTCTGGTTGCTTGGAAGACCCGTGGATTTTCCAACCAGGATTTCCCGGAGAAAAATCAAGGAATTTTCAGGGGAAAGTTTCCAGAATGTTGCAACACTAAATCACCACCTTTCTGTTACTAAGTTAGTAGCTATACAAATATTGATACGAATGCAACACCTGTCCTAGGTTCCCTATAGGAAGGAATGTCTGCTGCCTCGGTACAGGAGTTCGTTTCACAAGCTGCAGCTGCCCATCTACCCGGTGAGCAAAATAGTTTGAAAGACTCATTTTCAACATCTTGTGCTCATAAGATGCATACCGCTACACACATCAGAGAAGTAGAAACAACAACGACATGGAAAACACGAAATAAAAAAAATAAAAAATAGTCGACAGAAAGAGAAAAAGAAGGTTATGATAAAAGGTCGACTCTGGGTCGATCTCGTCGGCTGGTTTGTTGCGTTAATTCCATTTTCAGTCATGCAAAAACAAAAAACAACGCAGTAGCATCCAGGGATTATCAATAACGCTATAGGAGGATTACGGTAACGTTACGGAAAACATATTATTGATTAGAATCCAAACTGATCATATAGAAGAATACAGAAGGCCTGTCCGGAGGCTGTCCTCTGTTTCGCTAGCTGGTTGCTACCAGAGAGAACTGAAGAATACTACATATTAACATGGATATTACTGAAGAACACTACATATTAACATGGATATTACTGAAGAACACTACATATTAACATGGATATTACTGAAAAACACTACATATTAACATGGATATTACTGAAAAACACTACATATTAACATGGAGTCTAACTGGACCAGCAGTAAATGCAGCTACAACTGTTGTTGTTATTGCAGAAAACAAATGTAAAAAACAAAAACAATGTCACTTGTAATAAGATTGAAATGTCTAATAAACATGAATAGATACCAGCTATTTAAAAACAAAATATGCACCTTATTCTGTAAGCACTACTTTTACTTGACCAATCAAACCAGAGAACAAAAATCTACCTACCACACCACAGTGCCGCAGAGAGAGACATAATCTACCTACCACACCACAGTGCCGCAGAGAGACATAATCTACCTACCACACCACAGTGCCGCAGAGAGAGACATAATCTACCTACCACACCACAGTGCCGCAGAGAGACATAATCTACCTACCACACCACAGTGCCGCAGAGAGACATAATCTACCTACCACACCACAGTGCCGCAGAGAGAGACATAATCTACCTACCACACCACAGTGCTGCAGAGAGAGGAGATATAATCTACTTACCACACCACAGTGCTGCAGAGAGAGACATAATCTACCTACCACACCACAGTGCCGCAGAGAGAGACATAATCTACCTACCACACCACAGTGCCGCAGAGAGAGGAGATATAATCTACCTACCACACCACAGTGCCGCAGAGCGAGACATAATCTACCTACCACACCACAGTGCTGCAGAGAGAGGAGACATAATCTACCTGCCACACCATAGTGCCGCAGAGAGAAACATAATCTACCTACCACACCACAGTGCTGCAGAGAGGAGATATAATCTACCTACCACACCACAGTGCCGCAGAGAGAGGAGATATAATCTACCTACCACACCACAGTGCTGCAGAGAGAGGAGATATAATCTACCTACCACACCACAGTGCCACAGAGAGAGGAGATATAATCTACCTACCACACCACAGTGCTGCAGAGAGAGATATAATCTACCTACCACACCATAGTGCCGCAGATATAATCTACCTACCACACCACAGTGCCACAGAGAGAGGAGATATAATCTACCTACCACACCACAGTGCTGCAGAGAGAGATATAATCTACCTACCACACCATAGTGCCGCAGAGAGAAACATAAAAAACTACCACACCACAGTGCTGCAGAGAGAGACATAATCTACCTACCACACCACAGTGCCGCAGCGAGAGGAGATATACTCTACATACCACACCACAGTGCCGCAGAGAGAGGAGATATAATCTACCTACCACACCACAGTGCTGCAGAGAGAGACATAACCTACCTACCACACCACAGTGCTGCAGAGAGAGACAGAAGAGCTATAAGGGGGTAGGGGAGACGGGGGGGAAGGGGGAGATTAAAGTAGGGGAGAGGAAAGTAGGGGAGAGGAAAGGGGGAGATTAAAGTAGAGGAGAGGAAAGGGGGAGATTAAAGTAGGGGAGAGGAAAGTAGGGGAGAGGAAAGTAGAGGAGAGGAAAGGGGGAGATTAAAGTAGGGAGAGGAAAGTAGGGGAGAGGAAAGAAGAGGAAAGGGATTAAAGTAGGGGAGAGGAAAGGGGGAGATTAAAGTAGAGGAGAAAGTAGGGGAAAGGGGGAGATTAAAGTAGAGGAGAGGAAAGTAGGGGGAGAGGAAAGGGGGAGAGGAAAGGGGGAGATTAAAGTAGAGGAGATGGAAGGGGGAGATTAAAGTAGAGGAAAGGGGGAGATTAAAGTAGGGGAGAGGAAAGTAGGGGAGAGGAAAGTAGGGGAGAGGAAAGGGGAGATTAAAGTAGAGGAAAGGGGGAGATTAAAGTAGGGGAGAGGAATGTAGGGGAGAGGAAAGGGGGAGAGGGAAGGGGGAGATTAAAGTAGAGGAAAGGGGGAGATTAAAGTAGGGGAGAGGAAAGGGGAGAAGAAAGGGGGAGATTAAAGTAGAGGAAAGGGGAGATTAAAGTAGGGGAGAGGAAAGTAGGGGAGAGGAAAGGGGGAGATTAAAGTAGAGGAAAGGGGGAGATTAAAGTAGGGGAGAGGAAAGTAGGGGAGAGGAAAGGGGGAGAGGAAAGGGGGAGAGGAAAGTAGGGGAGAGGAAAGGGGGAGATTAAAGTAGAGGAGAGGAAAGTAGGGGAGAGGAAAGTAGAGGAAAGGGGGAGATTAAAGTAGGGGAGAGGAAAGTAGGGGAGAGGAAAGGGGAGATTAAAGTAGGGGAGAGGAAAGTAGGGGAGAGGAAAGGGGGAGATTAAAGTAGGGGAGAGGAAAGTAGGGGAGAGGAAAGTAGGGGAGAGGAAAGTAGGGGAGAGGAAAGTAGGAGATTAAAGTAGAGGAGAGGAAAGTAGGGGTGGAGGGGTGAGGGAGAAAACTATACTTTACAGAACAGAGAGATAGAAAGATGGGGTAATAAAATATATTTTCTTTCTTTTAAAAAGAGGTAACAGATTTGCATCAGAGTTCTCTTTGGTAACGAAGGCATGTGGTTGGTTGGGATGCGTCTCCATTTTGAATCCGTACATCTCATTGTACACAGAAACAAACTGTTTCCCGCTCAGCTTTTCTTTTCAAAATCTCAGGCGTCCAATAACACAAACAGAAAGAAGTACGCAAAACCTACTTCTACATAAAAAGTCAATTCAAAACTAAATAAATGCCAAAAGTCAAAACGTAGAGAAAAGAAAATGCTTCCCTTTTACTCCGTGGTTATATACATGGCTATATCCCTAGCTACAGGCACAGCTCTCTACGGGGTTACATCATGCAGGGTAGTCTTACACCAGGGAACAAGGCCAACCCTCTTCCTGGAAGGAGAGACATTGGACGTGCAGGGTTTTCCTCCAACCCTGCTCTGAAACACACCTGTGGTCGTATTTGTTAGTGCACACTATAAGTAAATATTTTGCAACACAAAATTAAAACAAGTTTGGTGACCTCATGAATATGACTGATTCTTCTACATCAGCTGTTCATCGGGACCTTGATTAGATGAATCAGGTGTTAGTTACAACAGGGCTGGAGCTAAATGAATACACCCTGCCTAGCCAGTAACTCTCCAGCAGGGCGGTTTAACCTGTGGTGTTACAGTGAATAAGGGATGGGGCAGGGGGGGCGGGTTTTAGCTGGCTCTAAGCCCCTCCCATCAGGACACAATGGATGGGGAGTGGCTGTGGTTGACCATGTGACTGTTGGGGGAGGAGTCAGGGGAGGAGGAGGAGGAGGAGGAGGAGCTTCCTTTGGCTTTGATCTGCAGCCAGGTTTCTCCTAAGGCCTTGGTGAAATGGTCGTCCACAGAGCCGGTGATGGACACAGAGTCAGAGACGGGTTCCGGCTGCTTGTAGTTCCTCCCCAGGCTGCGACGGAAATGCTCCTCGATCACCGGGTCAACACACGCAGAGTTGGCTGGAAGAGAAAAGAAAGGACAGGGGCTATAACTCTAACATCTAGACAGGTGGGGCTCTAACCCCAGACAGGCGGGGCTCTAACCCCAGACAGGCGGGGCTCTTACCCCAGACAGGCGGGGCTCTAACCCCAGACAGGCGGGGCTCTAACCCCAGACAGGCGGGGCTCTAACCCCAGACAGGCGGGGCTCTAACCCCAGACAGGCGGGGCTCTAACATCCAGACAGGCGGGGCTCTAACATCCAGACAGGCGGGGCTCTAACCCCAGACAGGCGGGGCTCTAACCCCAGACAGGCGGGGCTCTAACCCCAGACAGGCGGGGCTCTAACATCTAGACAGGCGGGGCTCTAACCCCAGACAGGTGGGGCTCTAACCCCAAAACAGGAGGGCTCTAACATCTAGACAGGTGGGGCTCTAACCCCAGACAGGTGGGGCTCTAACATCTAGACAGATTTACGTCTGGGGTGCACTACTTTTAACCTTACACTTCACTCTAATCTCAAACCAAATCTAGGACCCTTATGTGGTCCCCGTTGGAGTCTACAGGCAGCATAGGGCTCATCTGATGACTTACAGCTGTTACCTGGGGTGTCTGCAGGCTGCTCTACTGTAGCAGTATGGTATAATATATATGATGCTACTTACAGTTGCAGGCTGGTCTACTGTTGCAGTATGGTATAATATATATGATGTTACTTACAGTTGCAGGCTGGTCTACTGTAGTTGTTAGGCAGGTTACAGTTCCGGTTTTTGGCCGGAGCGCACGTTATCACTGACGGACGATTCTAAACAAACACAAAGAAATCAAACAAAACATGTTCAGGACTTAGCATGGGGTTTTAAAGACAACGTGGACTTAGCATGGGGTTTTAAAGACAACGTGGACTTAGCATGGGGTTTTAAAGACAACGTGGACTCAGCATGGGGTTTTAAAGACAACGTGGACTCAGCATGGGGTTTTAAAGACAACGTGGACTCAGCATGGGGTTTTAAAGACAACGTGGACTCAGCATGGGGTTTTAAAGACAACGTGGACTCAGCATGGGGTTTTGAAGACAACGTGGACTCAGCATGGGGTTTTGAAGACAACGTGGACTCAGCATGGGGTTTTGACTCAGCATGGGGTTTTGAAGACAACGTGGACTCAGCATGGGGTTTTGAAGACAACGTGGACTCAGCATGGGGTTTTGAAGACAACGTGGACTCAGCATGGGGTTTTGAAGACAACGTGACTCAGCATGACAACGTGGACTCAGGGGGTTTTGAAGACAACGTGGACTCAGCATGGGGTTTTGAAGACAACGTGGACTCAGCATGGGGTTTTGAAGACAACGTGGACTCAGCATGGGGTTTTGAAGACAACGTGGACTCAGCATGGGGTTTTGAAGACAACGTGGACTCAGCATGGGGTTTTGAAGACAACGTGGACTCAGCATGGGGTTTTGAAGACAACGTGGACTCAGCATGGGGTTTTGAAGACAACGTGGACTCAGCATGGGGTTTTAAAGATAACGTGGACTCAGCATGGGGTTTTAAAGACAACGTGGACTCAGCATGGGGTTTTGAAGACAACGTGGACTCAGCATGGGGTTTTAAAGACAACGTGGACTCAGCATGGGGTTTTAAAGACAACGTGGACTCAGCATGGGGTTTTAAAGACAACGTGGACTCAGCATGGGGTTTTAAAGACAACGTGGACTCAGCATGGGGTTTTAAAGACAACGTGGACTCAGCATGGGGTTTTAAAGACAACGTGGACTCAGCATGGGGTTTTAAAGACAACGTGGACTCAGCATGGGGTTTTGAAGACAACGTGGACTCAGCATGGGGTTTTAAAGACAACGTGGACTCAGCATGGGGTTTTAAAGACAACGTGGACTCAGCATGGGGTTTTGAAGACAACGACAGCATGGGGTTTAAAGACAACGTGGACTCAGCATGGGGTTTTAAAGACGTGGACTCAGCATGGGGTTTTGAAGACAACGTGGACTCAGCATGGGGTTTTAAAGACAACGTGGACTCAGCATGGGGTTTTAAAGACAACGTGGACTCAGCATGGGGTTTTAAAGATAAACGTGGACTCAGCATGGGGTTTTAAGACAACGTGGACTCAGCATGGGGTTTTAAAGACAACGTGGAAGCATGGGGTTTTAAAGACAACGTGGACTCAGCATGGGGTTTTAAAGACAACGTGGACTCAGCATGGGGTTTTGAAGACAACGTGGACTCAGCATGGGGTTTTAAAGATAACGTGGACTCAGCATGGGGTTTTAAAGATAACGTGGACTCAGCATGGGGTTTTAAAGACAACGTGGACTTAGCATGGGGTCTTGAAGACAACGTGTTACCTGCATATTCTTATGCCCTGAAAGTGTGAGTGTGTGTGTGTGTGTGTGTGTGTTCGTCTTGAATCTAACCTGCTGGCGTTCCACAGGGCTGACAGTTGGTGAGATGACAAAGGTACGGGCGGCATCCATGTTGTTTTTGGTCAGGGCGAGAGGCTGGTCCATGGCCAGGCTGGGCATGTGGTGGTGGGGGGCATACAGGTGGTGGTTTCCATGGAGAACCATGGAGGGGGCGGCGGCTCGCTCCATGGGGCTGCGGCTACAGTCCCGAGGGTCCTTAGTACTACGGAAGTCGCCATTGGAAGGCTTGCCTCTGCAGAGAGAAGATGATAAAAGATTTATTGTCTAATGTACACAGATTTCCTAAAGAAACTGTCCGTTTGATTCATTCCACGACTGGAGAGAGGAGGGGGTGGGGTGTGGGGGGGTAGATGGGGGTAACAGACAGAGAAATCCATAACATCAAGACAGAAGACTGATTGATGTCTACTGTTGGAGCAGAGATCAGAAGCGTCAGATGAAACAGAGCGTGAAACATCGTAAAGCAAGGAGGAAAGGCATTTTACTGAACGTGACAAAAACTTAACGGCTGGTTGTGTAGATGGATGAGAATTATTATTTTTTAAATCTATTTTTAGAATAAGGCTTTAACGTAACAAAATGTGACTCGTTTCAGGAAACTAGGCGTATCACTACTTCACATGAGTGACATTAGAACGTATAAAAAAAAAACAATAATTACGAAAATACGTTTTGTTTTGTTGCAGAAATGCCTTCTGGAACATGTGAACTTTCATGTGCCTTATTAACAAACTTGTATGCCATCTGTAAATGATCAGTATGTGTAGGCAATCCTGTCTAATGCAGCTTTTTAGAAAGACATCACGTATTAAAACTGCTTCAGTGTTGCTCTCCAGTTTCTGGAGGACCGAGTTTTGAAATCAGTGGAATTAGAGTCTGATAGCTGAAGAGCTGGAGCAAATTTTGGCGTCTGATTGCTAATATGCAGATGGAATTGAAAAGAGAACACACAGAAGTCTCTGGATTACATCTTCAAACTAAGGGCAACCATGGCATCCATGACAGTTACCTATGCTGCAGAGTATAAGTTCATTAGAGCTGCATCAGATGACCTGGCCTCCACAAGCATCCAACCTCAACCCAATTAAGGTGGTTGGGGATGAGTTGGACCGCAGAGTGAAGGAAAAGCAGCAAACAAGTGCTCAGCATATGTGGGAACTCCTTCAAGATTGTTGGTAAAGCATTCCAGGTGAAGCTGGTTGAGAGACTGCCAAGAGTGTGCAAAACTGTCAAGGCAAAAAGTGTCTACTTTAAAGAATCTAAAATATATTTTGATTTGTTCAACACTTTTTTGGTTACTACATGATTCCATATGTGTTATTTCATAGTTTTGATATCTTTCACTATTATTCTACAATGTAGAAAATAGTTTAAAAAATGAAGAAAATCTTTAGTAGGTGTCCAAACTTTTGACTGGTACTGTATATTATCCATGTCCTTGTTCAGCCACGACTCTGAGAAACATAGAATATTACAGGTCCTGTAGATAGGATAGTCTGGAACAGAGCTGATCTAGTTTGTTCTCTAGTGACTCTACGCTCGCCAACAGAAGTGAGTGTAGAGGCGGTTAATTTGCTCGCCAACGTCGTCTCGTCAGGATGCCGCCTCGCCGTCGCTTCCTCTTTCACCGTCGCTTCCTCTTTAGAGTCCCGGGGGATCAGGGTCCGGGGTAAGCGGAGCATCCAGAGCTGCCGACTCGTTAAAAGTAGAAATGTAGAAATCTTTCTTGATGTCAAGAAGTCTATTTTCAAGTCATAGGAAATGATGTCAGAGGACATTATGTACAACAAATAAAAGTCTCCGATCAGAAAATAATTGGCCAGGAGCCCGTAAAACAATCCACTGTAGCGCCATTTTGAACAGAGATTGTTTTCATGTTCTTTGTCAGAGAGTATTTCAAATGTGGTTAACAGTGTTGTTTTTACTGATTAGGTACATTTTCATTTGTGATTGACGTGGAATTACTCTGGAGCCATATGTGTGTGTGTCTCTGTCTCTCTGTGTGTGTGTGTGTCTGTCTGTCTGTGACTGTCTGTCTCTGTGTGTGTGTCTCTGTCTCTCTGTCTGTGTGTGTGTGTGTCTGTCTGTCTGTCTGTGTGTGTGTCTGTCTGTGTGTGTGTGTGTCTGTGTGTTTGTCTCTGTCTCTTTGTCTGTGTGTGTGTGTGTTATTGACGTGGCATTACTCTGGAGCCGTGTGTGTGTGTGTGTTAGCTGCTACTTGACACCTCATGCTTGGGTGCACCTAGATATTATCTCTCTCTCCCTGTGCTAGTCAGTCGTATGAAAGACAGACCTGGGTCTGGGGGGGGGGATAGGGGAAGGGCGAGGGACAAAATAAAACAAGTTACTTTTGTCCCAAAACCTTGGAATGTGGAAACGAGGGTAATATTTCCCTCCCTGGTCAGTTGTGCTTCAGAACCACTCTACATCCACTGTAAATGGAACCTTGTGGAATATTTTTTTAAAACGCACTGTTCATGACTGTAGTTCAAGTCAGACGGCAACCAAGGACCAATTTCTATCTGAAAACAAGGAGCCCTTATCCTGTAAGAGTCAGGCGGCTGTGGGCTGGAAGCCTGCTACGGCCCGCCTCTCTGAGGGCTGGAAGCCTGCTACGGCCCGCCTCTCTGAGGGCTGGAAGCCTGCTACGGCCCGCCTCTCTGCGGGCTGGAAGCCTGCTACGGCCCGCCTCTCTGCGGGCTGGAAGCCTGCTACGGCCCTCCTCTCTGCGGGCTGGAAGCCTGCTACGGCCCGCCTCTCTGAAGGCTGGAAGCCTGCTGCGGCCCTCCTCTCTGCGGGCTGGAAGCCTGCTACAGCCCGCCTCTCTGAAGGCTGGAAGCCTGCTACGGCCCGCCTCTCTGCGGGCTGGAAGCCTGCTACGGCCCTCCTCTCTGCGGGCTGGAAGCCTGCTACGGCCCGCCTCTCTGAAGGCTGGAAGCCTGCTGCGGCCCGCCGCTCTGTCTCTGTAGTATTCCCTCCTGTTGAGGCCTCTCCTCACTTGGCAACGTGCACCTTCGTAACATGACAGTGTAACATTGTACTCTGTTCCATTTGTTCCTAGAACCCCGAATAGCAGACTTGTGGAATCGAGTTACACATTTGATTAAACTAGTAGCCTCAAGACTCGACAATGACTTGAGACTGACTTTAAATTATCTGGCCAGGTTTGGTAACGTTTTGTCACTAAATTTGTGGCACAGAGACTCCATGGCTTTACTCTCTATGCAGCCAGACTCCATGGCTTTACTCTCTATGCAGCCAGAGACTCCATGGCTTTACTCTCTATGCAGCCAGAGACTCCATGGCTTTACTCTCTATGCAGCCAGACTCCATGGCTTTACTCTCTATGCAGCCAGACTCCATGGCTTTACTCTCTATGCAGCCAGAGACTCCATGGCTTTACTCTCTATGCAGCCAGAGACTCCATGGTTTTACTCTCTATGCAGCCAGAGACTCCATGGTTTTACTCTCTATGCATCCAGAGACAGTCATCGCAGAATCGCCCTTCCAAAAAAAAAAACATTTGACAGATTGGCTTGTGAAATGTACACTCGGTCCTCTGATTGGACCAGCAAACTGTCACTCAACACAGGCCGGGTGAGCTAACGATAGCTTATTTGCTGTTCAGCTATACGATCAGGTGCCATGCAAAACATATACAGTTACAGTTGTGGCCAAAAGTTTTGAGAACGACACAAATATTAATTTCCACAAAGTTTACTGCCTCAGTGTCTTTAGATATTTTTGTCAGATGTTACTATGGAATACTGAAGTATAATTACAAGCGTTTCATAAGTGTCAAAGGCTTTTATTGACAATTACATGAAGTTGATGCAAAGAGTGAATATTTGCAGTGTTGACCCTACTTTTTCAAGACCTCTGCAATCCGCCCTGACATGCAGTCAATTAACTTCTGGGCCACATCCTGACTGATGGCAGCCCATTCTTGCATAATCAATGCTTGGAGTTTGTCAGAATTTGTGGGGTTTTGTTTGTCCACCCGCCTCTTGAGGATTGACAACAAGTTCTTAATGGGATTAAGGTCTGGGGAGTTTCCTGGCCATGGACCCAAAATATCAATGTGTTGTTCCCCGAGTTATCACTTTGCCTTATGGCAAGGTGCTCCATCATGCTGGAAAAGGCATTGTTCGTCACCAAACGGTTCCTGGATGGTTGGGAGAAGTTGCTCTCGGAGAATGTGTTGGTACCATTCTTTATTCATGGCTGTGCTCTTAGGCAAAATTGTGAGTGAGCCCACTCCCTTGGCTGAGAAGCAACCCCACACATTAATGGCCTCAGGATGCTTTACTGTTGGCATGACACAGGACTGATGGTAGCGCTCACCTTGTCTTCTCCAGACAAGCTTTTTTCCTGATGCCCCAAACAATCGGAAAGGGGATTCGTCAGAGAAAATGACTTTACCCCAGGTCCTCAGCAGTCCAATCCCTGTACCTTTTTCAGAATATCAGTCTGTCCCTGATATTTTTCCTGGATAGAAGTGGCTTCTTTGCTGCCCTTCTTGAAACCAGGCCATCCTCCAAAAGTCTTCGCCTCACTGTGCGTGCAGATGCACTCACACCTGCCTGCTGAGATTCCTGAGTAAGCTCTGTACTGGTGGTGCCCCGATCCCGCAGCTGAATCAACTTTAGGAGACGGTCCTGGCGCATGCTGGACTTTCTTGGGCGCCCTGAAGCCTTCTTCATAACAATTGAACCACTCTCCTTGAAGTTCTTGATGATCTGATAAATGGTTGTTTTAGGTGCAATCTTCCTGGCAGCAATATCCTTGCCTGTGAAGCCCTTTTGTGCAAAGCAATGATGATGGCACATGTTCCTTGCAGGTAACCATGGTTGACAGAGGAAGAACAATGATTCCAAGCACCACCCTTCCTTTTGAAGCTTCCAGTCTGTTATTCAAACTCAATCAGCGTGACAGAGTGATCTCCAGCCTTGTCCTCGTCAACACTCACACCTGTGTTAACGAGAGAATCACTGACATGATGTCAGCTGGTCCTTTTGTGGCAGGGCTGTAATGCGGTGGAAATGTTATTTTTGGGGGATTCAATTCATTTGCATGGCAAAGAGGGACTTTGCAATTAACTGCAATTCATCTGATCACTCTTCATAACATTCTGGAGTATATGCAAATTGCCTTCATATTAAACTGATGCAGCAGACTGTGAAAATTAATATTTGTGTCATTCTCAAAACTTTTGGCCATGACTGTAGGTAGAGAGGATCACCACAACTGTTATTTTGGTTACTCTGCTAGCATCTTGCTGGTTACTCTGCTAGCATCTTGCTGGTTACTCTGCTAGCATCTTGCTGGTTACTCTGCTAGCATCTTGCTGGTTACTCTGCTAGCATCTTGCTGGTTACTCTGCTAGCATCTTGCTGGTTACTCTGCTAGCATCTTGCTGGTTACTCTGCTAGCATCTTGGTGGTTACTCTGCTAGCATCTTGGTGGTTACTCTGCTAGCATCTTGGTGGTTACTCTGTTAGCATCTTGGTGGTTACTCTGCTAGCATCTTGCTGGTTACTCTGCTAGCATCTTGGTGGTTACTCTGCTAGCATCTTGGTGGTTACTCTGCTAGCATCTTGGTGGTTACTCTGTTAGCATCTTGGTGGTTACTCTGCTAGCATCTTGGTGGTTACTCTGCTAGCATCTTGGTGGTTACTCTGCTAGCATCTTGCTGGTTACTCTGCTAGCATCTTGGTGGTTACTCTGCTAGCATCTTGGTGGTTACTCTGCTAGCATCTTGGTGGTTACTCTGCTAGCATCTTGCTGGTTACTCTGCTAGCATCTTGCTGGTTACTCTGCTAGCATCTTGGTGGCTAATCTGCTAGCATCTTTCTGGCTACTCTGCTAGCATCTTTCTGGCTACTCTGCTAGCATATTTCTGGCTACTCTGCTAGCATATTTCTGGCTACTCTGCTAGCAGCTTGCTGGCTACTTCTCTACTCTGCTAGCATCTTGCTGGCTACTTGGATACTCTGCTAGCATCTTGCTGGCTACTTGGATACTCTGCTAGCATCTTGCTGGCTACTTGGCTACTCTGCTAGCATCTTTACTCTGCTAGCATCTTGCTGGCTACTCTGCTATCAGCATGCTGGCTACTCTGCTAGCAGCTTGCTGGCTACTCTGCTAGCAGCTTGCTGGCTACACTGCTAGCAGCTTGCTGGCTACTCTGCTAGCATCTTGGTGGTTACTCTGCTAGCATCTTGGTGGTTACTCTGCTAGCATCTTGCTGGCTACTCTGCTAGCATCTTGGTGGTTACTCTACTAGCATCTTGGTGGTTACTCTACTAGCATCTTGGTGGTTACTCTACTAGCATCTTGGTGGTTACTCTGCTAGCATCTTGGTGGTTACTCTGCTAGCATCTTGGTGGTTACTCTGCTAGCATCTTGGTGGTTACTCTGCTAGCATCTTGGTGGTTACTCTGCTAGCATCTTGGTGGTTACTCTGCTAGCATCTTGCTGGTTACTCTGCTAGCATCTTGCTGGTTACTCTGCTAGCATCTTGGTGGTTACTCTGCTAGCATCTTGGTGGTTACTGCTTGGTGGTTACTCTGCTAGCATCTTGGTGGTTACTCTGCTAGCATCTTGGTGGTTACTCTGCTAGCATCTTGGTGGTTACTCTGCTAGCATCTTTCTGGCTACTCTGCTAGCATCTTTCTGGCTACTCTGCTAGCATATTTCTGTCTACTCTGCTAGCATATTTCTGGCTACTCTGCTAGCAGCTTGCTGGCTACTTCTCTACTCTGCTAGCATCTTGCTGGCTACTTGGCTACTCTGCTAGCATCTTTACTCTGCTAGCATCTTGCTGGCTACTCTGCTATCAGCATGCTGGCTACTCTGCTAGCAGCTTGCTGGCTACTCTGCTAGCAGCTTGCTGGCTACTCTGCTAGCAGCTTGCTGGCTACTCTGCTAGCATATTTCTGGCTACTCTGCTAGCAGCTTGCTGGCTACTTCTCTACTCTGCTAGCATCTTGCTGGCTACTTGGATACTCTGCTAGCATCTTGCTGGCTACTTGGCTACTCTGCTAGCATCTTTACTCTGCTAGCATCTTGCTGGCTACTCTGCTATCAGCATGCTGGCTACTCTGCTAGCAGCTTGCTGGCTACTCTGCTAGCAGCTTGCTGGCTACTCTGCTAGCAGCTTGCTGGCTACACTGCTAGCAGCTTGCTGGCTACTCTGCTAGCATCTTGGTGGTTACTCTGCTAGCATCTTGGTGGTTACTCTGCTAGCATCTTGGTGGTTACTCTGCTAGCATCTTGGTGGTTACTCTGCTAGCATCTTGGTGGTTACTCTGCTAGCATCTTGGTGGTTACTCTGCTAGCATCTTGCTGGTTACTCTGCTAGCATCTTGCTGGTTACTCTGCTAGCATCTTGGTGGTTACTCTGCTAGCATCTTGGTGGTTACTCTGCTAGCATCTTGGTGGTTACTCTGCTAGCATCTTGCTGGCTACTCTGCTAGCATCTTTCTGGCTACTCTGCTAGCATATTTCTGGCTACTCTGCTAGCATATTTCTGGCTACTCTGCTAGCAGCTTGCTGGCTACTTCTCTACTCTGCTAGCATCTTGCTGGCTACTTGGATACTCTGCTAGCATCTTTACTCTGCTAGCATCTTGTTGGCTACTCTGCTATCAGCATGCTGGCTACTCTGCTAGCAGCTTGCTGGCTACACTGCTAGCAGCTTGCTGGCTACTCTGCTAGCAGCTTGCTGGCTACTCTGCTAGCAGCTTGCTGGTTACTCTGCCAGCAGCTTGCTGGCTACTCAGCTAGCATCTTGTTGGCTACTCAGCTTGCTAGCTAGCCGGCTAAAAACAGCAAGCAAGCTAACTTTTTTAGCTTCCAACATCTCCTCCATGTGAAATAATTGATATTTAAATAATATGCCAAGGCAAATATTTGTGTACTTGCCAGTGTAATCTACAACATCACCCCAGTTTGATATGCTGCTTGAATGCATTTGGTTCCATATCAGCAAAAAAACAATAGAATGTCATCATTTTTTCTCTCTCGGTGATACAGCAAATACCATTTCAACATAGCCTAGAATCAGGTAGTTATTACTTCTAAACAAAATACCTTTTTTGAAGAGGGAGGGGTGTGGATTTTTAAAAGACTGCAATGTTGGCTTGACTTATTTTTGTGGAACATTCGCCGAGATTATATTTAGTTGTCGATGCAAAATAGGTTGCCCAGCTAAACCAAGTCCAAGCTATCTTTAAATTCAAGTGAAACAGATTGAGACGACAGATGACATCGACCGCTGAAACCAGGTCAATAACTCTATGCACAGTCCTATTGATTAGGATTTGTTAGGATTTATTGTGAGTAGGACTTTGCCGCCACCCAGTTTATCAAGACATTTACCATTACATTATGTAGTTAAAGATTGTTAAAACCAAAAACTCAAATTGATTGTATGGTTGTACAAGTCATGCGTTAACACATACATGGCTGTCTCTTTATTATAAAATATTGACCGTCGCCCGTCCTTGACCTCCATACTGGTCATTCTCTAGTCGGCAGGACTACGTAACACAAGGAGACGGTCATTCTCTGGTCGGCAGGACTACGTAACGCAAGGAGACTGGTCGGCATGACTACGTAACGCAAGGAGACGGTCATTCTCTGGTCGGCAGGACTACGTAACGCAAGGAGACGGTCATTCTCTGGTCGGCAGGACTACGTAACGCAAGGAGACGGTCATTCTCTGGTCGGCAGGACTACGTAACGCAAGGAGACGCTCATTCTCTGGTCGGCAGGACTACGTAACGCAAGGAGACGTCATTCTCTGGTCGGCAGGACTACGTAACGCAAGGAGACGCTCATTCTCTGGTCGGCAGGACTACGTAACGCAAGGAGACGTGCATTCTCTGGTCGGCAGGACTACGTAACGCAAGGAGACGACGCAGGACTACGAACGGAGACACTCATTCTCTGGTCGGAAGGACTACGTAACGCAAGGAGACGCTGCATTCTCTGGTCGGAAGGACTACGTAACGCAAGGAGACGTGCATTCTCTGGTCGCAGGACTACGTAACGCAAGGAGACGCGCATTTTGTGATGTAAAATGACATTCACGTACAAAGTTTGGCTAAGCTCTGTTTCTCGCTTTAGTTGTCTGTATATATATATTGGGGCGGCAGGGTAGCCTAGTGGTTAGAGCGTTGGACTAGTAACCGAAAGGTTGCAAGTTCGAATCCCCGAGCTGACAAGGTACAAATCTGTCGTTCTGCCCCTGAACAGGCAGTTAACCCACTGTTCCTAGGCCGTCATTGAAAATAAGAATTTGTTCTTAACTGACTTGCCTAGTAAAATAAAAAATAAAATAAATAAATATATATATATATATATATATATATATGTATGTTGCTCCTTCAGCAGTCAGACCGTGGAGTTACGCAGCGCAGAATGTGGTGGTGGTTAGATCTCTCTACTGTACAGAGAGGGTATATAGCTGTAACTACTGGCGCTGGAACTACAACCTCTGCCAGCTGAACAACAGAGAGGAGGAGCAGAGCCAAGATGGCTGATGAAATGATGCTCTGTTGTTTTACATGGGGCTTTCTGTCTTTCGTGTGTGTGTGTGTGTGTGTGTAGGGGCAGATTTAGTCATTTGGAGGCCCCATGCAGAGGCCTGTGTGAGTAATGATAATCCAGGGGTAGAGATCTACCCAGTAGGACTGTAAAAAGGTATTCTAACATGTACATTTACATTACATTTAAGTCATTTAGCAGACGCTCTTATCCAGAGCGACTTACAAATTGGTGCATTCACCTTATGACACCTCTTTAACGAATACCTAGGATAGGACAAAGCAATCCCTCCCACCCCCCCCCCTTAAAAGATTTAGATGCACTACTGTTCCACTGGATGTCATAAGGTGAATGCACCAATTTGTAAGTCGCTCTGGATAAGAGCGTCTGCTAAATGACTTAAATGTAATGTAAATGTAATGACATCCAGTGGAACAGCCACTTTACAATAGTGCATCTAAATCTTTTAAGGGGGGGGGGGGGGTTTGTTCCACCATTGGGGGGCCAAAGCAACGAACAGTTTTGACTGGGCTGAGCGGGAACTGTACTTCCTCAGTGGTAGGGAGGCGAGCAGGCCAGAGGTGGATGAACGCAGTGCCCTTGTTTGGGTGTAGGGCCTGATCAGAGCCTGGAGGTACTGAGGTGCCGTTCCCCTCACAGCTCCGTAGGCAAGCACCATGGTCTTGTAGCGGATGCAAGCCTCAACTGGAAGCCAGTGGAGAGAGCGGAGGAGCGGGGTGACGTGAGAGAACTTGGGAAGGTTGAACACCAGACGGGCTGCGGCGTTCTGGATGAGTTGTAGGGGTTTAATGGCACAGGCATGGAGCCCAGCCAACAGCGAGTTGCAGTAATCCAGACGGGAGATGACAAGTGCCTGGATTAGGACCTGCGCCGCTTCCTGTGTGAGGCAGGGTCGTACTCTGCGGATGTTGTAGAGCATGAACCTACAAGAACGGGCCACCGCCTTGATGTTAGTTGAGAACGACAGGGTGTTGTCCAGGGTCACGCCAAGGTTCTTAGCGCTCTGGGAGGAGGACATATTAGTGTTTTATCTTTTTATTTGAATTGTTCTTCCACTTTGAGTATTTTGTGTAAATTGTTGGCAAAAAAGATCAAATAAAATCCTCCTCTGTAACACAAACTAACTGGAACATGTAAAAGGGTGTGAATACTTCCTGAAGACACTGTTCTACCATGTTACTGTTCTACCACACTGTTCTACCATGTTACTGTTCTACCACACTGTTCTACCATGTTACTGTTCTACCATGTTACTGTTCTACCATGTTACTGTTCTATCACACTGTTCTACCATGTTACTGTTCTACCACACTGTTCTATTGTTCTATCACACTGTTCTACCATGTTACTGTTCTATCACACTAGTGGCATAGTGACATAGTAGCAGGGCATAGTGGCATAGTGACATAGTGGCAGGGCATAGTGGCATAGTGGCATAGTGACATAGTGGCAGGGCATAGTGGCATAGTGGCAGGGCATAGTGGCATAGTGACATAGTGACATAGTAGCAGGGCATAGTGGTATAGTGGCAGGGCATAGTGGCAGGGAATAGTGGCATAGTGACATAGTGGCATAGTGGCAGTGCATAGTGGCATAGTGGCAGGGCATAGTGGCAGGGCACAGTGACAGGGCACAGTGACAGGGCATAGTGACAGGGCATAGTGGCAGGGTATAGTGGCAGGGTACAGTGGCAGGGTATAGTGGCATAGTGGCAGGGTATAGTGACAGGGTATAGTGGCAGGGTATAGTGGCATAGTGACAGGGCATAGTGGCAGGGCATAGTGGCAGGGCATGGCATAGTGACAGGGCATAGTGGCAGGGCATAGTGGCATAGTGGCAGGGTATAGTGGCATAGTGGCAGGGCATAGTGGCAGGGCATAGTGGCAGGGTATAGTGGCATAGTGGCAGGGTATAGTGGCATAGTGGCAGGGCATAGTGGCAGGGCATAGTGGCAGGGTATAGTGGCATAGTGGCAGGGTATAGTGGCATAGTGGCAGGGCATAGTGGCAGGGCATAGTGGCAGGGCATAGTGGCAGGGCATAGTGGCAGGGCATAGTGGCATAGTGGCAGGGTATAGTGGCAGGGCATAGTGGCAGGGCATAGTGACAGGGTATAGTGGTGGCATAGTGGCAGGGCATAGTGGCAGGGCATAGTGGCAGGGCATAGTGGCAGGGCATAGTGGCAGGGTATAGTGGCATAGTGGCAGGGCATAGTGGCAGGGTATAGTGGCATAGTGACAGGGTATAGTGGCATAGTGGCAGGGTATAGTGGCATAGTGGCAGGGCATAGTGGCAGGGCATAGTGGCAGGGTATAGTGGCATAGTGGCAGGGTATAGTGGCATAGTGGCAGGGCATAGTGGCAGGGTATAGTGGCATAGTGGCAGGGCATAGTGGCAGGGTATAGTGACAGGGTATAGTGGCATAGTGGCAGGGCATAGTGGCAGGGTATAGTGGCAGGGCATAGTGGCAGGGCATAGTGGCAGGGCATAGTGACATAGTGGCAGGGCATAGTGACAGGGTATAGTGGCATAGTGGCAGGGCATAGTGGCATAGTGACAGGGTATAGTGGCATAGTGGCAGGGTATAGTGGCATAGTGGCAGGGCATAGTGGCAGGGTATAGTGACATAGTGGCAGGGTATAGTGGCATAGTGGCAGGGTATAGTGGCATAGTACCAGGGCATAGTGACAGGGTATAGTGGCATAGTGGCAGGGCATAGTGGCATAGTACCAGGGCATATAGTGGCATAGTGGCAGGGCATAGTGGCACGGTATAGTGGCATAGTGGCAGGGTATAGTGACATAGTGGCAGGGTATAGTGGCATAGTGGCAGGGTATAGTGGCATAGTGGCAGGGTATAGTGGTTTGGTGGCAGGGCATAGTGGCAGGGTATAGTGCCATAGTGGCATGGCATAGTGGCATAGTGGCAGGGCATAGTGGCAGGGCATAGTGGTATAGTGACAGGGCATAGTGGCAGGGCATAGTGGTATGGTGGCATAATGACAGGACATAGTGACAGGGCATAGTGGCAGGGTATAGTGGCAGGGCATAGTGGTATGGTGGCATAGTGACAGGACATAGTGACAGTGTATAGTGGCAGGGCATAGTGGCAGGGTATAGTGGCATAGTGGCAGGGCATAGTGGCAGTGTATAGTGGCAGGGCATAGTGGCAGTGTATAGTGGCATAGTGGCAGGGCATAGTGGCATAGTAGCAGGGCATAGTGGCAGGACATAGTGGCAGGGCATAGTGGCAGGGCATAGTGGCATAGTGACAGGGTATAGTGGCATAGTGGCAGGGCATAGTGGCAAGGCATAGTGGCAGGGTAGTGGCAGGGCATAGTGGGGCATAGTGACAGGACATGGCAGGGTATAGTGACATAGTGGCAGGGCATAGTGACATAGTGACAGGACATAGTATAGTGGCATAGTGGCAGTGGCATATAGTGGCAATAGTGGCAGGGCATAGTGGCATAGTGACAGGGTATAGTGGCATAGTGGCAGGGTATAGTGGCATAGTGGCAGGGCATAGTGGCAGGGTATAGTGGCAAGGCATAGTGGCATAGTGACAGGGCATAGTGACAGGGCATAGTGGCATAGTGACAGGGTATAGTGGCATAGTGACAGGGCATAGTGGCATAGTGACAGGGTATAGTGGCATAGTGGCAGGGCATAGTGGCAGGGCATAGTGGCATAGTGGCAGGGCATAGTGGCAGGGCATAGTGGCAGGGCATAGTGGCATAGTGACAGGGTATAGTGGCATAGTGGCAGGGCATAGTGGCATAGTGACAGGGTATAGTGGCAGGGTATAGTGGCATAGTGGCAGGGTATAGTGGCATAGTGGCAGGGCATAGTGGCATAGTGGCAGGGTATAGTGACATAGTGGCAGGGTATAGTGGCATAGTGGCAGGGCATAGTGGCAGGGCATAGTGGCAGGGCATAGTGGCATAGTGGCAGGGTATAGTGGCTTAGTGGCAGGGTGTAGTGGCATAGTGGCAGGGTATAGTGGCATAGTGGCAGGGTATAGTGGTATAGTGGCAGGGAATAGTGGCAGGGCATAGTGGCATAGTGGCAGGGTATAGTGGCATAGTGGCAGGGCATAGTGGCATAGTGGCAGGGTATAGTGACATAGTGGCAGGGTATAGTGGCATAGTGGCAGGGCATAGTGGCATAGTGGCAGGGCATAGTGGCATAGTGACAGGGTATATAGTGGCATAGTGGCATAGTGGCAGGGTATAGTGGCATAGTGGCAGGGTATAGTGGCATAGTGGCAGGGTATAGTGGCATAGTGGCAGGGTATAGTGGCAGGGCATAGTGGCAGGGTATAGTGGTATAGTGGCAGGGCATAGTGGCAGGGCATAGTGGCAGGGTATAGTGGCATAGTGGCAGGGTATAGTGGCATAGTGGCAGGGCATAGTGGCATAGTGGCAGGGCATAGTGGCAGGGGATAGTGGCATAGTGTCAGGGCATAGTGGCATAGTGGCATAGCGGCAGGGCATAGTGGCATAGTGGCAGGGCATAGTGACAGTGGCATAGTGGCATAGTGGCAGGGCATAGTGGCAGGGCATAGTGGCAAAGTGGCAGGGCATAGTGACATAGTGGCATAGTGGCAGGGCATAGTGGCAGGGTATAGTGGCATAGTGGCAGGGCATAGTGACATAGTGGCATAGTGGCAGGGCATAGTGACATAGTGGCAGGGCATAGTGGCAGGGCATAGTGGCATAGTGACAGGGCATAGTGGCAGGGCATAGTGACATAGTGGCAGGGCATATTGACAGGACATAGTGGCAGGGCATAGTGGCAGGCTATAGTGGCATAGTGGCAGGGCATAGTTGCAGGGTATAGTGGCATAGTGGCAGGGCATAGTGACATAGTGGCAGGGGATAGTGGCATAGTGGCAGGGTATAGTGACATAGTGGCATAGTGGCAGGGTATAGTGACATAGTGGCATAGTGGCAGGGCATAGTGGCATAGTGGCAGGGCATAGTGGCAGGGTATAGTGACATAGTGGCATAGTGGCAGGGTATAGTGACATAGTGGCATAGTGGCAGGGCATAGTGGCATAGTGGCAGGGTATAGTGGCAGGGTATAGTGACATAGTGGCATAGTGGCAGGGTATAGTGACATAGTGGCATAGTGGCAGGGCATAGTGACATAGTGGCATAGTGACAGGGTATAGTGGCATAGTGGCAGGGCATAGTGACAGGGTATAGTGGCATAGTGGCAGGGCATAGTGGCATAGTGGCATAGTGACAGGGTATAGTGGCATAGTGGCAGGGCATAGTGGCAGGGTATAGTGGCATAGTGGCAGGGCATAGTGACATAGTCGCATAGTGACAGGGTATAGTGGCAGGGCATAGTGGCAGGGTATAGTGGCAGGGCATAGTGACATAGTGGCATAGTGGCAGGGTATAGTGGCATAGTGGCAGGGCATAGTGACATAGTGACATAGTGGTAGTATTACATTTCATTACATTTCATTATAGTACAACGGTTTGATTTGTCTAATCTTAGCAATTTCTTCTTAGCTAGCTACATAGCCGTCTTTGTATCATAGATAATTGCGTAATTATCGTATTTAAGCTCGTCCTAACGCAGTCTACACTGCCCTGCAGCTAGCCAGCTAGCTAACGTCCACCGTTAGCTAGTCCACCGTCTACCGATTAGCAGCACAACTATTACACTCAACTGAACGACTTGATTAGTGTAGTGTTAGCTAGCTACATAGTTGTCTTTGCTGTCTTCGTACCCAAGATAATTGTGTAGTTTAGAGTGTGTAGTTTTATGTCGTCCTTAACATAGGAGACTCTGCTAGCTAGCCAACAGCTAGCCAACGTCTACCAACAGAACTTCTGCACTCAACAATCCGGTCGCATTTCGCCCGCTCCACAGGTAGTATCACATTTTTCATTTCATTTCATTACAGTACAACGGCTTGATTTGTTTGATCGTAGCTAGCTACATAGCTAGCTACATAGCCGTCTTTGTATCAAAGATAATTGTGTAGTCTAGAGCGATTTCCTAGGTTAGCTAGCCAGCTATTGTCGTTCTTTTAACGCAGCGTAACGTAATCAACACTGCTAGCTAGCCAGCTAGCCCCGAATAGCAGCACAGTAGAAACTATTACACTCAACGGAACGACTTGATTAGTGTAGTGTCAACAACGCAGCCAATGCCAGCTAGCCTACATAGTCAACAACGCAGCCTCTGCCAGCTAGCCTACTTCAGCAGTACTGTATCATTTTAATCATTTTAGTCAATAAGATTCTTGCTACGTAAGCTTAACTTTCTGAACACTCGTGACGTGTAGTCCACTTGTCATTCCAATCTCCTTTGCATTAGCGTAGCCTCTTGTGTAGCCTGTCAACTATGTGTCTGTCTATCCCTGTTCTCTCCTCTCTGCACAGACCATACAAACGCTCCACACCGCGTGGCCGCGGCCACCCTAATCTGGTGGTCCCAGCGCGCACGACCCACGTGGAGTTCCAGGTCTCCGGTAGCCTCTGGAACTGCCGATCTGCGGCCAACAAGGCAGAGTTCATCTCCGCCTATGTCTCCCTCCAGTCCCTCGACTTCTTGGCACTGACGGAAACATGGATCACCACAGACAACACTGCTACTCCTACTGCTCTCTCTTCGTCTGCCCACGTGTTCTCGCACACCCGAGAGCTTCTGGTCAGCGGGGTGGTGGCACCGGGATCCTCATCTCTCCCAAGTGGTCATTCTCTCTTTCTCCCCTTACCCATCTGTCTATCGCCTCCTTTGAATTCCATGCTGTCACAGTTACCAGCTCTTTCAAGCTTAACATCCTTATCATTTATCGCCCTCCAGGTTCCCTCGGAGAGTTCATCAATGAGCTTGATGCCTTGATAAGCTCCTTTCCTGAGGACGGCTCACCTCTCACAGTTCTGGGCGACTTTAACCTCCCCACGCCTACCTTTGACTCATTCCTCTCTGCCTCCTTCTTTCCACTCCTCTCCTCTTTTGACCTCACCCTCTCACCTTCCCCCTACTCACAAGGCAGGAAATACGCTCGACCTCATCTTTACTAGATGCTGTTCTTCCACTAACCTCGTTGCAACTCCCCTCCAAGTCTCCGACCACTACCTTGTATCCTTTTCCCTCTCGCTCTCATCCAACACTTCCCACACTGCCCCTACTCGGATGGTATCGCGCCGTCCCAACCTTCGCTCTCTCTCCCCCGCTACTCTCTCCTCTTCCATCCTATCATCTCTTCCCTCTGCTCAAACCTTCTCCAACCTATCTCCTGATTCTGCCTCCTCAACCTCCTCTCCTCCCTTTCTGCATCCTTTGACTCTCTATGTCCCCTATCCTCCAGGCCGGCTCGGTCCTCCCCTCCCGCTCCGTGGCTCGACGACTCATTGCGAGCTCACAGAACAGGGCTCCGGGCAGCCGAGCGGAAATGGAGGAAAACTCGCCTCCCTGCGGACCTGACATCCTTTCACTCCCTCCTCTCTACATTTTCCTCTTCTCTCTCTGCTGCTAAAGCCACTTTCTACCACTCTAAATTCCAAGCATCTGCCTCTAACCCTAGGAAGCTCTTTGCAACCTTCTCCTCCCTCCTGAATCCTCCTCCCCTCCCCCCTCCTCCCTCTCTGCAGATGACTTCGTCAACCATTTTGAAAAGAAGGTCGACGACATCCGATCCTCGTTTGCTAAGTCAAACGACACCGCTGGTTCTGCTCACACTGCCCTACCCTGTGCTCTGACCTCTTTCTCCCCTCTCTCCAGATGAAATCTCGCGTCTTGTGACGGCCGGCCGCCCTACAACCTGCCCGCTTGACCCTATCCCCTCCTCTCTTCTCCAGACCATTTCCGGAGACCTTCTCCCTTACCTCACCTCGCTCATCAACTCATCCCTGACCGCTGGCTACGTCCCTTCCGTCTTCAAGAGAGCGAGAGTTGCACCCCTTCTGAAAAAAACCTACACTCGATCCCTCCGATGTCAACAACTACAGACCAGTATCCCTTCTTTCTTTTCTCTCCAAAACTCTTGAACGTGCCGTCCCTTGGCCAGCTCTCCCGCTATCTCTCTCAGAATGACCTTCTTGATCCAAATCAGTCAGGTTTCAAGACTAGTCATTCAACTGAGACTGCTCTTCTCTGTATCACGGAGGCGCTCTGCACTGCTAAAGCTAACTCTCTCTCCTCTGCTCTCATCCTTCTAGACCTATCGGCTGCCTTCGATACTGTGAACCATCAGATCCTCCTCTCCACCCTCTCCGAGTTGGGCATCTCCGGCGCGGCCCACGCTGGATTGCGTCCTACCTGACAGGTCGCTCCTACCAGGTGGCGTGGCGAGAATCTGTCTCCACACCACGTGCTCTCACCACTGGTGTCCCCAGGGCTCTGTTCTAGGCCCTCTCCTATTCTCGCTATACACCAAGTCACTTGGCTCTGTCATAACCTCACATGGTCTCTCCTATCATTGCTATGCAGACGACACACAATTAATCTTCTCCTTTCCCCCTTCTGATGACCAGGTGGCGAATCGCATCTCTGCATGTCTGGCTGACATATCCGTGTGGATGACGGATCACCACCTCAAGCTGAACCTCGGCAAGACGGAGCTGCTCTTCCTCCCGGGGAAGGACTGCCCGTTCCATGATCTCGCCATCACGGTTGACAACTCCATTGTGTCCTCCTCCCAGAGCGCTAAGAACCTTGGCGTGATCCTGGACAACACCCTGTCGTTCTCAACTAACATCAAGGCGGTGGCCCGTTCCTGTAGGTTCATGCTCTACAACATCCGCAGAGTACGACCCTGCCTCACACAGGAAGCGGCGCAGGTCCTAATCCAGGCACTTGTCATCTCCCGTCTGGATTACTGCAACTCGCTGTTGGCTGGGCTCCCTGCCTGTGCCATTAAACCCTACAACTCATCCAGAACGCCGCAGCCCGTCTGGTGTTCAACCTTCCCAAGTTCTCTCACGTCACCCCCCGCTCCTCCGCTCCCTCCACTGGCTTCCAGTTGAAGCTCGCATCCGCTACAAGACCATGGTGCTTGCCTACGGAGCTGTGAGGGGAACGGCACCTCAGTACCTCCAGGCTCTGATCAGGCCCTACACCCAAACAAGGGCACTGCGTTCATCCACCTCTGGCCTGCTCGCCTCCCTACCACTGAGGAAGTACAGTTCCCGCTCAGCCCAGTCAAAACTGTTCGCTGCTCTGGCCCCCCAATGGTGGAACAAACTCCCTCACGACGCCAGGACAGCGGAGTCAATCACCACCTTCCGGAGACACCTGAAACCCCACCTCTTTAAGGAATACCTAGGATAGGATAAAGTAATCCCTCTCACCCCCCCTCCCCCTGAAAAGATTTAGATGCACTACTGTTCCACTGGAGGTCATAAGGTGAATGCACCAATTTGTAAGTCGCTCTGGATAAGAGCGTCTGCTAAATGACTTAAATGTAATGTAAATGTGACAGGGTATAGAGGCATAGTGGCAGGGCATAGTGACATAGTGGCATAGTGGCAGGGTATAGTGGCATAGTGGCAGGGCATAGTGACATAGTGGCATAGTGACAGGGTATAGTGGCATAGTGGCATAGTGGCAGGGTATAGTGGCATAGTGGCAGGGCATAGTGACAGGGTATAGTGGCATAGTGGCAGGGTATAGTGAAAGGGTATAGTGGCATAGTGACAGGACATAGTGCCAGGGTATAGTGACATAGTGACAGGACATAGGGGCAGGGTATAGTGGCATAGTGGCAGGGCATAGTGGCATGGCATAGTGGCAGGGTATAGAGACATAGTGGCAGGGTATAGTGGCATAGTGGCAGGGCATAGTGACATAGTGGCAGGACAGAGTGGCAGGGTATAGTGACATAGTGACAGGACATAGTGGCAGGGTATAGTGGCATAGTGGCAGGGCATAGTGACAGGACATAGTGGCAGGGTATAGTGGCATAGTGGCAGGGTATAGTGACATAGTGACAGGACATAGTGGCAGGGTATAGTGGCATAGTGGCAGGGCATAGTGACAGGTTATAGTGGCATAGTGGCAGGGCATAGTGGCATAGTGACAGGGTATAGTGGCATAGTGGCAGGGCATAGTGGCAGGGTATAGTGGCATAGTGGCAGGGCATAGTGACATAGTCGCATAGTGACAGGGTATAGTGGCATAGTGGCAGGGCATAGTGGCAGGGTATAGTGGCATAGTGGCAGGGCATAGTGACATAGTGGCATAGTGGCAGGGTATAGTGGCATAGTGGCAGGGCATAGAGGCATAGTGACAGGGTATAGTGGCATAGTGGCAGGGCATAGTGACATAGTGGCATAGTGGCAGGGTATAGTGGCATAGTGGCAGGGCATAGTGACATAGTGGCATAGTGACAGGGTATAGTGGCATAGTGGCAGGGTATAGTGGCATAGTGGCAGGGCATAGTGACAGGGTATAGTGGCATAGTGGCAGGGTATAGTGGCATAGTGACAGGACATAGTGGCAGGGTATAGTGAAAGGGTATAGTGGCATAGTGACAGGACATAGTGGCAGGGTATAGTGACATAGTGACAGGACATAGGGGCAGGGTATAGTGGCATAGTGGCAGGGCATAGTGGCATAGTGGCAGGGCATAGTGGCAGGGTATAGTGACATAGTGGCAGGGTATAGTGGCATAGTGGCAGGGCATAGTGACATAGTGGCAGGGTATAGTGGCATAGTGGCAGGACAGAGTGGCAGGGTATAGTGACATAGTGACAGGACATAGTGGCAGGGTATAGTGGCATAGTGGCAGGGCATAGTGACAGGACATAGTGGCAGGGTATAGTGGCATAGTGGCAGGGTATAGTGACATAGTGGCAGGGTATAGTGACATAGTGACAGGACATAGTGGCAGGGTATAGTGGCATAGTGACAGGACATAGTGGCAGGGTATAGTGGCATAGTGACAGGACATAGTGGCAGGGTATAGTGACATAGTGGCAGGGTATAGTGGCATAGTGACAGGACATAGTGGCAGGGCATAGTGACATAGTGGCAGGGTATAGTGGCAGGGCATAGTGGCATAGTGACAGGACATAGTGGCAGGGTATAGTGGCATAGTGACAGGACATAGTGGCAGGGCATAGTGACATAGTGGCAGGGTATAGTGGCAGGGTATAGTGGCATAGTGGCAGGGCATAGTGGCAGGGCATAGTGGCAGGGTATAGTGGCAGGGCATAGTGACATAGTGACATAGTGGCATAGTGACATAGTGACAGGGCATAGTGGCAGGGCATAGTGGCATAGTGACATAGTGGCAGGGCATAGTGACATGACATAGTGGCAGGGTATAGTGGCATAGTGACAGGGCATAGTGGCAGGGCATAGTGGCATAGTGGCAGGGCATAGTGGCATAGTGACAGGGTATAGTGACAGGGCATAGTGGAATAGTGGCATAGTGACAGGGCATAGTGGCATGGCATAGTGGCATAGTGGCAGGGCATAGTGGCAGGGCATAGTGACATAGTGACAGGGCATAGTGGCAGGGCATAGTGGCATAGTGACAGGGCATAGTGGCATGGCATAGTGGCATAGTGACAGGGCATAGTGGCATAGTGGCAGGGCATAGTGGCAGGGCATAGTGGCAGGGCATAGTGGCATAGTGACAGGGCATAGTGGCAGGGCATAGTGGCATAGTGACAGGGCATAGTGACAGGGTATAGTGACAGGGTATAGTGGCAGGGCATAGTGGCATAGTGACAGGGCATAGTGACAGGGCATAGTGACAGGGCATAGTGGCATAGTGACAGGGCATAGTGACAGGGTATAGTGACAGGGTATAGTGGCATAGTGAAAGGACATAGTGGCAGGGCATAGTGGCAGGGCATAGTGGCAGGGCATAGTGGCATAGTGACAGGACATAGTGGCAGGGCATAGTGGCAGGGTATAGTGGCATAGTGGCAGGGCATAGTGGCAGGGTATAGTGGCATAGTGGCAGGGTATAGTGGCATAGTGACAGGACATAGTGGCAGGGTATAGTGGCATAGTGACAGGACATAGTGGCAGGGTATAGTGACATAGTGGCAGGGTATAGTGGCATAGTGACAGGACATAGTGGCAGGGCATAGTGACATAGTGGCAGGGTATAGTGACATAGTGGCAGGTATAATGGCATAGGCATAGTGGCATAGTGACAGGACATAGTGGCAGGATAGTATAGTGGCATAGTGACAGGACATAGTGGCAGGGCATAGTGACATGACATAGTGGCAGGGGCATATAGTGGCATAGTGGCATAGTGGCAGGGCATAGTGGCAGGGCATAGTGGCAGGGCATAGTGGCAGGGTATAGTGGCAGGGCATAGTGACATAGTGACATAGTGGCATAGTGACATAGTGACAGGGCATAGTGGCAGGGCATAGTGGCATAGTGACATAGTGGCAGGGCATAGTGACATGACATAGTGGCAGGGCATAGTGGCAGGGTATAGTGGCATAGTGGCAGGGCATAGTGGCATAGTGACAGGGCATAGTGGCAGGGCATAGTGGCATAGTGGCAGGGCATAGTGGCATAGTGACAGGGTATAGTGACAGGGCATAGTGGAATAGTGGCATAGTGACAGGGCATAGTGGCATAGTGGCATAGTGGCAGGGCATAGTGGCATAGTGGCAGGGCATAGTGACATAGTGACAGGGCATAGTGGCATGGCATAGTGGCATAGTGGCAGGGCATAGTGGCAGGGCATAGTGGCAGGGCATAGTGGCATAGTGACAGGGCATAGTGGCAGGGCATAGTGGCATAGTGACAGGGCATAGTGACAGGGTATAGTGACAGGGTATAGTGGCAGGGCATAGTGGCATAGTGACAGGGCATAGTGGCATAGTGACAGGGCATAGTGACAGGGTATAGTGACAGGGTATAGTGGCATAGTGAAAGGACATAGTGGCAGGGCATAGTGGCAGGGCATAGTGGCAGGGCATAGTGGCATAGTGACAGGACATAGTGGCAGGGCATAGTGGCATAGTGACATAGTGGCATAGTGCCAGGGCATAGTGGCAGGGTATAGTGGCATAGTGGCAGGGTATAGTGGCATAGTGGCAGGGTATAGTGGCATAGTGGCAGGGTATAGTGGCAGGGTATAGTGGCATAGTGGCAGGGCATAGTGGCAGGGTATAGTGACAGGGTATAGTGACATAGTGGCAGGGCATAGTGGCAGGGTATAGTGGCAGGGCATAGTGGCAGGGCATAGTGGCATAGTGACAGGGCATAGTGGCAGGGTATAGTGGCATAGTGGCAGGGCATAGTGGCAGGGTATAGTGGCATAGTGGCAGGGTATAGTGGCAGGGCATAGTGGCAGGGCATAGTGGCAGGGTATAGTGGCATAGTGGCAGGGCATAGTGGCAGGGTATAGTGGCATAGTGGCAGGGCATAGTGACAGGGTATAGTGGCATAGTGGCAGGGCATAGTGGCATAGTGGCAGGGCATAGTGGCAGGGCATAGTGGCATAATGACAGGGCATAGTGGCATAGTGGCAGGGCATAGTGGCATAGTGGCAGGGCATAGTGGCAGGGCATAGTGGCATAGTGGCATAGTGACAGGGCATAGTGGCATAGTGACAGGGCATAGTGGCAGGGCATAGTGGCAGGGCATAGTGGCAGGGCATAGTGGCATAGTGGCATAGTGACAGGGCATAGTGGCAGGGTATAGTGACAGGGTATAGTGGCAGGGCATAGTGGCATAGTGACAGGGCATAGTGGCAGGGCATAGTGACAGGGCATAGTGACAGGGCATAGTGGCATAGTGACAGGGCATAGTGACAGGGTATAGTGACAGGGTATAGTGGCATAGTGAAAGGACATAGTGGCAGGGCATAGTGGCAGGGCATAGTGGCATAGTGACAGGGCATAGTGGCAGGGCATAGTGGCAGGGTATAGTGGCATAGTGGCAGGGTATAGTGGCATAGTGGCAGGGTATAGTGGCATAGTGGCAGGGTATAGTGGCAGGGTATAGTGGCATAGTGGCAGGGCATAGTGGCAGGGTATAGTGACAGGGTATAGTGACATAGTGGCAGGGCATAGTGGCAGGGTATAGTGGCATAGTGACAGGGCATAGTGGCAGGGTATAGTGGCATAGTGGCAGGGCATAGTGGCAGGGTATAGTGGCATAGTGGCAGGGTATAGTGGCATAGTGGCAGGGTATAGTGGCATAGTGGCAGGGCATAGTGGCAGGGTATAGTGGCATAGTGGCAGGGCATAGTGGCAGGGCATAGTGACAGGGTATAGTGACATAGTGGCAGGGTATAGTGGCATAGTGACAGGACAGTGGCAGGGCATAGTGGCAGGGCATAGTGGCAGGGCATAGTGGCAGGGCATAGTGACATAGTGGCAGGGCATAGTGACATAGTGGCAGGGCATAGTGGCAGGTGGCATAGGCATAGTGGCAGGGCATAGTGACATAGTGGCAGGGCATAGTGGCATAGTGGCAGGGCATAGTGACATAGTGTCAGGGCATAGTGACAGGGCATAGTGACATAGTGGCAGGGCATAGTGACATATTGACAGGGCATAGTGACATATTGACAGGGCATAGTGACATAGTGGCAGGGCATAATGACATAGTGGCAGGGCATAGTGACATAGTGACATATTGACAGGGCATAGTGACATAGTGGCAGGGCATAATGGTATAGTGACATAGTGGCAGGGCACCTCCCCCCCATTTCCTTTGCAACTCTGAAGCATCCTGCAGAATGTGCTGCTGTTGAACCAGCCTGCTGAAACAAGACAAAAACTGAGAGCAGCCCATGACAGCGGGTTGTGGTGGGGCTCGAGTGGCACATGGGTGGGGGGAGCTCGAGTGGCACATGGGTGGGGGCTCGAGTGGCACATGGGGGGGGCTCGAGTGGCACATGTATCATTATTTAGTATCATTATTTATAATGCCCAGCTCACGAGGCCCCTTGATGTGAGGCCTGAGGCAATTGCCTCTACAGTGTAATGGTAAGTACGCCTCTGTGAGACAAATCAAATTAAATGTTTACTTATTAGCCCTTAACCAACAATGCAGAGTTAAAAACTAAGTATGTGGACACTGTCAAATATCGAATTCCTAAATCATGGGTATTAATATGGAGTTGGTCCCCCTTTGCTGCTATAACAGCCTCCACTCTTCTGGGAAGGCTTTCCACTAGATGTAGGAACATTGCTGCTATAACAGCCTCCACTCTTCTGGGAAGGCTTTCCACTAGATGTTGGAACATTGCTGCTGGGACTTGCTTCCATTCAGCCATAAGAGCATTGTTGAGGTCGAGCACTGATGTTGGGCGATTAGGCCTTGCTCACAGTCGGCGTTCCAATTCATCCCAAAGGAGTTTGATGGGGTTGAGGTCAGGGCTCTCTGCTGGCCAGTCAAGTTCTTCCACACCGATCGACAAACCATTTCTGTATGGACCTCTTTGCGCACTGGGGCATTGTCATGCTGAACCAGGAAATGGCTTTCCCCAAACTGTTGCCAAAAGGCAGGCAGGCAGGGGATGGCAAGCAGGCAGGCAGGGAAGTAGAGGGGAGGGCAGGGAGGGAAGTAGAGGGGAGGGCAGGGAGGGAAGTAGAGGGGAGGGCAGGCAGGGAGGCAGGGAAGTAGAGTGGAGGGCAGGCAGGGAAGTAGAGGGGAGGGCAGGCAGGCAGGGAAGTAGAGGGGAGGGCAGGCAGGGAAGTAGAGGGGAGGGCAGGCAGGGAGGCAGGAAGTAGAGGGGAGGGCAGGCAGGGAAGTAGAGTGGAGGGCAGGCAGGGAGGCAGGGAAGGGGGAGGGCAGGCAGGGAAGTAGAGGGGAGGGCAGGCAGGGAAGTAGAGTGGAGGCAGGCAGAGGAGGGCAGGCAGGAAGTAGAGTGGAGGGCAGGCAGGGAAGTAGAGTGGAGGGCAGGGAGGGAAGAGGCAGGGAGGAGGCAGGGAAGTAGAGGGGGCAGGCAGGGGAGGGAGGCAGGGAAGTAGAGGGGAGGGCAGGCAGGGGAGGCAGGGAAGTAGAGTGGAGGGCAGGCAGGGAAGTAGAGGGGAGGGCAGGCAGGGAAGTAGAGGGGAGGGCAGGCAGGAGGCAGGGAAGTAGAGGGGAGGGCAGGCAGGGAGGCAGGAAGTAGAGTGGAGGGCAGGCAGGGAAGTAGAGGGGGAGGGCAGGCAGGGAAGTAGAGGGCAGGCAGGCAGGGAAGCAGGCAGGGGGGAGGCAGGGAAGTAGAGGGAGGAGGGCAGGCAGGGAAGTAGAGGGGAGGGCAGGGAGAGGGAAGTAGGGCAGGGAAGTAGAGGGGAGGGCAGGCAGGCAGGCAGGGAAGTAGAGGAGGGCAGGCAGGCAGGGGAAGTAGGGGAGGGCAGGCAGGCAGGCAGGCAGGCAGGCAGGGAAGTAGAGGGGAGGGCAGGCAGGCAGGCAGGGAAGTAGAGGGGAGGGCAGGCAGGCAGGCAGGGAAGTAGAGGGGAGGGCAGGCAGGCAGGGAAGTAGAGGGGAGGGCAGGCAGGCAGGTAGAGGAGGGCAGGCAGGGAGGCAGGCAGGGAAGTAGAGGGGAGGGCAGGCAGGCAGGCAGGGAAGTAGAGGGAGGCAGCAGGAGGCAGGGAAGTAGGGAGGGCAGGCAGGCAGGCAGGAAGTAGAGGAGGGCAGGCAGGCAGGCAGGGAAGTAGAGGGGAGGGCAGGCAGGGAGGCAGGGAAGTAGGGGGAGGGCAGGCAGGGAGAGGGGAGGGCAGGGCAGGAAGTAGAGGGGAGGGCAGGCAGGGAAGTAGAGGGGAGGCAGGCAGGGTAGAGGGGAGAGGGGAGGGCAGGAAGGAGGGGAGGGAAGGGAGGGAGGGGAGGGGCAGGCAGGGAAGTAGAGGGGGCAGGCAGGGAGGCAGGGAAGTAGAGGGGAGGGGGGAGGCAGGGAGGCAGGGAAGTAGGGGTAGGGGAGGGCAGGCAGGCAGGCAGGGAAGTAGAGGGGAGGGCAGGCAGGCAGGCAGGGAAGGCAGAGGGAGGGGGCAGGCAGGAGGCAGGAAGTAGAGGGAGGGCAGGCAGGCAGGGAAGTAGAGGGGGCAGGCAGGAGGCAGGCAGGCAGGGAAGTAGAGGAGGGCAGGCAAGCAGGTAGGGGAGGGCAGGCAGGGAGGCAGGAGAGGGGAGGGGCAGGGCAGGCAGGCAGGCAGGGAAGTAGAGGGAGGGCAGGCAGGGAGGCAGGGGCAAAGTAGAGGGAGGGCAGGGAGGCAGGGAAGTAGAGGGAGGGCAGGCAGGCAGGAAGTAGAGGGGAGGGCAAGCAGGCAGGCAGGGAAGTAGAGGGGAGGGCAGGCAGGGGAGGAATGTGAGTTATGTGAGCTAGGGGCCCTCCACAACAGCAGCTAATCCCTTGATAATGAACTACATCAGACCATTTAGACCTGAGAGACCTATATAGGGGATGTGGTGCCCTTTCAGATACAGCCCATGACCAAGCATGGAGGGAGGGCATGACCAGCCTCCTCTGCCCAGACATGTGCTCCAATCACAGGCATGGTATGTGAGGAATCCCGGGCCTCAGACGGAGCAGCAGATCCCAGTAGAGAAATACCAACATCCAGGCAGCACATTCTCTCTCAGGCATCCAGGAATCTGCAGCATGGGGCGCTAGCTAGCTAGCGTAGCTTCCTGCTCAGCCACACAGGAATCCATCTGATGGGGCGCTAGCTAGCTAGCGTAGCTGCCTGCTCAGCCACACGGGAATCCATCTGATGGGGCGCTAGCTAGCTAGCGTAGCTGCCTGCTCAGCCACACGGGAATCCATCTGATGGAGCTCTAGCTAGCTACTGTGGCTACTAGAAAAGGAGGGGGAAACTCTAAACAGTTACATACAGAGATCATTTTTGGATGATATTATATTGATACTTTGATTCCACAAATATATATATATTTTTTTTAAACATGTTTTTGCCAGTCGGCTGTACCTGCGGCAAAACACTGTGGCTACCTGTCCTGTGCATTTCTCACATGGCACAGCACCCTGAACACAGACTGAATTCCCTTTGTAGCAATTATTCAGCAAAACACTTCCCCAAGAAGTCATATGTGATACATTTGGAAAATTGGACATTCCATTACGATGTCACAATGCATGTGGAGCCAAAACAAACGTCATCTGTCACTTTATCTGTGTGTGTGTGTGTGTATCTACTTACAGCTGTGCAGCAAACAGCCGGCTCATCTTGGCCACGTGTTGGTTGTCACAGTCTTGGTCATCATTGTCTTGTTGGTCCTGTCCTGTGCTGAGGCTACGGCTGTGCTTCCTCTTGCTGGGGCTGATGGGTGGATGGCCCGTCCGGTGGCTATGGTTGGAGACGCCAGACGATGATAAGGACATGGACTGGTGCATCATGGGATCACCTCGACGCGCTGCCTCGCCTGCACGGAGAGAAACACACAACATATAGAAGGCATCAAATGGGGAGGAACTTGTGTACTAAAGACAGGAACTTGTGTACTAATGACAGGAACTTGTGTAATAAAGACAGGAACTTGTACTAAAGACAGGAACTTGTGTACTAATGACAGGACCTTGTACTAATGACAGGACCTTGTACTAATGACAGGACCTTGTACTAATGACAGTAACTTGTACTAATGACAGGAACTTGTGTACTAATGACAGGACCTTGTACTAATGACAGGACCTTGTACTAATGACAGGACCTTGTACTAATGACAGGAACTTGTACTAATGACAGGAACTTGTACTAATGACAGGAACTTGTGTACTAATGACAGGAACTTGTACTAATGACAGGACCTTGTACTAATGACAGGACCTTGTACTAATGACAGTAACTTGTACTAATGACAGGAACTTGTGTACTAATGACAGGAACTTGTGTACTAATGACAGGAACTTGTGTACTAATGACAGGAACTTGTGTACTAATGACAGGAACTTGTACTAATGACAGGAACTTGTACTAATGACAGGAACTTGTACTAATGACAGGACCTTGTACTAATGACAGGAACTTGTACTAATGACAGGAACTTGTACTAATGACAGTAACTTGTACTAATGACAGGAACTTGTGTACTAATGACAGGAACTTGTGTACTAATGACAGGAACTATTTACTAATTCTGGAACTTGCATCAAAACAGAACTTGCCTACTAATGAAAAGAACTTCCACTAATGACAGGAACTTGTACTAATGACAGAACTTGTACTAATGACAGGAACTTGTACTAATGACAAACTTGTACAAACAGTAACACAAACAACAACTTGTACTAATGACAGAACTTGTACAATGACAGGAACTTGTACTAATGACATTTCTATTTCAACATTCAACATCAAAACAGATGCCTCCCAGGGGAAAAGCAATTCCAACAGAATGATGCTGAGACTGGCACAAACAGCACAAACAACAAACAACAAACAGCACAAACAACAAACAACAAACAGCACAAACAACAAACAGCACAAACAACAAAAGCACAACAAAAACAGCACAAACAACAAACAGCACAAACAACAAACAACAAAACAGCACAAACAACACAAACAACAAAAACAACACAAACAGCAAACAGCACAAACAACACAAACAACACAAACAAACAACAAACAACACAAACAACAAACAGCACAAACAACAAACAGCACAAACAACAAACAGCACAAACAACAAACACAAACAACAAACAGCAAAACAACAAACAACAAACAGCACAAACAACAAAAACAAACAACAAACAACAAACAACAAACAACAAACAGCACAAAACAAAAACAACACAAACAACAAACAACACAAACAACAAACAACAAAACAACACAAACAACAAACAGCACAAACAACACAAACAACAAAAACAAACAGCAAACAACACAAACAACAAAACAACACAAACAACAAACAGCACAAACAACAAACAACAAACAACAAACAACAAACAACAAACAACAAACAGCACAAACAACAAACAGCACAAACAACAAACAAACAAACAACAAACAACACAAACAACAAACAGCACAAACAACAAACAACACAAACAGCACAAACAACAAACAGCACAAACAACAAACAACACAAACAACAAACAACACAAACAACAAACAACAAACAACAAACAGCACAAACAACAAAACACAACAAACAACACAAACAGCACAAACAACAAACAACACAAACAACAAACAGCACAAACAACACAAACAACAAACAACAAACAAACAACAAAAACACAAACAAAAACAAACAAACAACAAACAACAAACAAACAACAACAAACAACACAAACAACAAACAGCACAAACAACACAAACAACAAACAGCACAAACAACAAACAGCACAAACAAACAAACAGCACAAACAACAAACAGCACAAACAACAAACAGCACAAACAGCACAAACAACAAAAACAGCACAAACACAAACAGCACAAACAACAAACAGCACAAACAGCACAAACAGCACAAACAACAAACAGCACAAACAACAAACAACAAACAACACAAACAGCACAAACAACACAAACAACAAACAGCACAAACAACAAACAACAAACAGCACAAACAACAAACAACAAACAACACAAACAACAAACAACAAACAGCACAAACAACAAACAACAAACAGCAAACAAACAACAAACAACAAAACACAAACAGCACAAACAACACAAACAAACAAACAGCACAAACAACAAACAACAAACAACACAAACAACAAACAACACAAACAACAAAACAACAAACAACAAAACAGCACAAACAACAAACAGCACAAACAGCACAAACAACAAACAAACAAAAACAACACAAACAACAAAAACAACACAAACAACAAACAGCACAAACAACAAACAACAAACAGCACAAACAACAAACAACAAACAACACAAACAGCACAAACAACAAACAGCACAAACAACAAACAACAAACAGCACAAACAACAAACAACAAACAACACAAACAACACAAACAGCACAAACAACACAAACAACAAACAGCACAAACAACAAACAACAAACAACACAAACAGCACAAACAACAAACAGCACAAACAACAAACAACAAACAGCACAAACAACAAACAACAGCAAACAACAAACAAACAACACAAACAACACAAACAGCACAAACAACACAAACAGCACAAACAACAAACAGCACAAACAACAAACAGCACAAACAACAAACAGCACAAACAACAAACAGCACAAACAGCACAAACAACAAACAGCACAAACAACAAACAGCACAAACAACAAACAACAAACAGCACAAACAACAAACAGCACAAACAACAAAACAACAAACAGCACAAACAACAAACAACACAAACAACAAACAACACAAACAACAAAACAACAAACAACAAACAGCACAAACAACAAACAGCACAAACAACAAACAGCACAAACAACAAACAGCACAAACAACAAACAGCACAAACAACAAACAGCAGCAACAAACAGCACAAACAACAAACAGCACAAACAACAAACAGCACAAACAGCACAAACAACAAACAGCACAAACAACACAACAGCACAAACAACAAACAACAAAACAGCACAAACAACAAACAACAAACAGCACAAACAACAAACAACACAAACAACACAAACAACAAACAACAAACAGCACAAACAACAAACAGCACAAACAACAAAACAGCACAAACACACAAACAGCACAAACAACAAACAGCACAAACAACAAACAGCACAAACAACAAACAGCACAAACAAACAGCACAAACAACAAACAGCACAAACAACAAACAGCACAAACAACAAACAACAAACAAACAACACAAACAACAAACAGCACAACAACAAACAACAAACAGCACAAACAACAAACAACACAAACACAAAACAACACAAACAGCACAAACAACAAACAACACAAATAAAAAACAACAAAAACAACAAACAACACAAACAACAAACAACAAACAGCACAAACAACAAACAACAAACAACACAAACAGCACAAACAACAAACAACACAAACACAAACAGCACAAACAGCACAAACAACAAACAACACAAACAACAAACAACACAAACAACAAACAACACAAACAACAAACAGCACAAACAGCACAAACAACACAAACAACAAACAACAAACAACACAAACAACAAACAACACAAACAGCACAAACACAACTGTACTATACATAACTGTATATATTTGTTCACTAGTAAATAGGATGCCATTTGGGAAGTGTCTAATTACACAACTGTGAAGAATCTGTGAAAACTTTATTAGTGTGCTCAAAAGTTAAAAAATAAATAAAAACACATTGTAAGACATTTAAAAAGTAGCTTAACTTCTTGTAAATATTGTCAAATTCAACACTTGGCTGAATGGTGTGAGTGTTCTGGCATCACGTGTCAGGAGGAAAACTGGTTGAAATGTAATGTTTGAACAAACAGGTTAAAATAAATACTTCCTTCCTCGGCCAGTAGCTCCCAGAGTACAGTAGACCAGGGAGAGTGTGAGGACAGCAGGAAGAGAGACTGGAAAACTACTGGTGGCACTAGGTACAGATGGTGCTCCCAGAGTACAGTAGACCAGGGAGAGTGTGAGGACAGCAGGAAGAGAGACTGGAAAACTACTGGTGGCACTAGGTACAGATGGTGCTCCCAGAGTACAGTAGACCAGGGAGAGTGTGAGGACAGCAGGAAGAGAGACTGGAAAACTACTGGTGGCACTAGGTACAGATGGTGTTCCCAGAGTACAGTAGCCCAGGGAGAGTGTGAGGACAGCAGGAAGAGAGACTGGAAAACTACTGGTGGCACTAGGTACAGATGGGGACTTTCCACTAGAAGACTTTACCCCAATGTTACACTCAGTCAACTCTGGAAAGACTTACTGAGCACTATGTCACCGTTACACAGCAAGGCAAACATGTCAAAGCCCATATTTACATTTACATTTAAGTCATTTAGCAGACGCTCTTATCCAGAGCGACTTACAAATTGGTGCGTTCACCTTAAGACATCCAGTGGAACAGCCACTTTACAATAGTGCATCTAAATCTTTAAGGGGGTGAGAAGGATTACTTTATCCTATCCTAGGTATTCCTGGGGTGGGGTTTCAGAAGGATTACTTTATCCTAAAATCCTGCAGGTATTCCTGAAAGACAAAGTCAGTGGGGTTTGAAACTGGAGGTGTCTCCGGAAATATAGAACAGTGGTGATTGACTCTGGACATAGTCAATCGCATTCAACAAAAATGATCTTCAACAAAGTCTGGTAAACAATGCAGAGCCAAGTGCTCAGCGAAACAATAGTGTTCACCTTACCGGTACGGTAAAGTCTGGACCACAATGTCAGTGAACAACAGTCTAGGCAGTGGTCTGGACCATGGTACTGTAGTAAACAACAGTCTGGACCACGGTAATGTAGTGAACAACAGTCTGGACCACGGTGTAGTGAACAACAGTCTGGACCACGGTACTGTAGTCAACAGTCTGGACAGGTACTGAGTGAACAACAGTCTGGACCATGGTACTGTAGTAAAACAGTCTGGACCACGGTAGGCGGTGTAACAACAGAACAGTAGTAGTGAACAACAGTCTGGACCACGGTACTGTAGTAAACAGTCTGGACCACAGTACTGTAGTGAACAGTCTGACCACGGTACAGTCTGAACAACAGTCTGGACCACGGTACTGTAGTGAACAACAGTCTGGACAGTCACCACGGCATGTACTGTAGTGTGAACAACAGTCTGGACCACGGTACTGTAGTAAACAGTCTGGACCACGGCACTGTAGTGAACAACAGTCTGGACCACGGTACTGTAGTGAACAACAGTCTGGACCACGGTACTGTGGACCACGGTACTGTAGTGAACAACAGTCTGGACCACGTGGTAGTTTCAACAGTCTGGACCACGGTACTGTAGTGAACAACAGTCTGGACCACGGTACTGTAGTAAACAACAGTCTGGACCACGGTACTGTAGTGAACAACAGTCTGGACCACTTGTAGTGAACAACAGTCTGGACCACGTGCTGCAACAGTCTGGACCACGGTACTGTAGTGAACAACAGTCTGGACCACGGTACTGTAGTGAACACCACGGTACTGTAGTGAACAACAGTCTGGACCACGGTGAACATCTGTAGTGAACAACAGTCTGGACCATTTATGAACTGGACCACGGTTTGTAGTGAACAACAGTCTGGACCACGGTACTGTAGTGAACAACAGTCTGGACCACGGTACTGTAGTAAACAGTAGTTTAACAGTCTGACCACGGTACTGAGCCCCCACGGACTAGCCAGACCTGAGCCCCAGGACTGACTGATGACCTTGCTGTCCCCAGTCCACCTGGCCGTGCTGCTGCTCCAGTTTCAACTGTTCTGCCTTATTATTATTCGACCATGCTGGTCATTTATGAACATTTGAACATCTTGGCCATGTTCTGTTATAATCTCCACCCGGCACAGCCAGAAGAGGACTGGCCACCCCACATAGCCTGGTTCCTCTCTAGGTTTCTTCCTAGGTTTTGGCCTTTCTAGGGAGTTTTTCCTAGCCACCGTGCTTCTACACCTGCATTGCTTGCTGTTTGGGGTTTTAGGCTGGGTTTCTGTACAGCACTTTGAGATATCAGCTGATGTAAGAAGGGCTATATAAATACATTTGATTTGGTAAGTATATGGCTAATATTAGGTACCATTGTCTTGCATTGGATTTGTGGCAGTCGGAGGGGGGTGGGTGGGGGGGGGGGCGAGAGAGAAAATTTGATTTGTATTTCATTCTCAACGATCTACACAAAATAGTAAAAAGTGGAAGGACAAAATACAAGTATTTTGTCACTAAAATATTTTCTAAAATAACACTAATCAGTGCCTACAGCTGTGATGGTGTTGAACACTGAGCTGTAGTCAATGAACAGCATTCTCATGTAGGTGTACCTTATGTCCAGGTGGGAAAGGGCAGTGTGGAGTGTGATTGAGATTACATCGTCTGTGGATCTGTTTGGGCGGTATGCAAATTGGAGTGAGTCTAGGGTGTCTGGGATGATGGTGTTGATGTGAGCCATGACCAGCCTTTCAAAGCACTTCATGGCTACAGACGTGAGTGCTACGGGTCTGTAGTCATTTAGGCAGGTTGCCTTTGTGTTCTTGAGCACAGGGACTATGGTGGTCTGCTTGAAGCATGTTGGTATTACAGACTCGGAGAGGGAGGGGTTAAAAATGTCAGGGAAGACAAGACAGCCAGGCTGGAATAGACAGGACATGTGTTCCAGGCTTCTTCAGAGCTGCACACCCAAAATAACTGAGCTGCCTGCTGCCTTGCAGGCCTTAGTCTGGACCGGGACAGAGAGAGAGACACATGTGCCCCTCTGGGCATAAATGGATTGATTATTTCTATCCTGTCACTGGGTCACGTGACAATCTGCGAGGCGGAGGGGACCGAGATGGAGGCAGGACCCAGTTGCCCTGACACTGGCCAGACCAGGGACAGTGCTGATTTAGGATCAGTTTTGTCTTATAGATACTTATAGGGCCCTGATCCTGGACCAGCAATCTGAGATGTTTGATTATTTACGGGCCCCGGGCTGATGTCATCCTTTCTGTCATGCTCCTGAGAGAAGGCCGGATGAGACGAGGCCCGAGGAGACGAGGCCCGAGGAGACGAGGCCCGAGGAGACGAGGCCCGAGGAGACGAGGCCCGAGGAGACGAGGCCCGAGGAGACGAGGCCGGATGAGACGAGGCCCGAGGAGACAAGGCCCGAGGAGACAAGGCCCGAGGAGACAAGGCCCGAGGAGACATAGGGTAAACACCAAAATGCTGGTCTAACGCTACACAGCTGATTGAAAGAATTAAAGCTTGATGATTAGTTGATTCAAGCTAGGACAACAAGCTAACCTTGATTAATTTGATTCAGCTGTGTAATGCTAGGACAACAAGCTAACCTTGATTAATTTGATTCAGCTGTGTAATGCTAGGACAACAAGCTAACCTTGATTCATTTGATTCAGCTGTGTAATGCTAGGACAACAAGCTAACCTTGATTAATTTGATTCAGCTGTGTAATGCTAGGACAACAAGCTAACCTTGATTAATTTGATTCAGCTGTGTAATGCTAGGACAACAAGCTAACCTTGATTAATTTGATTCAGCTGTGTAATGCTAGGACAACAAGCTAACCTTGATTAATTTGATTCAGCTGTGTAATGCTAGGACAACAAGCTAACCTTGATTAATTTGATTCAGCTGTGTAATGCTAGGACAACAAGCTAACCTTGATTAATTTGATTCAGCTGTGTAATGCTAGGACAACAAGCTAACCTTGATTAATTTGATTCAGCTGTGTAATGCTAGGACAACAAGCTAACCTTGATTAATTTGATTCAGCTGTGTAATGCTAGGACAACAAGCTAACCTTGATTAATTTGATTCAGCTGTGTAATGCTAGGACAACAAGCTAACCTTGATTAATTTGATTCAGCTGTGTAATGCTAGGACAACAAGCTAACCTTGATTAATTTGATTCAGCTGTGTAATGCTAGGACAACAAGCTAACCTTGATTAATTTGATTCAGCTGTGTAATGCTAGGACAACAAGCTAACCTTGCACGTCTTGTGGTCCCGAGGACTGAGTTTGGGGGAACGCTTTCATAGTCCTTCAGAACAGATCTTACTAGCTGTGTGTGTGTGTGTGTGGGTGGGTGTGTGTGTGTGTGTGTGTGTTAGGCGATATAATGATGTCACTATCGTCGACAGACCATGCTGACGACGTGATGTGACTGACGATGGTTTAGCCTATTTGAACTTGACTGGAGCTGCGCAAGAAAGGGGAGTCGGACAGCACACAGCAGGACATTAGACAGCACACAGCAGGACAGTAGACAGCACAAGGCAGGACAGTAGACAGGACAGTAGACAGCGTACAGCAGGACATTAGACAGCACACAGCAGGACAGTAGACAGCACAAGGCAGGACAGTAGACAGGACAGTATAGAGGAGGACAGGACAGTAGACAGGAGGACAGGACAGTAGACAGGACAGTAGGCAGGACAGTAGACAGCACACAGCAGGACATTAGACAGCACACAGCAGGACAGTAGACAGCACAAGGCAGGACAGTAGACAGGACAGTAGAGAGGAGGACAGGACAGTAGACAGGAGGACAGGACAGTAGACAGGACAGTAGGCAGGACAGTAGACAGCACACAGCAGGACATTAGACAGCACAAGGCAGGACAGTAGACAGGACAGTAGAGAGGAGGACAGGACAGTAGACAGGAGGACAGGACAGTAGGCAGGACAGTAGGCAGGACAGTAGACAGGACAGTAGACAGGACAGTAGACAGGACAGTAGACAGGACAGTAGACAGTAGACAGGACAGTAGACAGTAGGCAGGACAGTAGGCAGGACAGTAGACAGGACAGTAGACAGGACAGTAGACAGTAGACAGGACATTAGACAGGACAGTAGACAGGACAGTAGACAGGACAGTAGACAGGACAGTAGGCAGGACAGTAGACAGTAGGCAGGACAGTAGACAGGACAGTAGGCAGGACAGTAGACAGTAGACAGGACAGTAGACAGTAGACAGGACAGTAGACAGGACAGTAGACAGTAGACAGGACAGTAGACAGGACAGTAGACAGGACATTAGACAGGACAGTAGACAGGACATTAGACAGGACAGTAGACAGGACAGTAGACAGGACATTAGACAGGACAGTAGACAGGACAGCAGGACATTAGACAGGACATTAGACAGCACACAGCAGGACAGTAGACAGGACAGTAGACAGTAGACAGGACAGTAGACAGGACAGTAGACAGGACAGTAGACAGGACAGTAGACAGGACAGTAGACCGTAGACAGTAGACAGGACAGTAGACCGTAGACAGTAGACAGGACAGTAGGCAGGACAGTAGACAGCACACAGCAGGACATTAGACAGCACACAGCAGGACAGTAGACAGCACAAGGCAGGACAGTAGACAGGACAGTAGAGAGGGACAGGACAGTAGACAGGAGGACAGGACAGTGGCAGGACAGTAGAACAGGACAGTAGACAGGACAGTGATCAGACAGTAGACAGGACAGCAGACAGTAGACAGGACAGTAGACAGTAGACAGGACAGTAGGCAGTGACAGCAGATTAGGACAGTAGACAGCAGACATGACATTAGACAGGACAGTAGACAGGACAGCAGACAGGACAGTAGACAGGACAGTAGACAGCAGATTGGAGACAGCAGACAGCAGACAGCAGATTAGACAGCAGACAGCAGACAGGACAGTAGACAGGACAGGACAGGACATCAGGGGGACAGACAGCAGAGACAGGACAGACAGACAGCAGACAGGACAGTAGACAGGACATGGATTAGGACAGCAGATTATGACAGCAGACAGCAGGACATTAGTTAGACAGTAGACAGGACAGGACAGCAGACAGACAGTAGACAGGACAGGACAGCAGACAGGACAGTAGACAGGACAGTAGACAGGACAGTAGACAGGACAGTAGACCGTAGACAGTAGACAGTAGACAGTAGACCGTAGACAGTAGACAGGACAGTAGACAGTAGACAGTAGACAGGACAGTAGACAGGACAGTAGACAGTAGACAGTAGACAGTAGACAGGACAGTAGACAGGACAGTAGACCGTAGACAGTAGACAGGACAGTAGACAGTAGACAGTAGACAGGACAGTAGACAGTAGACAGTAGACAGGACAGTAGACAGGACAGTAGACAGTAGACAGGACAGTAGACAGGACAGTAGACAGGACAGTAGACAGTAGACAGTAGACAGGACAGTAGACAGGACAGTAGGACAGGACAGTAGACAGGACAGTAGACAGTAGACAGGACAGTAGACAGTAGACAGGACAGTAGACAGGACAGTAGACAGGACAGTAGACAGTAGACAGGACAGTAGACAGGACAGTAGGCAGTAGACAGGACAGTAGACAGGACAGTAGACAGGACAGTAGACAGGACAGTAGACAGTAGACAGGACAGTAGACAGGACAGTAGACAGGACAGTAGACAGTAGACAGGACAGTAGACAGTAGACAGTAGACAGTAGACAGGACAGTAGACAGTAGACAGGACAGTAGACCGTAGACAGGACAGTAGACCGTAGACAGTAGACAGGACAGTAGACAGTAGACAGGACAGTAGACAGTAGACAGGACAGTAGACAGGACAGTAGGCAGGACAGTAGACAGTAGACAGGACAGTAGACAGGACAGTAGACAGTAGACAGGACAGTAGACAGTAGACAGGACAGTAGACAGTAGACCGTAGACAGTAGACAGGACAGTAGACCGTAGACAGGACAGTAGACAGTAGACAGGACAGTAGACAGGACAGTAGACAGGACAGTAGACAGTAGACAGGACAGTAGACCGTAGACAGTAGACAGTAGACAGGACAGTAGACCGTAGACAGGACAGTAGACAGTAGACAGGACAGACAGACAGGACAGTAGACAGTAGACAGTAGACAGGACAGTAGACAGTAGACAGGACAGTAGACAGGACAGTAGACAGTAGACAGTAGACAGTAGACAGTAGACAGGACAGTAGACAGTAGACAGTAGACAGGACAGTAGACAGTAGACAGGACAGTAGACAGGACAGTAGACAGTAGACAGGACAGTAGACAGGACAGTAGACAGGACAGTAGACAGTAGACAGGACAGTAGACAGTAGACCGTAGACAGTAGACAGGACAGTAGACCGTAGACAGTAGACAGGACAGTAGACAGTAGACAGGACAGTAGACAGGACAGTAGACAGACAGTAGACAGGACAGTAGACAGTAGACAGGACAGTAGACAGTAGACAGGACAGTAGACCGTAGACAGAGACCAGGACAGACAGGACAGTAGACAGTAGATGTGACAGTAGACAGGACAGTAGACAGTAGACAGGACAGTAGACAGGACAGTAGACAGGACAGTAGACAGTAGACAGTAGACAGGACAGTAGACAGTAGACAGTAGACAGGACAGTAGACAGGACAGTAGACAGTAGACAGTAGACAGTAGACAGGACAGTAGACAGTAGACAGTAGACAGGACAGTAGACAGGACAGTAGACAGTAGACAGGACAGTAGACAGTAGACAGTAGGCAGGACAGTAGGCAGGACAGTGGACAGTAGACAGGACAGTAGACAGGACAGTAGACAGGACAGTAGACAGGACAGTAGACAGTAGACAGGACAGTAGACCGTAGACAGTAGACAGTAGAGTAGACCGTAGACAGGACAGTAGACAGTAGACAGTAGAGTAGACCGTAGACAGTAGACAGTAGAGTAGACAGGACAGTAGACAGTAGACAGGACAGTAGACAGTAGACAGGACAGTAGACAGGACAGTAGACAGTAGACAGTAGACAGGAGAGTAGACAGGACAGTAGACAGGACAGTAGACAGTAGACAGGACAGTAGACAGGACAGTAGACAGTAGACAGTAGACAGGACAGTAGACAGTAGACAGTAGACAGGACAGTAGACAGGACAGTAGACAGTAGACAGTAGACAGGACAGTAGACAGTAGACAGGACAGTAGACAGTAGACAGTAGACAGGACAGTAGACAGTAGACAGGACAGTAGACAGGACAGTAGACAGTAGACAGTAGACAGGACAGTAGACAGTAGACAGTAGACAGGACAGTAGGCAGGACAGTAGACAGTAGACAGGACAGTAGACAGGACAGTAGACAGTAGACAGGACAGTAGACAGTAGACAGGACAGATAGACAGGACAGTAGACAGACAGTAGACAGGACAGTAGACAGGACAGTAGACAGTAGACAGGACAGTAGACAGGACAGTAGACAGGACAGTGGACAGCAGGACAGACAGTAGACAGGACAGTAGACAGTAGACAGGACAGTAGACCGTGACAGTAGACAGTGGACAGGACAGTAGACAGTAGACAGGACAGCAGACAGCAGACAGGACAGTAGACAGGACAGTAGACAGTAGACAGGACAGCAGACAGGACATTAGACAGTGACAGGACAGTAGACAGGACAGTAGACAGGACAGTAGACAGTAGACAGGACAGTAGACAGTAGACAGTAGACAGGACAGTAGACAGGACAGTAGACAGGACAGTAGACAGGACAGTAGACAGGAGACAGTAGACAGGACAGTAGGCAGGACAGTAGACAGTAGACAGGACAGTAGACAGGACAGTAGACAGGTCAGTAGACAGGACAGTAGACAGGACAGTAGACAGTAGACAGGACAGTAGACAGGACAGTAGACAGGACAGTAGACAGTAGACAGGACAGTAGACAGTAGACAGGACAGTAGACAGTAGACAGTAGACAGGACAGTAGACAGTAGACAGGACAGTAGACGGTAGACAGTAGAACAGGACAGTAGACAGTAGACAGGACAGTAGACAGTAGACAGGACAGTAGGCAGGACAGTAGACAGTAGACAGGACAGTAGACAGGACAGTAGACAGGACAGTAGACAGTAGACAGTAGACAGGACAGTAGACAGTAGACCGTAGACAGTAGACAGGACAGTAGACCGTAGACAGTAGACAGGACAGTAGACCGTAGACAGTAGACAGGACAGTAGACAGTACAGTAGACCGTAGACAGTAGACAGTAGACAGGACAGTAGACAGTAGACAGGACAGTAGACAGGACAGTAGACAGTAGACAGGACAGTAGACAGTAGACAGTAGACAGGACAGTAGACAGTAGACAGGACAGTAGACAGTAGACAGTAGACAGGACAGTAGACAGGACAGTAGACAGGACAGTAGACAGTAGACAGTAGACAGGACAGTAGACAGGACAGTAGACAGGACAGTAGACAGTAGACAGTACAGTAGGCAGGACAGTGGACAGTAGACAGGACAGTAGACAGGACAGTAGACAGGACAGTAGACAGTAGACAGGACAGTAGACCGTAGACAGTAGAGTAGACCGTAGACAGGACAGTAGACAGACAGTAGAGTAGACCGTAGACAGGACAGTAGACAGTAGACAGTAGACAGGACAGTAGACAGGACAGTAGACAGGACAGTAGACAGTAGACAGGACAGTAGACAGTAGACAGGACAGTAGACAGGACAGTAGACAGTAGACAGTAGACAGGACAGTAGACAGGAGAGTAGACAGGACAGTAGACAGGACAGTAGACAGTAGACAGGACAGTAGACAGGACAGTAGACAGTAGACAGTAGACAGGACAGTAGACAGTAGACAGGACAGTAGACAGGACAGTAGACAGTAGATCAGGATTGTAGACCAGCAGACTAGACAGCAGATTATGACAGTAGACAGTAGACAGCAGACAGGACAGCAGACAGGACAGACAGGACAGTAGACAGGACAGTAGACAGTAGACAGGACAGCAGACAGCAGACAGGACAGCAGACAGGACAGCAGATGTAGACAGCAGACAGGACAGTAGACAGTAGACAGGACAGTAGGCAGGACAGTAGACAGTAGACAGGACAGTAGACAGGACAGTAGACAGTAGACAGGACAGTAGACAGTAGACAGGACAGTAGACAGGACAGTAGACAGGACAGTAGACAGTAGACAGTAGACAGGACAGTAGACAGTAGACAGGACAGTAGACAGGACAGTAGACAGTAGACAGGACAGTAGACAGTAGACAGGACAGTAGACAGGACAGTAGACAGGACAGTAGACAGTAGACAGTAGACAGGACAGTAGACAGGACAGTAGACAGTAGACAGTAGACAGGACAGTAGACAGTAGACAGGACAGTAGACAGGACAGTAGACAGGACAGTAGACAGTAGACAGGACAGTAGACAGTAGACAGGACAGTAGACAGGACAGTAGACAGTAGACAGTAGACAGGACAGTAGACAGGACAGTAGACAGTAGACTAGACAGTAGACAGTAGACAGTAGACAGTAGACAGGACAGTAGACAGTAGACAGGACAGTAGGCAGGACAGTAGACAGTAGACAGGACAGTAGACAGGACAGTAGACAGTAGACAGGACAGTAGACAGGATAGTAGACAGTAGACAGGACAGTAGACAGTAAACAGGACAGTAGACCGTAGACAGTAGACAGGACAGTAGACAGTAGACACGACAGTAGACAGTAGACAGGACAGTAGACAGTAGACAGGACAGTAGACAGGACAGTAGGCAGGACAGTAGACAGTAGACAGGACAGTAGACAGGACAGTAGACAGTAGACAGGACAGTAGACAGTAGACAGGACAGTAGACAGTAGACCGTAGACAGTAGACAGGACAGTAGACCGTAGACAGGACAGTAGACAGTAGACAGGACAGTAGACAGGACAGTAGACAGGACAGTAGACAGTAGACAGGACAGTAGACCGTAGACAGTAGACAGTAGACAGGACAGTAGACCGTAGACAGGACAGTAGACAGTAGACAGGACAGTAGACAGGACAGTAGACAGTAGACAGGACAGTAGACAGGACAGTAGACAGTAGACAGGACAGTAGACAGGACAGTAGACAGTAGACAGGAGACAGTAGACAGGAGACAGTAGACAGGACAGTAGACAGGACAGTAGACAGGACAGTAGACAGTAGACAGTAGACAGGACAGTAGACAGTAGACAGTAGACAGGACAGTAGACAGTAGACAGGACAGTAGACAGTAGACCGTAGACAGTAGACAGGACAGTAGACCGTAGACAGTAGACAGGACAGTAGACAGTAGACAGGACAGTAGACAGGACAGTAGACAGGACAGTAGACAGGACAGTAGACAGTAGACAGGACAGTAGACAGTAGACAGGACAGTAGACCGTAGACAGTAGACCGTAGACAGTAGACAGGACAGTAGACAGTAGACAGGACAGTAGACAGGACAGTAGACAGTAGACAGGACAGTAGACAGGACAGTAGACAGGACAGTAGACAGTAGACAGTAGACAGGACAGTAGACAGTAGACAGTAGACAGGACAGTAGACAGTAGACAGGACAGTAGACAGGACAGTAGACAGTAGACAGTAGACAGTAGACAGGACAGTAGACAGTAGACAGTAGACAGGACAGTAGACAGGACAGTAGACAGTAGACAGTAGACAGGACAGTAGACAGTAGACAGTAGGCAGGACAGTAGGCAGGACAGTGGACAGTAGACAGGACAGTAGACAGGACAGTAGACAGGACAGTAGACAGTAGACAGGACAGTAGACCGTAGACAGTAGACAGTAGAGTAGACCGTAGACAGGACAGTAGACAGTAGACAGTAGAGTAGACCGTAGACAGGACAGTAGACAGTAGACAGTAGAGTAGACAGGACAGTAGACAGTAGACAGGACAGTAGACAGTAGACAGGACAGTAGACAGGACAGCAGACAGCAGACAGCAGACAGCAGACAGGAGAGATTACAGACAGCAGACAGGACAGCAGACAGGACAGCAGACAGCAGACAGCAGACAGTGACAGCAGATTAGTAGACAGGACAGTAGACAGACAGCAGACAGTAGCAGACAGGACAGTAGACAGGGACAGCAGACAGCAGACAGTAGACAGTAGACAGGACAGTAGACAGCAGACAGGACAGAGGCAGACAGGACAGTAGACAGACAGTAGACAGGACAGTAGACAGCAGACAGGACAGTAGACAGTAGACAGACAGCAGACAGCAGATAGACAGACAGCAGATAGACAGTAGACAGGACAGCAGACAGGACAGTAGACAGTAGACAGGACAGCAGACAGGACAGTAGACAGTAGACAGGACAGTAGACAGTAGACAGGACAGTCCCGACAGTAGACAGTAGACAGGACAGTAGACCCTAGACAGTAGACAGGACAGCAGACAGTAGACAGGACAGTAGACAGACAGTAGACAGGACAGTAGAGACAGGGACATTAGACAGTAGACAGGACAGTAGACAGTAGACAGGACAGGACAGTAGACAGTAGACAGGGACAGGACAGTAGACAGTAGATTAGACAGTAGACAGGACAGTAGACAGTAGACAGGAGATTAGTAGACAGTAGACAGGACAGTAGACAGCAGACAGTAGACAGCAGACAGGACAGCAGACAGGACAGTAGACAGGAGCAGACAGACAGCAGATTATGACAGCAGACAGCAGACAAGGACAGTAGACAGTGACAGCAGACAGGACAGCAGACAGTAGACAGACAGCAGACAGTAGACAGCAGACAGTGACAGTAGACAGGAGATCACAGCAGAGACAGTAGACAGCAGACAGCAGACAGGACAGCAGACAGCAGACAGGACAGATAGACAGGACAGTAGACAGCAGACAGTAGACAGGACAGTAGACAGATAGACAGTGACAGGACAGTAGACAGCAGACAGGACAGTAGACAGTAGACAGGACAGGACAGATTGGACAGTAGACAGTGCAGACAGTAGACAGACAGTAGACAGGACAGTAGACAGGACAGTAGGCAGGACAGTAGACAGTAGACAGGACAGTAGACAGTAGACAGTAGACAGGACAGTAGACAGCAGATAGACAGTAGACAGGACAGATAGACAGGACAGTACCGTAGACAGTAGACAGGACAGTAGACAGTAGACAGGATTGAGTAGACAGACAGTAGACAGTAGACAGGACAGTAGACAGACAGCAGATAGACAGGACAGCAGACAGGACAGACAGGACAGTAGACCGTAGACAGTAGACAGTAGACAGGACAGTAGACCGGACAGTAGACAGCAGGACAGCAGACAGGACAGACAGGACAGTGAGACAGTGACAGCAGACAGTAGACAGGACATTAGACAGCAGACAGGACAGCAGAGACAGGACAGACAGGACAGTAGACAGGACAGCAGACAGTAGACAGTAGACAGTAGCAGACAGTGACAGAGACAGGACAGCAGACAGTAGACAGGACAGGACAGACAGACAGGACAGTAGGGCAGGACAGCAGACAGTAGACAGGACAGACAGGACAGTAGACAGGACAGCAGACAGGACAGCAGACAGGACAGCAGACAGTAGACAGGACAGCAGACAGCAGACAGACAGCAGACAGGACAGTAGACAGGACAGTGTAGACAGTAGACAGCAGATTACAGCAGACAGACAGTAGACAGGACAGTAGACAGTAGACAGGACAGTAGACCGGACAGGACAGTAGACGGACAGAGAGTGACAGGACAGTAGACAGTAGACAGGACAGTAGACAGTAGACAGGACAGTAGGCAGGACAGTAGACAGTAGACAGGACAGTAGACAGGACAGTAGACAGACAGTAGACAGTAGACAGTAGACAGTAGACAGGACAGTAGACCGTAGACAGTAGACAGACAGTAGACCGTAGACAGTAGACAGGACAGTAGACCGAGACAGTAGACAGGACAGTAGACAGTACAGTAGACCGTAGACAGTAGACAGTAGACAGGACAGTAGACAGTAGACAGGACAGTAGACAGGACAGTAGACAGTAGACAGGACAGTAGACAGTAGACAGTAGACAGGACAGTAGACAGTAGACAGACAGTAGACAGTAGACAGTAGACAGGACAGTAGACAGGACAGACAGGACAGTAGACAGTAGACAGTAGACAGGACAGTAGATGGACAGTAGACAGGACAGTGGACAGTAGACAGTACAGTAGGCAGGACAGTGGACAGTAGATTAGGACAGTAGACAGATGGAGTAGACAGATGGTAGACAGTAGACAGGACAGTAGACAGTAGACAGTAGAGCAGGACCGTAGACAGGACAGTAGACAGACAGCAGAGTAGACAGGACAATGGACAGCAGATGGTAGACAGTAGACAGGACAGTGCAGACAGGACAGTAGACAGACAGTAGACAGGACAGGACAGTAGACAGTAGACAGACAGTAGACAGGACAGTAGACAGTAGACAGTAGACAGGACAGTAGACAGGAGAGCAGACAGGACAGGACAGGACAGTAGACAGTAGACAGGACAGTAGACAGGACAGCAGACAGCAGACAGTAGACAGGACAGTAGACAGTAGACAGGACAGGACAGTAGACGATGCAGACAGGACAGCAGATGTAGACAGATAGTAGACAGGACAGTAGACAGGACAGTAGACAGGACAGTAGACAGATAGACAGTAGACAGGACAGTAGACAGATTATGACAGTAGACAGGACAGGACAGAGACAGGACAGATACAGTAGACAGACAGCAGGGACAGTAGACAGTAGACAGGACAGCAGACAGCAGACAGACAGCAGACAGGACAGCAGACAGTAGACAGATTGCGAGACAGGACAGCAGACAGTAGACAGGACAGTAGACAGTAGACAGATTACAGCAGACAGGACAGCAGACAGCAGGACAGCAGACAGCAGATTGCAGACAGCAGACAGCAGACAGGACAGTAGACAGGACAGAGACAGTGAACAGGACAGTAGACAGTAGACAGGACAGCAGATATGACAGCAGATTGGACAGCAGACAGTAGACAGTAGACAGGACAGTAGATTAGGACAGTAGACAGGACAGTAGACAGGACAGTAGACAGTAGACAGGACAGCAGACAGGACAGTAGACAGATTGTAGACAGTAGACAGGACAGTAGACAGTAGACAGGACAGTAGACAGGACAGTAGACAGAGACAGTAGACAAGGACAGCAGACAGATTGTAGACAGTAGACAGGACAGTAGACAGTAGACAGTAGACAGGACAGACAGGACAGTATGACAGGACAGCAGGCAGGACAGTAGACAGTAGACAGGACAGTAGACAGGACAGGACAGTAGACAGGACAGCAGACAGGATAGTAGACAGTAGACAGGACAGTAGACAGCAACAGGACAGTAGACCGGACAGTAGACAGGACAGGACAGTAGACAGGACAGTAGACAGCAGACAGGACAGGACAGTAGACAGTAGACAGGACAGTAGGCACAGGACAGGACAGTAGACAGGACAGTAGACAGACAGTAGACAGTAGACAGTAGAGTAGACAGTAGACAGTAGTAGACAGTAGACAGGACAGTAGACAAGGACAGTAGACCGTAGACAGGACAGTAGACAGTGATGGTGGACAGTAGACAGGACAGTAGACAGGACAGGACAGTAGACAGGACAGTAGACAGTAGACAGACAGTAGACAGGACAGTAGACCGTAGACAGGACAGTAGACAGTAGACAGGACAGTAGACAGTGACAGTAGACAGTAGACAGGACAGTAGACAGGACAGTAGACAGGAGAGTAGACAGGACAGTAGACAGGACAGTAGACAGTAGACAGGACAGTAGACAGGACAGTAGACAGACAGTAGACAGTAGACAGTAGACAGGACAGTAGACAGGACAGTAGACAGGACAGTAGACAGGACAGTAGACAGGACAGTAGACAGTAGACAGGACATAGACAGACAGTAGACAGTAGACAGGACAGTAGACAGGACAGTAGACAGGACAGTAGACAGTGTAGACAGGAGGACAGTGTGACAGTAGACAGGACAGGACAGTAGACAGGACAGTAGACAGTAGACAGGACAGACAGTAGACAGGACAGTAGACCGGACAGTAGACAGGACAGTAGACAGTAGACAGGACAGTAGACAGGACAGTAGACAGTAGACAGGACAGTAGACAGGACAGTAGACAGGACAGTAGACAGTAGACAGTAGACAGGACAGTAGACAGTAGACAGTAGACAGGACAGTAGACAGTAGAGGACAGTAGACAGGACAGTAGACAGTAGACAGGACAGTAGACAGGACAGTAGACAATAGACAGTAGACAGGACAACTGGGGGGACAGGACAGTAGACAGGACAGTAGACAGGACAGTAGACAGAGACAGTAGACAGGACGTAGACAGGACAGTGGACAGTAGACAGGACAGTAGACAGGACAGTAGACAGGACAGTAGACAGTAGACAGGACAGTAGACCGTAGACAGTAGACAGTAGAGTAGACCGTAGACAGGACAGTAGACAGTAGACAGTAGAGTAGACCGTAGACAGGACAGTAGACAGTAGACAGTAGAGTAGACAGGACAGTAGACAGTAGACAGGACAGTAGACAGTAGACAGGACAGTAGACAGGACAGTAGACAGTAGACAGTAGACAGGAGAGTAGACAGGACAGTAGACAGGACAGTAGACAGGACAGTAGACAGTAGACAGTAGACAGGACAGTAGACAGGACAGTAGACAGTAGACAGGACAGTAGACAGGACAGTAGACAGTAGACAGGACAGTAGACAGGACAGTAGACAGTAGACAGGAGACAGGACAGTAGACAGTAGACAGGACAGTAGGCAGGACAGTAGACAGTAGACAGGACAGTAGACAGGACAGTAGACAGTAGACAGGACAGTAGACAGTAGACAGGACAGTAGACAGGACAGTAGACAGGACAGTAGACAGTAGACAGGACAGTAGACAGGACAGTAGACAGTAGACAGGACAGTAGACAGGACAGTAGACAGTAGACAGGACAGTAGACAGTAGACAGGACAGTAGACCGTAGACAGTAGACAGTAGACAGGACAGTAGACCGTAGACAGTAGACAGGACAGTAGACAGTAGACAGGACAGTAGACAGGACAGTAGACAGTAGACAGGACAGTAGACAGGACATTAGACAGTAGACAGGACAGTAGACAGGACAGTAGACAGGACAGTAGACAGTAGACAGGACAGTAGACAGGACAGTAGACAGGACAGTAGACAGGACAGTAGACAGACAGTAGACAGGAGACAGTAGACAGTAGACAGGACAGTAGGGACAGACAGGACAGTAGACAGGACAGGTAGACAGACAGTAGACAGGACAGTAGACAGGACAGTAGACAGGACAGTAGACAGTAGACAGGACAGTAGACAGGACAGTAGACAGTAGACAGACAGTAGACAGGACAGTAGACAGGACAGTAGACAGTAGACAGTAGACAGGACAGTAGACAGTAGACAGTAGACAGGACAGTAGACAGTAGACAGGACAGTAGACCGTAGACAGGACAGTAGACAGGACAGTAGACAGGACAGTAGACAGTAGACAGGACAGTAGACAGTAGACAGGACAGTAGGCAGGACAGTAGACAGTAGACAGGACAGTAGACAGGACAGTAGACAGTAGACAGGACAGTAGACAGTAGACAGGACAGTAGACAGTAGACCGTAGACAGTAGACAGGACAGTAGACCGTAGACAGTAGACAGGACAGTAGACAGGACAGTAGACAGTAGACAGGACAGTAGACCGTAGACAGTAGACCGTAGACAGTAGACAGTAGACAGGACAGTAGACAGTAGACAGGACAGTAGACAGGACAGTAGACAGTAGACAGGACAGTAGACAGGACAGTAGACAGGACAGTAGACAGTAGACAGGACAGTAGACAGTAGACAGTAGACAGGACAGTAGACAGGACAGTAGACAGGACAGTAGACAGTAGACAGGACAGTAGACAGGACAGTAGACAGGACAGTAGACAGTAGACAGTACAGTAGGCAGGACAGTGGACAGTAGACAGGACAGTAGACAGGACAGTAGACAGGACAGTAGACAGTAGACAGGACAGTAGACCGTAGACAGTAGAGTAGACCGTAGACAGGACAGTAGACAGACAGTAGAGTAGACCGTAGACAGGACAGTAGACAGTAGACAGTAGACAGGACAGTAGACAGGACAGTAGACAGGACAGTAGACAGTAGACAGGACAGTAGACAGTAGACAGGACAGTAGACAGGACAGTAGACAGTAGACAGTAGACAGGACAGTAGACAGGAGAGTAGACAGGACAGTAGACAGGACAGGACAGTAGACAGGACAGTAGACAGGACAGTAGACAGGACAGTAGACAGTAGACAGTAGACAGGACAGTAGACAGTAGACAGGACAGTAGACAGGACAGTAGACAGTAGACAGGACAGTAGACAGTAGACTAGACAGTAGACAGACAGCAGACAGTAGACAGTAGACAGTAGACAGTAGACAGGACAGTAGACAGGACAGTAGACAGTAGACAGTAGACAGGACAGTAGACAGCAGACAGGACAGTAGACAGACAGTAGACAGTAGACAGGACAGTAGACAGACAGTAGACAGTAGACAGGACAGAGACAGTAGACAGCAGATAGACAGGACAGGACAGTAGACAGGACAGTAGACAGGACAGGACAGTAGACAGTAGACAGTAGACAGGACAGTAGACAGATTATGACAGTAGACAGCAGACAGGACAGAGAGACAGGCAGACAGTAGACAGTAGACAGAGACAGTAGACAGGACAGTAGACAGGACAGGACAGTAGACAGGAGGACAGGACAGTAGACAGCAGATTGACAGTAGACAGGACAGTAGACAGGACAGTAGACAGGACAGGACAGAGACAGGACAGGACAGTAGACAGTAGACAGGACAGTAGACAGGACAGGACAGTAGACAGTAGACAGGACAGTAGACAGGACAGTAGACAGGACAGTAGACAGGACAGGACAGTAGACAGTAGACAGGACAGTAGACAGGACAGTAGACAGGACAGTAGACAGTAGGCAGGACAGTAGACAGGACAGTAGACAGGACAGGACAGTAGACAGGACAGTAGACAGTAGACAGTAGACAGGACAGTAGACAGTAGACAGGACAGTAGACAGTAGACAGTAGACAGGACAGTAGACAGGACAGTAGACAGTAGACAGGACAGTAGACAGTAGACAGGACAGTAGACAGGACAGTAGACAGGACAGTAGACAGGACAGTAGACAGTAGACAGGACAGTAGACAGACAGTAGACAGGACAGTAGACAGGACAGTAGACAGGACAGTAGACAGACAGTAGACAGGACAGTAGACAGGACAGTAGACAGGACAGTAGACAGGACAGTAGACAGGACAGGACAGTAGACAGGACAGTAGACAGCAGACAGTAGGACAGTAGACAGGACAGTAGACAGTAGACAGGACAGTAGACAGGACAGTAGACAGGAGACAGTAGACAGTAGACAGGACAGTAGACAGTAGACAGTAGACAGGACAGTAGACAGGACAGTAGACAGTAGACAGGACAGTAGACAGGACAGTAGACAGTAGACAGGACAGTAGACAGTAGACAGTAGACAGGACAGTAGACAGTAGACAGGACAGTAGACAGGACAGTAGACAGGACAGTAGACAGGACAGTAGACAGGACAGTAGACAGACAGTAGACAGGACAGTAGACAGGACAGTAGACAGGACAGTAGACAGGACAGTAGACAGGACAGTAGACAGGACAGTAGACAGGACAGTAGACAGTAGACAGGACAGTAGACAGGACAGTAGACAGTAGACAGGACAGTAGACAGTAGACAGTACAGACAGTAGACAGGACAGTAGACAGTAGACAGTAGACAGGACAGTAGACAGTAGACAGGACAGTAGAGGACAGTAGACAGGACAGTAGACAGTAGACAGTACAGTAGACAGGACAGTAGACAGGACAGTAGACAGGACAGTAGACAGGACAGTAGACAGGACAGTAGACAGGACAGTAGGCAGACAGTGACAGTAGACAGGACAGTAGACAGTAGACAGTAGACAGGACAGTAGACAGGACAGGACAGTAGACAGGACAGTAGACAGTAGACAGGACAGTAGACAGGACAGTAGACAGGACAGTAGACAGTAGACAGGACAGTAGACAGGACAGTAGACAGACAGTGACAGGACAGTAGACAGTAGACAGGACAGTAGACAGTAGACAGGACAGTAGACAGTAGACAGGACAGTAGACAGTAGACAGGACAGTAGACAGGACAGTAGACAGTAGACAGTAGACAGGACAGTAGACAGGACAGTAGACAGTAGACAGGACAGTAGACAGGACAGTAGACAGGACAGTAGACAGGACAGTAGACAGTAGACAGTAGACAGGACAGTAGACAGTAGACAGGACAGTAGGACAGTAGACAGGACAGTAGACAGTAGACAGTAGACAGTAGACAGTAGACAGTAGACAGTAGACAGTAGACAGTAGACAGGACAGTAGACAGTAGACAGGACAGGACAGTAGACAGTAGACAGGACAGTAGACAGTAGACAGGACAGTAGACAGGACAGGACAGTAGACAGGACAGTAGACAGGACAGTAGACAGTAGACAGGACAGTAGACAGTAGACAGGACAGTAGACAGGACAGTAGACAGTAGACAGGACAGTAGACAGTAGACAGGACAGTAGACAGTAGACAGGACAGTAGACAGGACAGTAGACAGGACAGTAGACAGTAGACAGTAGACAGGACAGTAGACAGGACAGTAGACAGGACAGTAGACAGTAGACAGTAGACAGTAGACAGGACAGTAGGCAGGACAGTAGACAGTAGACAGTAGACAGGACAGTAGACAGGACAGTAGACAGTAGACAGTAGACAGGACAGTAGACAGGACAGTAGACAGGACAGTAGACAGTAGACAGTAGACAGTAGACAGGACAGTAGACAGGACAGTAGACAGTAGACAGGACAGTAGACAGGACAGTAGACAGTAGACAGTAGACAGGACAGTAGACAGTAGACAGGACAGTAGACAGGACAGTAGACAGGACAGTAGACAGTAGACAGGACAGTAGACAGTAGACAGTAGACAGGACAGTAGACAGGACAGGACAGTAGACAGGACAGTAGACAGGACAGACAGACAGTAGACAGGACAGTAGACAGGACAGTAGACAGTAGACAGGACAGTAGACAGGACAGTAGACAGGACAGTAGACAGTAGACAGGACAGTAGACAGTAGACAGGACAGTAGACAGGACAGTAGACAGGACAGTAGACAGTAGACAGTAGACAGGACAGTAGACAGTAGACAGGACAGTAGACAGGACAGTAGACAGTAGACAGTAGACAGTAGACAGTAGACAGGACAGTAGACAGTAGACAGTAGACAGGACAGGACAGTAGACAGGACAGTAGACAGTAGACAGGACAGTAGACAGTAGACAGGACAGTAGACAGGACAGTAGACAGTAGACAGGACAGTAGACAGGACAGTAGACAGGACAGTAGACAGGACAGTAGACAGTAGACAGGACAGTAGACAGTAGACAGTAGACAGGACAGTAGACAGGACAGTAGACAGGACAGTAGACAGGACAGACAGTAGACAGTAGACAGGACAGTAGACAGGACAGTAGACAGGACAGTAGACAGTATACAGGACAGATAGACAGGACAGTAGACAGTAGACAGGACAGCAGACAGTATACAGTAGACAGGACGAGGACAGTAGACAGGACAGTAGACAGGGACAGACAGTAGACAGAGACAGTAGACAGGACAGTAGACAGGACAGTAGACAGGACAGTAGACAGGACAGTAGACAGTAGACAGGACAGGACAGTACAGCAGACAGGACAGTAGACAGACAGACAGTAGACAGGACAGGACAGTAGACAGGACAGTAGACAGGACAGTAGACAGGACAGCAGACAGTAGACAGCACAGACAGGACAGTAGACAGGACAGTAGACAGGACAGTAGACAGGACAGTAGATAGACAGTAGACAGGACAGGACAGTAGACAGGACAGTAGACAGACAGTAGACAGGACAGTAGACAGCAGACAGGACAGCAGACAGTAGACAGGACAGTAGACAGGACAGGACAGTAGACAGTAGACAGTAGACAGTAGACAGTAGACAGGACAGTAGACAGTAGACAGTAGACAGACAGGAGACAGTAGACAGGACAGTAGACAGTAGACAGGACAGTAGACAGGACAGTAGACAGTAGACAGTAGACAGGACAGTAGACAGGACAGTAGACAGTAGACAGTAGACAGTAGACAGGACAGTAGACAGGACAGGACAGTAGACAGTAGACAGGACAGTAGGCAGGACAGTAGACAGGACAGTAGACAGGACAGTAGACAGGACAGAGGACAGTAGACAGGACAGTAGACAGGACAGTAGACAGTAGACAGGACAGTAGACAGTAAACAGGACAGTAGACAGGACAGTAGACAGTAGACAGGACAGTAGACAGGACAGTAGACAGTAGACAGGACAGTAGACAGGACAGTAGACAGTAGACAGGACAGTAGACAGTAGACAGGACAGTAGACAGGACAGTAGACAGTAGACAGGACAGTAGACAGTAGACAGGACAGTAGACAGTAGACAGGACAGTAGACAGGACAGTAGACAGTAGACAGGACAGTAGACAGGATGTTACATAGTCTACAGAAGACAAGAGAGAAATGCAGACCAGACAGAAATGGACCACAGCAGAATGTCTCGTCAGAAAACATGGTTTCACTCTCTGATGCACGGGCATTCTGCTATAAGCTGAAAACATGGTTTCACTCTCTGATGCACGGGCATTCTGCTATAAGCTGAAAACATGGTTTCACTCTCTGATGCACGGGCATTCTGCTATAAGCTGAAAACATGGTTTCACTCTCTGATGCACGGGCATTCTGCTATAAGCTGAAAACATTCACATAGAAATGTGATAGAAATGTGATAGAAATGTGATAGAGGTGTGTGACTATCAAGTCTAAGAAGAGGTAGAACTGTTCTATGAGCGTAATTTCTATGCTTCCCGTTCCGAAGGTTTAGTTTCGAGTCTTTTACTTTCGATTTTGTCCACCAGCTTCAAAAACAGCTAAAAATACTTTTTTTTTTAAATGTTATTATGGAAAATATATTCCACAGAGGTTTAGATGGTACAATGATTCTCTACAAACTGAAATTAGGCAAACTATTAGAAATAGAACAGGAAATGGCTGACATCTAGCGGTTTTTAAATTCCCTGCTCGCTCTCCGTTCCATAAACGATGAGCTGAGACTGAAGGCTCTCCGTTCCATAAACGATGAGCTGAGACCGAAGGCTCTCCGTTCCATAAACGATGAGCTGAGACTGAAGGCTCTCCGTTCCATAAACGATGAGCTGAGACTGAAGGCTCTCCGTTCCATAAACGATGAGCTGAGACTGAAGGCTCTCCGTTCCATAAACGATGAGCTGAGACTGAAGGCTCTCCGTTCCATAAACGATGAGCTGAGACTGAAGGCTCTCCGTGGTTTTATTCAGGTTCTGTCATGAATCGTCCCGCCAAGTCAAATGTCGTGCTATTCGAGAGACACAATCACGATAGGAGAAAGATTGACATCGACTAACCCAAGTGTGTGTGTGTGTGTGTGTGTGTGTGTGTGTGTGTGTGTGTGTGTCAGTCAATCACTCAGCTAGACCTGCATGTCACGACCTGCAGTTCAAACATCGATTGGCCCAGCTATTATCACTACTGGCTTATCAGAGTGGAGTGAGTGAGTCTGCTCTGTTGCAGTCAATCAGTCAGCTGAAAAGGACAAGTCATTTCTGATGGAAATTATTTCAGAAGTCCTCTGCTGAGGTACAAACAGGAAACAGTCTTTATAGTCTCCTCAAAAGAGAAATAAACAGCATAGAACAGGAAAGAGAGGAGAGAGAATAAGAAAGAAAGAGAGGAGAGAGGAGGAGAGAGGAGGGTAATAGATGAAGAAAAATGACCAGCGAGAACAGTCAGAGATGGTGAGAACGACCAGAGAACAGTCAGAGATGGTGAGAACAGTCAGAGATGGTGAGAACAGTCAGAGAGAACAGTCAGAGATGGTGAGAACAGTCAGAGAGAACAGTCAGAGATGGTGAGAACAGTCAGAGAGAACAGTCAGAGATGGTGAGAACGGCCAGAGAACAGTCAGAGATGGTGAGAACAGTCAGAGAGAACAGTCAGAGATGGTGAGAACAGTCAGAGAGAACAGTCAGAGATGGTGAGAACAGTCAGAGAGAACAGTCAGAGATGGTGAGAACAGTCAGAGATGGTGAGAACAGTCAGAGATGGTGAGAACAGTCAGAGATGGTGAGAACGACCAGAGAACAGTCAGAGATGGTGAGAACGACCAGAGAACAGTCAGAGATGGTGAGAACGACCAGAGAACAGTCAGAGATGGTGAGAACAGTCTGAGAGAACAGTCAGAGATGGTGAGAACAGTCAGAGATGGTGAGAACGACCAGCGAGAACAGTCAGATGCTGAGAACGACCAGGGAGAACAGTCAGAGATGGTGAGAACAGTCAGAGATGGTGAGAACAGTCAGAGATGGTGAGAACAGTCAGAGATGGTGAGAGATGATTAACTGATAATTGATAACAGAAGTGAAAAAAATGCATCTAGTCACTTGATTGTCTGCAATAAGAGGAAATCACAGCCTCCATCTCTTAAGGCACCATATTCCCTACATAGTGCACTACTGTTAACCGGGGGCCCCCATGGGAGAAAAGGGTGCCATTTGGGATTGGATTCAGCCTCAATTATCTCTACCACTCCTTCAGAAGTGTGTAGTGTTAGTAGTATAGTTAACCCTGTCCACCCCTCTTTCTGTCTGTTCAATACACATTTAGAAATAAACACAAACCTTTTTCTATCACAACAACAGGAGTCCAAGAATTTCGCCTCTATGGCCTATTTATTGCCTTTACCTCCGTAATCTTCTACATTTGTACACACTGTATATAGATTTATCTATTGTGTTATTGACTGTACGTTTGTTTATGTGTAACTCTGTTGTTTGTGTCGCACTGCTTTGCTTTATCTTGGCCAGGTCACAGTTGTAAATGACAACTTGTTCTCAACTGGCCTACCTGGTTAAATAAGGGTGTTCTCAACTGGCCCACCTGGTTAAATAAAGGTGTTCTCAACTGGCCTACCTGGTTAAATAAAGGTGTTCTCAACTAGCCCACCTGGTTAAATAAGGGTGTTCTCAACTGGCCCACCTGGTTAAATAAAGGTGTTCTCAACTAGCCTACCTGGTTAAATAAAGGTGTTCTCAACTAGCCTACCTGGTTAAATAAAGGTGTTCTCAACTGGCCTACCTGGTTAAATAAAGGTGTTCTCAACTAGCCTACCTGGTTAAATAAAGGTGTTCTCAACTAGTCTACCTGGTTAAATAAAGGTGTTCTCAACTGGCCTACCTGGTTAAATAAAGGTGTTCTCAACTGGCCTACCTGGTTAAATAAAGGTGTTCTCAACTGGCCTACCTGGTTAAATAAAGGTGTTCTCAACTGGCCTACCTGGTTAAATAAAGGTGTTCTCAACTGGCCTACCTGGTTAAATAAAGGTGTTCTCAACTAGCCTACCTGGTTAAATAAAGGTGTTCTCAACTAGCCCACCTGGTTAAATAAAGGTGTTCTCAACTAGCCTACCTGGTTAAATAAAGGTGTTCTCAACTAGCCCACCTGGTTAAATAAAGGTGTTCTCAACTAGTCTACCTGGTTAAATAAAGGTGTTCTCAACTGGCCTACCTGGTTAAATAAAGGTGTTCTCAACTGGCCTACCTGGTTAAATAAAGGTGTTCTCAACTAGCCCACCTGGTTAAATAAAGGTGTTCTCAACTGGCCTACCTGGTTAAATAAAGGTGTTCTCAACTGGCCCACCTGGTTAAATAAAGGTGTTCTCAACTGGCCTACCTGGTTAAATAAAGGTGTTCTCAACTAGCCTACCTGGTTAAATAAAGGTGTTCTCAACTGGCCCACCTGGTTAAATAAAGGTGTTCTCAACTAGCCTACCTGGTTAAATAAAGGTGTTCTCAACTGGCCTACCTGGTTAAATAAAGGTGAAATAAACGTGTTCGTTATTTTTTAAAGAAGAAGAACAACATTCTCTGAAGCCAAAACGTGAACAAAACATTTAAAGTACCATTATGTCACCGTTTTAAGAATAAACTACGGGGCAAAAACAACATCCTATAAAAGTGAAAACGACGAGAATAAACTGCCATCCAACGCAGTCCAGCATGTTTGTGCCAACAGATATACTGGTGAGGAGCCGAGCAGAGCTACTAGGAGATTTATAGAGATGTTGTCCAGTAGCTCACAGGGTTTTTAACAACCTACATGACAGAAACATCCTAGAAAAGCTATAAAGGCACTGAAATAACAGACCAGACTGGCAGAGTTAACCCTCCTAACAGAACAGACTGGCAGAGTTAACCCTCCTAACAGACCAGAGTTAACCCTCCTAACAGACCAGACTGGCAGAGTTAACCCTCCTAACAGACCAGACTGGCAGAGTTAACCCTCCTACCAGACCAGAGTTAACCCTCCTAACAGTACAGACTGGCAGAGTTAACCCTCCTAACAGACCAGACTGGCAGAGTTAACCCTCCTAACAGACCAGACTGGCAGAGTTAACCCTCCTAACAGAACAGACTGGCAGAGTTAACCCTCCTAACAGAACAGAGTTAACCCTCCTAACAGAACAGACTGGTAGAGTTAACCCCCCTAACAGAACAGACTGGCAGAGTTAGCCCTCCTAACAGTACTGACTTAACCCCCCTAACAGTACAGACTGGCAGAGTTAACCCTCCTAACAGAACAGACTGGCAGAGTTAACCCTCCTAACAGAACAGAGTTAACCCCCCTAACAGAACAGACTGGCAGAGTTAACCCTCCTAACAGAACAGACTGGCAGAGTTAACCCTCCTAACAGAACAGACTGGTAGAGTTAACCCTCCTAACAGAACAGACTGGCAGAGTTAACCCTCCTAACAGAACAGAGTTAACCCCCCTAACAGAACAGACTGGTAGAGTTAACCCTCCTAAGAGAACAGAGTTAACCCTCCTAACAGAACAGACTGGTAGAGTTAACCCTCCTAACAGAACAGACTGGCAGAGTTAACCCTCCTAACAGAACAGACTGGCAGAGTTAACCCTCCTAACAGAACAGAGTTAACCCTCCTAACAGAACAGACTGGTAGAGTTAACCCTCCTAACAGAACAGAGTTAACCCTCCTAACAGAACAGACTGGCAGAGTTAACCCTCCTAACAGAACAGAGTTAACCCTCCTAACAGAACAGACTGGTAAAGTTAACCCTCCTAACAGAACAGAGTTAACCCTCCTAACAGAACAGAGTTAACCCTCCTAACAGTAAGGAGCAGAACTACTATTATAAACTATGTATATAGATGAATTCCCAGTAGCTCGCCGGGCTTTACACAGAAAGAGTCCCAAATGACACCCTATCCCCAATGGGCCATGGACAAAAGTAGTGCACTATATAGGGAATAGGGTGCCATTTGGGATTGAAATGGCCCTGACCTAAATGCTGCTGTTGTTACACACGGACTGTCTCGACTCAATAGACTCTGCTAGTGGTAGGTCCATTTCAACCAGACTGACACACTGACTGTCTGGACTCAATTGACTCTGCTGAGGACTATGGGGGATCTGATGGGACCTTAACAACAACCCCTCACACACACACACACCAACCAGAGTCCATCCAGCATGCTGCTTACTAAGGAGATTTCCAACAGTGGAAGGATCAGCTGAGTATCCACATTCAACCAACCAGGACCTTTCACACAAATCAGGAAGTGGACATGCTGCGGGATTTAAAGTGTGTTGATTGTCTGATGATTTATTTTAGACCAGAGCTATTTTAATTACATTCTCCTGTCCCGGGCAGCCAGCCCAGTCAGCACACTGTTCACAGACAAACTAGACGACAGGATCTGAGAGGATGGATTCACAGAAACTAGACTACAGGATCTGAGAGGATGGATTCACAGACAAACTAGACGACAGGATCAGAGAGAATGGATTCACAGACAAACTAGACGACAGGATCAGAGAGAGAGAGACAGAGAGAGAGACAGAGAGAGAGACAGAGAGAGAGACAGAGAGAGAGAGAGAGTCAGAAATCAGCTCAATGTAATTGAAGAATCCATAGACTAACCACTTCTGGGAATATTGGAAAACACTAAACAAACAACAACACAAAGAATTATCTATCCAAAATGGAGATGTTTGAGTAAACCACTTCTCCAATCTTTTTGGCTCTATAACAAAGAATAAAGAGCAAAAACATATACATGATCAAATACAGATCTTAGAATCAACTAAGACTACCAGAACCCACTGGATTCCAGAACCCACTGGATTCCAGAACCCACTGGATTCCAGAACCCACTGGATTCTCCAATTACATTGAATGAGTTACAGGACAAAATAAAAACCCTTCAACCCAAAAAGGCCTGTGGTGTCGATGGTATCCTCAATGAAATGATCAAATATACAGACAACAAATTCCAATTGGCTATACTAAAACTTATTAACATCATCTTTAGATCTGGCATCTTCCCCAATATGTGGAACAAAGGACTGATCGCCCCAATCCACTAAAGTGTAGACAAATTTGACCCCAATAACTAACCGTGGAATATGTGTCAACAGTAACCTTGGGAAAATCCTCTGCATTATTATTAACAGCAGACTCGTACATTTCCTCAATGAAAACAATGTACTGAGCAAATGTCAAATTGGCTTTTTACCAAATTACCGTACAACAGACCATGTATTCACCCTGCACACCCTAATTGACAACCAAACAAACCAAAACAAAGGCAAAGTCTTCTCATGCTTTGTTGACTTCAAAAAAGCCTTCGACTCAATTTGGCATGAGGGTCTGCTATACAAACTGATGGAAAGTGGTGTTGGGGGTAAAACATACGACATTATAAAATCCATATACACAAACAAAATTGGCAAAAAACACACATTTCTTCACACAGGGTCGTGGGGTGAGACAGGGATGCAAGCTTAAGCCCCACCCTCTTCAACATATATATCAATGAATTGGCGCGGGCACTAGAAAAGTCTGCAGCACCCGGCCTCACCCTACTAGAATCCGAAGTCAAATGTCTACTGTTTGCTGATGATCTGGTGCTTCTGTCACCAACCAAGGAGGACCTACAGCAGTACCTAGATCTTATGCACAGATTCTGTCAGATCTGAGCCCTGACAGTAAATCTCAGTAAGACCAAAATAATGGTGTTCCAAAAAAGGTCCAGTCACCAGGACCACAAATACAAATTCCATCTAGACACTGTTGCCCTAGAGCACACAAAAAACTATACATACCTTGGCCTAAACATGAGCGCCACAGGTAACTTCCACAAAGCTGTGAACGATCTGAGAGACAAGGCAAGAAGGGCATTCTATGCCATCAAAAGAAACATAAATTTCAACATACCAATTAGGATTTGGCTAAAAATACTTGAATCAGTCATAGAGCTCATTGCCCTTTATGGTTGTGAGGTCTGGGGTCCGCTCACCAACCAAGACTTCACAAAATGGGACAAACACCAAATTGAGACTCTGCACGCAAAAATATCCTCCGTGTACAACGTAGAACACCAAAAAATGCATGCAGAGCAGAATTAGGCCGATACCCACTAATTATCAGAAAAAAGCCGTTAAATTCTACAACCACCTAAAAGGAAGCGATTCCTAAACCTTCCATAACAAAGCCATCACCTACAGAGAGATGAACCTGGAGAAGAGTCCCCTAAGCAAGCTGGTCCTGGGGCTCTGTTCACAAACACAAACACACCCCACAGAGCCCCAGGACAGCAGCACAATTACACCCAACCAAATCATGAGAAAACAAAAAGATAATTACTTGACACATTGGAAAGAATTAACAAAAAACAGAGCAAACTAAAATGGTAAACCATCCCACCCCAGGTAGACCATCCCACCCCGGGTAAACCATCCCACCCCGGGTAAACCATCCCACCAACCCACCCCGGGTAAACCATCCCACCATCTCACCCCAGGTAAACCATCCCACCACAGGTAAACCATCCCACCACAGGTAAACCATCCCACCATCCCACCACAGGTAAACCATCCCACCACGGGTAAACCATCCCACCATCCCACCACAGGTAAACCATCCCACCACGGGTAAACCATCCCACCATCCCACCACGGGTAGACCATCCCACCACGGGTAAACCATCCCACCACGGGTAAACCATCCCACCACGGGTAAACCATCCCACCACGGGTAAACCATCCCACCACAGGTAAACCATCCCACCACAGGTAAACCATCCCACCATCCCACCACGGGTAAACCATCCCACCATCCCACCACGGGTAAACCATCCCACCACGGGTAAACCATCCCACCACGGGTAAACCATCCCACCACGGGTAAACCATCCCACCATCCCACCACAGGTAAACCATCTCACCCCAGGTAAACCATCCCACCACAGGTAAACCATCCCACCACAGGTAAACCATCTCACCCCAGGTAAACCATCCCACCACGGGTAAACCATCCCACCACGGGTAAACCATCTCACCACAGGTAAACCATCCCACCACGGGTAAACCATCCCACCACGATCCCACCACAGGTAAACCATCCCACCACGGGTAAACCATCCCACCATCCCACCACAGGTAAACCATCCCACCCCGGGTAAACCATCCCACCATCTCACCCCGGGTAAACCATCCCACCATCCCACCCCGGGTAAACCATCCCACCATCCCACCACGGGTAAACCATCCCACCACGGGTAAACCATCCCACCATCCCACCCCAGGTAAACCATCCCACCACAGGTAAACCATCCCACCACAGGTAAACCATCCCACCATTCCACCCCGGGTAAACCATCCCACCCCGGGTAAACCATCCCACCATCCCACCACGGGAAAACCATCCCACCCCGGGTAAACCATCCCACCATCCCACCACGGGTAGACCATCCCACCCCAGGTAAACCATCCCACCACGGGTAAACCATCCCACCACGGGTAAACCATCCCACCACGGGTAAACAATCCCACCACAGGTAAACCATCCCACCATCCCACCACAGGTAAACCATCCCACCAAGGGTAAACCATCTCACCCCAGGTAAACCATCCCACCACAGGTAAACCATCTCACCCCGGGTAAACCATCCCACCACGGGTAAACCATCCCACCACGGGTAAACCATCCCACCACAGGTAAACCATCTCACCACAGGTAAACCATCCCACCATGGGTAAACCATCCCACCACGGGTAAACCATCCCACCATCCCACCACAGGTAAACCATCCCACCACGGGTAAACCATCCCACCACGGGTAAACCATCCCACCACGGGTAAACCATCCCACCATCCCACCACAGGTAAACCATCCCACCCCGGGTAAACCATCCCACCATCTCACCCCGGGTAAACCATCGCACCATCCCACCCCGGGTAAACCATCCCACCATCCCACCACGGGTAAACCATCCCACCACGGGTAAACCATCCCACCATCCCACCCCAGGTAAACCATCCCACCACAGGTAAACCATCCCACCACAGGTATACCATCCCACCATCCCACCACAGGTAAACCATCCCACCATCCCACCACAGGTAAACCATCCCACCACGGGTAAACCATCCCACCCCAGGTAAACCATCCCACCATCCCACCACGGGTAGACCATCCCACCACGGGTAAACCATCCCACCACGGGTAAACCATCCCACCACGGGTAAACCATCCCACCACAGGTAAACCATCCCACCATCCCACCACGGGTAAACCATCCCACCATCCCACCACGGGTAAACCATCCCACCATCCCACCACGGGTAAACCATCCCACCACGGGTAAACCATCCCACCCCAGGTAAACCATCCCACCACGGGTAAACCATCCCACCACGGGTAAACCATCCCACCACGGGTAAACCATCTCACCACAGGTAAACCATCCCACCACGGGTAAACCATCCCACCATCCCACCACAGGTAAACCATCCCACCCCGGGTAAACCATCCCACCATCTCACCCCGGGTAAACCATCCCACCATCCCACCCCGGGTAAACCATCCCACCATCCCACCCCGGGTAAACCATCCCACCATCCCACCACGGGTAAACCATCCCACCATCCCACCACGGGTAAACCATCCCACCATCCCACCCCAGGTAAACCATCCCACCACAGGTAAACCATCCCACAAAAGGTAAACCATCCCACCATCCCACCCCGGGTAAACCATCCCACCCCGGGTAAACCATCCCACCATCCCACCCCAGGTAAACCATCCCACCACGGGTAGACCATCCCACCCCAGGTAAACCATCCCACCACGGGTAAACCATCCCACCACGGGTAAACCATCCCACCATCCCACCACAGGTAAACCATCCCACCACGGGTAAACCATCCCACCACGGGTAAACCATCCCACCACGGGTAAACCAAACCATCCCACAATCCCACCACAGGTAAACCATCTCACCCCAGGTAAACCATCCCACCACAGGTAAACCATCTCACCCCGGGTAAACCATCCCACCACGGGTAAACCATCCCACCACGGGTAAACCATCCCACCACAGGTAAACCATCTCACCACAGGTAAACCATCCCACCATGGGTAAACCATCCCACCACGGGTAAACCATCCCACCATCCCACCACAGGTAAACCATCCCACCCCGGGTAAACCATCCCACCATCTCACCCCGGGTAAACCACCCCGGGTAAACCATCCCACCATCCCACCACGGGTAAACCATCCCACCACGGGTAAACCATCCCACCATCCCACCCCAGGTAAACCATCCCACCACAGGTAAACCATCCCACCACAGGTAAACCATCCCACCATCCCACCCCGGGTAAACCATCCCACCATCCCACCACGGGTAAACCATCCCACCCCAGGTAAACCATCCCACCATCCCACCCCGGGTAGACCATCCCACCCCGGGTAAACCATCCCACCACAGGTAAACCATCCCACCCCGGGTAAACCATCCCACCATCCCACCCCAGGTAAACCATCCCACCCCAGGTAAACCATCCCACCCCGGGTAAACCATCCCACCCCAGGTAAACCATCCCACCCCAGGTAAACCATCTCACCACAGGTAAACCATCCCACCATCCCACCACGGGTAAACCATCCCACCACGGGTAAACCATCCCACCATCTCACCCCGGGTAAACCATCCCACCACGGGTAAACCATCCCACCATCCCACCACAGGTAAACCATCCCACCATGGGTAAACCATCCCACCATCCCAACACAGGTAAACCATCCCTCCATCCCACCCCGGGTAAACCATCCCACCCCGGGTAAACCATCCCACCCCGGGTAAACCATCCCACCATCCCACCACGGGTAAACCATCCCACCCCGGGTAAACCATCCCACCCCGGGTAAACCATCCCACCACAGGTAAACCATCCCACCCCAGGTAGACCATCCCACCACGGGTAAACCATCCCACCATCCCACCCCAGGTAGACCATCCCACCCCGGGTAGACCATCCCACCACGGGTAAACCATCCCACCCCGGGTAAACCATTCCACCCCGGGTAAACCATTCCACCCCGGGTAAACCATCCCACCACGGGTAAACCATCCCACCACGGGTAAACCATCCCACCACGGGTAAACCATCCCACCACGGGTAAACCATCCCACCACGGGTAAACCATCCCACCATCCCACCACAGGTAAACCATCCCACCACAGGTAAACCATCCCACCACAGGTAAACCATCCCACCACAGGTAAACCATCCCACCACAGGTAAACCATCCCACCACAGGTAAACCATCCCACCACAGGTAAACCATCCCACCATCCCACCACAGGTAAACCATCCCACCACAGGTAAACCATCCCACCACAGGTAAACCATCCCACCATCCCACCACAGGTAAACAATCCCACCACAGGTAAACCATCCCACCATCCCACCACGGGTAGACCATCCCACCACGGGTAAACCATCCCACCCCGGGTAAACCATCCCACCCCGGGTAAACCATCCCACCACGGGTAAACCATCCCACCACGGGTAAACCATCCCACCACGGGTAAACCATCCCACCACGGGTAAACCATCCCACCACGGGTAAACCATCCCACCACAGGTAAACCATCCCACCACAGGTAAACCATCCCACCACAGGTAAACCATCCCACCATCCCACCACAGGTAAACCATCCCACCATCCCACCACGGGAAAACCATCCCACCCCAGGTAAACCATCCCACCATCCCACCACGGGTAGACCATCCCACCACGGGTAGACCATCCCACCATCCCACCACAGGTAAACCATCCCACCCCGGGTAAACCATCCCACCACGGGTAAACCATCCCACCACGGGTAAACCATCCCACCACGGGTAAACCATCCCACCATCCCACCACGGGTAAACCATCCCACCACGGGTAAACCATCCCACCACGGGTAAACCATCCCACCACGGGTAAACCATCCCACCACGGGTAAACCAAACCATCCCACAATCCCACCACAGGTAAACCATCTCACCCCAGGTAAACCATCCCACCACAGGTAAACCATCTCACCCCGGGTAAACCATCCCACCACGGGTAAACCATCCCACCACGGGTAAACCATCCCACCACAGGTAAACCATCTCACCACAGGTAAACCATCCCACCACGGGTAAACCATCCCACCACGGGTAAACCATCCCACCATCCCACCACAGGTAAACCATCCCACCCCGGGTAAACCATCCCACCATCTCACCCCGGGTAAACCATCCCACCATCCCACCCCGGGTAAACCATCCCACCATCCCACCACGGGTAAACCATCCCACCACGGGTAAACCATCCCACCATCCCACCCCAGGTAAACCATCCCACCACAGGTAAACCATCCCACCATCCCACCCCGGGTAAACCATCCCACCATTCCACCCCGGGTAAACCATCCCACCACGGGTAAACCATCCCACCATTCCACCCCGGGTAAACCATCCCACCACGGGTAAACCATCCCACCATCCCACCCCAGGTAAACCATCCCACCACAGGTAAACCATCCCACCATCCCACCCCGGGTAAACCATCCCACCATTCCACCCCGGGTAAACCATCCCACCCCAGGTAAACCATCCCACCATCCCACCCCGGGTAAACCATCCCACCACGGGTAAACCATCCCACCACGGGTAAACCATCCCACCACAGGTAAACCATCCCACCATCCCACCACAGGTAAACCATCCCACCACGGGTAAACCATCCCACCACGGGTAAACCATCCCACCACGGGTAAACCATCCCACCACAGGTAAACCAAACCATCCCACAATCCCACCACAGGTAAACCATCTCACCCCAGGTAAACCATCCCACCACAGGTAAACCATCTCACCCCGGGTAAACCATCCCACCACGGGTAAACCATCCCACCACGGGTAAACCATCCCACCACGGGTAAACCATCCCACCACAGGTAAACCATCCCACCATCCCACCCCGGGTAAACCATCCCACCATTCCACCCCGGGTAAACCATCCCACCACGGGTAAACCATCCCACCATCCCACCCCAGGTAAACCATCCCACCACAGGTAAACCATCTCACCAAAGGTAAACCATCCCACCATGGGTAAACCATCCCACCACGGGTAAACCATCCCACCCCGGGTAAACCATCCCACCATCTCACCCCGGGTAAACCATCCCACCATCCCACCCCGGGTAAACCATCCCACCATCCCACCACGGGTAAACCATCCCACCACGGGTAAACCATCCCACCATCCCACCCCAGGTAAACCATCCCACCACAGGTAAACCATCCCACCACAGGTAAACCATCCCACCATCCCACCCCGGGTAAACCATCCATCCCACCCCAGGTAAACCATCCCTCCCCGGGTAGACCATCCCACCCCGGGTAAACCATCCCACCCCGGGTAAACCATCCCACCCCGGGTAAACCATCCCACCACAGGTAAACCATCCCACCCCGGGTAAACCATCCCACCATCCCACCATAGGTAAACCATCCCACCCCAGGTAAACCATCCCACCCCGGGTAAACCATCCCACCCCGGGTAAACCATCCCACCCCAGGTAGACCATCCCACCACGGGTAAACCATCCCACCATCCCACCCCAGGTAGACCATCCCACCACGGGTAAACCATTCCACCCCGGGTAAACCATTCCACCCCGGGTAAACCATCCCACCCCGGGTAAACCATCCCACCCCGGGTAAACCATCCCACCATCCCACCACAGGTAAACCATCCCACCATAGGTAAACCATCCCACCACAGGTAAACCATCCCACCACAGGTAAACCATCCCACCACAGGTAAACCATCCCACCATCCCACCACAGGTAAACCATCCCACCACAGGTAAACCATCCCACCATCCCACCACAGGTAAACAATCCCACCACAGGTAAACCATCCCACCATCCCACCACGGGTAAACCATCCCACCACGGGTAAACCATCCCACCACGGGTAAACCATCCCACCCGGGTAAACCATCCCACCCGGGTAAACCATCCCACCACGGGTAAACCATCCCACCACGGGTAAACCATCCCACCACGGGTAAACCATCCCACCACAGGTAAACCATCCCACCACAGGTAAACCATCCCACCATCCCACCACAGGTAAACCATCCCACCACAGGTAAACCATCCCACCACAGGTAAACCATCCCACCATCCCACCACAGGTAAACCATCCCACCACAGGTAAACCATCCCACCCCGGGTAAACCATCCCACCATCTCACCCCGGGTAAACCATCCCACCACGGGTAAACCATCCCACCACGGGTAAACCATCCCACCATCCCACCACAGGTAAACCATCCCACCACGGGTAAACCATCCCACCATCCCACCACAGGTAAACCATCCCTCCATCCCACCCCGGGTAAACCATCCCACCCCGGGTAAACCATCCCACCATCCCACCACGGGTAAACCATCCCACCCTGGGTAAACCATCCCACCCCGGGTAAACCATCCCACCCCAGGTAGACCATCCCACCACGGGTAAACCATCCCACCATCCCACCCCAGGTAGACCATCCCACCACGGGTAAACCATTCCACCCCGGGTAAACCATTCCACCCCGGGTAAACCATCCCACCCCGGGTAAACCATCCCACCATCCCACCACAGGTAAACCATCCCACCATCCCACCACAGGTAAACCATCCCACCACAGGTAAACCATCCCACCACAGGTAAACCATCCCACCACAGGTAAACCATCCCACCATCCCACCACAGGTAAACCATCCCACCACAGGTAAACAATCCCACCACAGGTAAACCATCCCACCATCCCACCACGGGTAGACCATCCCACCACGGGTAAACCATCCCACCCCGGGTAAACCATCCCACCCCGGGTAAACCATCCCACCACGGGTAAACCATCCCACCACGGGTAAACCATCCCACCACGGGTAAACCATCCCACCACAGGTAAACCATCCCACCACAGGTAAACCATCCCACCATCCCACCACAGGTAAACCATCCCACCACAGGTAAACCATCCCACCACAGGTAAACCATCCCACCATCCCACCACAGGTAAACCATCCCACCACAGGTAAACCATCCCACCACAGGTAAACCATCCCACCATCCCACCACGGGTAGACCATCCCACCACGGGTAAACCATCCCACCACGGGTAAACCATCCCACCCCGGGTAAACCATCCCACCACGGGTAAACCATCCCACCACGGGTAAACCATCCCACCACGGGTAAACCATCCCACCACGGGTAAACCATCCCACCCCAGGTAAACCATCCCACCACAGGTAAACCATCCCACCACAGGTAAACCATCCCACCACAGGTAAACCATCCCACCACAGGTAAACCATCCCACCACAGGTAAACCATCCCACCACAGGTAAACCATCCCACCCCGGGTTTTACTGGGATATACCTTTTCGTAGCAGGTTAGGAGAACTTAGGCAGCAAGACATTTAAACTTGAAAACAGATGCTACAATGTATAGGCCTGAACTCAGTCAGGGTCTGAACTTACTTCCTGGGATGGGCAACCGGCTGCCAATGGGGAACTCAGTCAGGAACTTACTTTTGAGAGTTAGAATAGTAGAACACATGTTCATTTTGTGTAATTTTGACATTTGGTTGTGAGTCGTTACCATATTAAAAAACTGCAAAACATCTCTCCTCCCCCATGAGACAAAATTAAATGAGTTGTAAAATTGCAATATCTTCTCTCCGCCCCAACGGCAAAAATGTGTTGAATTGAAGCACACTTGCTTTAAAAACTACAACATTCTATCTATGCCCCATTGCTAAACTGTGTACAATTGCAGGAAATGTACATTTCTCTCCACTGTAAAGGGGGATGCTTAAATGTTTTTCTCAAGCTGGTGGGAAAGCAACTAAATATCACTTAGGGCCCCCAAAAGGATAGGTCCGGCTCTGACTGCATGTGTGGGTATGGATGTGGGTGTGGATGTGGGTGTGGATGTGGGTGTAGATGTGGGTATGGATGTAGATGTGGATGTAGGTGTGGATGTAGGTGTGGATGTAGGTGTGGGTATAGATGTGGGTGTAGATGTGGGTGTAGGTGTGGATGTGGGTATGGTTGTGGGTATGGATGTAGATGTGGATGTAGATGTGGATGTAGATGTGGATGTAGGTGTGGATGTAGATGTGGATGTAGGTGTGGGTGTAGGTGTGGATGTAGATGTGGATGTAGGTGTGGATGTAGATGTGGATGTAGGTGTGGATGTAGATGTGGATGTAGGTGTGGGTATAGGTGTGGGTATAGGTGTGGATGTAGATGTGGGTGTATATGTGGGTGTAGGTGTGGATGTGGGTATGGATGTAGATGTGGATGTAGGTGTGGATGTAGATGTGGATGTAGATGTGGATGTAGGTGTGGGTATAGGTGTGGATGTAGATGTGGGTGTAGGTGTGGGTATGGATGTGGGTATGGATGTGGGTGTAGATGTGGGTATAGATGTAGATGTGGAGAGGCCGACCCATTTTTTGTCTCCTCCCCCTCCCCACCAAGAAGTATTAAATCCCTGTTATAGGTGACAAAGTAAGCAGCAACGTTACATATGTTGTCAATGGATCGCGTAAATAAACATAGTTTACCTTCGTAGCAAAGTATTCCGATGTTGTTGTTCATTTTGTCCAGGTACTGATAGCTCAATAGATCCATTTTCCTAACAAGCATTTAAAAGACCAGCTTTTTTTTGCTTCCAACCGAGTCGCAAAGAAAAAGGATTGCGACCAGAGCCCGACTTGACGTGGAGGAGTCGACCACACCGAGCTGCTAAACTGCTCAGACTTCCAACTCAACTTTTCTACGCGTAAATAAACTCCTCGAATCAAAGAAAAACGTTGGGAAAAAAAATACTTCCCGATAAAAATCCTAGGGAGTTTTTAAATACTTGTAAAGATATAAAAAGTATTTGTTGGGACAAGAAAAGAGTGTAGCTAGCGCCAGTTGCTCCTAACCTCACAGCCAGCTGTAAAGTCGCACTGACACGCAGCAGGCTTGGCTCCGTCCGACTCCAATCTACACCCGTTTCCTCCGAGGAGACGGCGAACACTGGGCATGCTCGGTATAAATCCCGGGAGAGACTCAAATGTCAGGGATTTTTTTCACAGAAGATCAGCCTTCCAAATGCAGAGCCAGGCAGGGCCGGGGAGGGGAGAGTAGGAGAGAGGGGAGAGGAAAAGAGGGCAGAGAGGGTGGGAGAGAGACTAAAAACAAGGAGGGGCTACTACATCATTTGGGAGACAGGAAATAGTGCTGTCTTGACGAAAATAACATGCAATGAGAACTATATTCAGAATACATTTAACCTAGTTCCTTCTTACAAACATACGGATATTAACTGTGACTTACACAACGGTGGTTTTCATGAAGACAGTTTGGCTACTATAATTCTGTATGGTACAACTGTCCTTCAAAATCCACTACTCAAATCTCCAAATACAACAGTATTTCTTGTTTTGATAGGAGAGAGAGAAAAACAAAACAATGCCTTGGCATTACCCAAATATCTTACTATGTACAGTGATGCTGTGCTGCCCTCTAGTGGAACAGAATCACTACTTCCAAGATTATGCACCAAATTGCACCAAATAGGCCATGTCAAGAGGGGATGTTAATCATTTCATTTTAGTCATAATTCAGAGTATGGTTATAACTAGCTAATGTTATTTTTTGTTTTTGTGTGCAAACACTTTTTCATATCTATATTGTAAATAAACTTGATTGTATAAGTTTAGTATATTTTGGTTTGGTCCGTCGTGGGGTATCTGTGTTACCGTACCCTCCTTTGTTCTCTCTTGCCTGACCTTCAGCTAGAGAGGTATGTTGTCCTTGGCTCTGCTATTTTTCACTGATCATCGTTGAGATGTTTCTACAACTTGATTGGAGTCCACCTGTGGTAAATTCAATTGATTGGACATAAGTCGCTCTGGATAAGAGCGTCTGCTAAATGACTTAAATGTAAATGTAAATGATTTGGAAAGGCACACACCTGTCTATACAAGGTGCCAAAATAAAAACCAAGCCATGAGTGGCCCAGCCAGAGACCAGGCTTCAACCCGATCGAACATCTCTGGAGAGACCTGAAAATAGCTGTGGAGCGACACTCCCCATCCAACCTGACAGAGCTTGAGAGGATCTGCAGAGAAGAATGGGAGAATTCTCCCCAAATACAGGTGTACCAAGCTTGTTGCATCATACCCAAGAAGACTTGAGGCTGTAATCACTGCCAAAGGTGCTTCAACAAAGTACTGAGTAAAGGGTCTGAATACTTATGTAAATGTCACATTTCAGTTTTTTAAATTTTAAATACACTTGCAAAAAGAACGTTTTTACTTTGTCATTATGGGGTATTGTGTGTAGACTGATGGAGGGGGGAAAAGAATGCAAGTTAGTACAGAATGATCAGATCAACCCTTAAAGAGATGGGTGGGGCTAAGGCTTAAGAGATGGGTGGGGCTAAGGTTTAAGAGATGGGTGGGGCTAAGGTTTGAGATGGGTGGGGCTAAGGTTTAAGAGATGGGTGGGGCTAAGGTTTAAGAGATGGGTGGGGCTAAGGTTTAAGAGATGGGTGGGGCTAAGGTTTAAGAGATGGGTGGGGCTAAGGTTTAAGAGATGGGTGGGGCTAAGGTTTAAGAGATGGGTGGGGCTAAGGCTTAAGGCTTAAGAGATGGGTGGGGCTAAGGCTTAAGAGATGGGTGGGGCTAAGGTTTAAGAGATGGGTGGGGCTAAGGTTTAAGAGATGGGTGGGGCTAAGGGTTAAGAGATGGGTGGGGCTAAGGCTTAAGAGATGGGTGGGGCTAAGGTTTAAGAGATGGGTGGGGCTAAGGCTTAAGAGATGGTGTGAACGATGGTGAAGGGTTAAAAGATGGGCTCTCCAGTAGTAGTAGTACCAAAACATTCAAAGGCCGTTTTGTCAAAAGATGAGTTTACTAGTTTAATCAACTTTCAAAGCAGAATTAATTTCCTGTTGTTCCTCAACTCTAGTGCTACATAAGACTGATTTGAGATGGGTGGGTAACTTCTGAGCAATATATGATGGAAGGGGTTGCAGGCAATAAGGGCTCTGGGGCTAAGGTTTAAGAGACTTTGGGGCTTAATCTGTTCTGAGATGGGTGGGGCTGTGAAAAGACCCCTGGTGCAAATGTCTTAAGTGATGTGTGTGTCAGAGCTGTGAGTAAGTTGACTATGCAAACAATTTGAAATGTTCAACACATTAATGTTTCTTATAAAAGAGATGTGATGGGTCAGTCTCTCCACAACTGGGAGCTAAGAGAGATGGGTGGGGCAGTCAGTCTTCCAGATGGGTGGGCCAAGAGAGACTGAGAGCGTGCAGTCAGTCTCTCCAGATGGACCCAAGAGAGACTGGCAGAGATGGGTCAGTCTCTCCTCAAATCAAATCAAATTTTATTTGTCACATACACATGGTTAGGGCTAGATGTTAATGGGTGGGGCTAGGTTTAAAGCTTGTGGGGCTAGTTCCGACAATGGGTGATAACCAAGAAGGTAATCTAACAATTCTAAAACTACTGTCTTATACACAGTGTGGGGATAAAGAATATGGGTACATAAGGATTTGAATGAGTGATGGTACAGAGCAGCATACAGTAGATGGTATCGAGTACAGTATATACATATGAGATGACAAAGTAAACAAAGTGGCATAGTTAAATGTGGCTAGTGATACATGGGTTACATAAGGATGCAGTCGATGATGTAGAGTACAGTAGATACGTATGCATATGAGATGAATAATGTAGGGTAAGTAACATTATATAAGGTAGCATTGTTTAAAGTGGCTAGTGATATATTTACATCATTTCCCATCAATTCCCATTATTCAAGTGGCTGGAGTTGGGTCAGTGTCAATGACAGTGTGTTGGCAGCAGCCACTCAATGGTGGCTGTTTAACAGTCTGATAGCCTTGAGATGGGTGGGGCTCAGTCTTAAGAGATGGGTGGGGCTTTGATTAAGAGATGGGTGGGGCTAAGGCTTAAGAGGGTGGATGATGGTGAAGGGTGAAAACAAAGAAGGGTTCCAGTAGTTGATGTCCTTGATGATCTTTATGGCCTTCCTGTAACATCGAGTGGTGTAGGTTAATCCTGGAGGGCAGGTAGTTTGCCCAACTCTGATGCTTGTGCAGACCTCACTACCCTCTGGAGAGCCTTACGGTTGAGGCGGAGCAGTTGCCGTACCAATATAGCCCGCCAGGATGCTCTCGATTGTGATCTGTAGAAGTTTGTGAGTGCTTTTGGTGACAAGCCGAATTTCTTCAGCCTCCTGAGGTTGAAGAGGCTGCTTTGCGCCTTCTTCACGATCTGTCAGTGTGAGTGGACCAATTCAGTTTGTCTGTGATGTGTCTGGAGGAACTTAAAACTTTACCCTCTCCACTACTGTTCCCTCGAAATGTCTGGTAGGTGATGTGTTTCAGAGCTGTTTGACTATGAAAAGACCCAAATCTCTTAGTTTTGTTGACGTTGAGTGTGTGTTATTTTCTATGAAAAGACCCCTGGTGAAATGTCCCTGTAGGTGATGTGTGTCAGAGCTGTGTAAGTTGACAAAAAGACCTACCAAATGTCTGTGGTGATGTCCGTGTCAGAGCTGTGATGATTGAGTTGAAAAGTTCAACACATGCGTGAAAAAAGAAGAAGTGATGCAGTCAGTCGTGGGTGAACAGGGAGCCAAGAGAGGGCTCAGAATGCACCCTTGCAGTCAGGCCCCGTGTTGAGCCAAGAGAGACTGGAGGAGATGCAGTCAGTCTCTCCCTCAACTCCTGAGCCAGGAGTCCAGTACCCAGTTGCAGCGATGCAGTCAGTCCCAGGGTCTCAACTTGAGCCAAGAGAGACTGGCAGGGTATGCAGTCAGTCTGAATGCTCAACTCTGAGCCAAGAGAGACTGCATTCTCATGCAGTCAGTCTTCCTCAACTTGTCCAGGTGACTGGTTAGGGCAGTGTCTGCCACAACTGAGCCAAGAGAGACTGCAGCGATCAGTCACCTATTTGAGCCAAGAGAGACTGGAGTGGGTCTAGTCTGTCAGGTAGCCAAGAGAGACTGGCAGCTTGAGTCAGTCTCTCAAAGCACTTCATGAGCCAAGAGAGTGCTGGGCGATGCAGTCAGTTTAGCTCAGTTACTTGAGCTTTCTTGGGAACAGGAACAATGGTGGCCCTCTTGAAGCATGTGGGAAGAGAGACTGGTAGGGATTGATTGAATATGTCCGTAAACACACCGGCCAGCTGGTCTGCAAGAGAGGGATGCCAGTCTGGGCCTGCAGCCCTGCCAAGAGGACTAACACATTTAAATGTCTTCTCACCTCGGCTGCAGTGAAGGAGAGACCGCATGTTTTCGTTGCAGGCCGTGTCAGTGGCAGTCTTGTCCTCAAATCAAATCAAATCAAATTTTATTTGTCTACACTGGTTAGCAGATGTTAATGCTGGTCCGTAGCTGGGCTGCTTTCTTCTTCTAGTTCCGTGATTGACTGTAACCAACTGTAATCTAACAATTCTTACTGTCTTATACAGTTGAAAAGAATATTCATACTTTGAATGAGTGATGGTACAGAGCAGCATACTTGATGGTAATAGCCTTGTACAGGGAATACTATGAGATGAGTTTGTAGACAAAGTAAACATGTTGCCAGACACCTTGATACATGTATTAAAAGCATGGTTCGATGATGTAGAGTACAGTTTACGTATGCATATGCTGCCATAATCCAGGGTAAGTTCTGGTTAAGGGAATTGTTTATCGTTGCTATGGGAACGACATCTTCATCATTTCCCAATGAACTCGCATTAATCAGCGTCAACGTCAATGATTTTTATCTGAGCAGCCACTCAATGGCATGTCCCAGTAACACGTGATGGAAGCAGTCTTGGAGTGTGAAGTCAGCTTGTCTGACCAGCGTTGATGCACAGACCTCAGCCTTCTGGGAGCCTCTTGTTTAAGTTTCTGCCTGTAACATCGGCAGGGATCAACAAAATGGAGTCGGGTCAGCTTTTCCCCGAAAGGGGGCGGGGCAGGGCCTTATATGGTGAGGGCGCGGAAGTTAGAGTAACAATGATCCAAGGTTTTACCACCCCTGGTTGCTCAATCGACATGCTGATAAAATTTAGGGAGTCTTGTTTTCAGATTAACTTTGTTAAAATCCCCAGCTACAATGAAGAGCCTCCGGATAAATGGTTTCCAGTTTGCAAAGAGTTAAATAAAGTTAGTTCAGAGCCATCGTCTGTGTCTGCTTGGGGGGGATATATACGGCTGTGATTATAATCGAAGAGAATTCTCTTGGAAGATAATGCGGTCTACATTTGATTGTGAATCATTCTAAATCAGGTGAACAGAAGGATTTGAGTTCCTGTATGTTTCCTTCATCACCCATGTAGGCCGTTAGTCATGAGGCATACGCCCCTACCACTCTTCTTACCAGAAAGATGTTTGTTGAGTCGGAGGCGATGCGTGGAGAAACCCGTTGGCTGCACCGAGGGCTCGGAAGCGTCTTCCCAGTAAGCCATGTTTCCGTGAAGCAGAGAACATTGCAGTCTCTGATGTCCCTCTGGAATGCTACCCTTGCTCTGGGGGCGTTCATCAACCTTGTTGTCAAGAGACTGGACATTGGCAAGAAGAATGCTGGGGAGTGGTGAATGCCGATGTGCCCTTGTCAGTCTGACCAGAAGGTATTTCCCTCTTTTTCAGGTGGTTTTCTTGGGTCAGCTGCATGTGGTTCCATTCCGTTGTCCTGTTTGTAAGGCAGAACACAGGATCCGCGTCGGTGAAAACATATTCTTGGTCGTACTGATGGTGGGTTGATATGATCTTATATTCAGTAGTTCTTCTCAACTGTATGTAATGAAACCTAAGATGACCTGGGGGTAGTCTAATGTAAGAAATAACTTAGCTAAAAAACAAAAAACTGCATAGTTTCCAGGGGAACAGCAGACTGGTATAGGGATTGATCTCTGAATATGTCCGAAACACACTCTGAGCCAAGCTGAGACTGAGGGCGCGCGGGGATGCAGTCAGTCTCTCCTCAACTCTGAGCCAAGAGAGACTGGCGGCATAAATGTCTTATATCAGCCCCTCTGATTACAATGAAGAGCAAGACGTCGTTGCAGGCTTATTTCTGGACCAGTCCTCAAAGCGGGCACTAGGTCTTTTTTCAGCACTGGACAAGAATCAAGACAATCAAAAACTAAACTTGCTTTGTGGCCTCTTGTGTGGTGTCAAAAATTGAGCATCTCTTTCTCTGTACTGACAGACAGACCTCTCCCCATCTCTTTGTATTCGGACAGACCTCTCCCCATCTCTTTATTACAGACAGACCTCTCCCCAATCTCTTTATTTACGGAATGACCTCTCCCCATCTCTTTAACAGACAGACCTCTCCCCATCTCTTTATCAGACAGACCTCTCCCCATCTTTTCATCTGACAGACAGACCTGTCCCAGTCCACGTTACAGAAGCAGTCTTGAGTGTCTTTAGTCAGACCTCTCCCCATATCTTTACCACAGACAGACCTCGTGGGATCTCTTTATTACAGACAGACCTCTCCCCATCTCAATTAAAATGAGTCTCCCCATCTTTTATTACAGGGGGCAGACCTTATATCTCTTTATTACAGACAATGATCCCCATCTTTTACCACCCCAGACCTCTCCCATCTCTTTATTACAGACAGACCTTTAGGGGATCTTTTTTACAGATTAGACCTCTCCCCATCTCTTTAATGCAGCCTCCGGATAGATGGTCTCCATCTTGCAAAGAGTTAAATAGACCTCTCTTTGGGGGACAGACCATCTCTTCTGCTTTGACGGACAGACCTCTCCCCATCTCTTTATTACGGACAGACCTCTCCTCATCTCTTTATTACAGACAGACCTCTCCCCATCTCTTTATTACGGACAGACCTCTCCCCATCTCTTTATTACGGACAGACCTCTCCCAATCTCTATATTACGGAACAGACCTTTGATCTCTTTATTACAGACAGACCTCATCCCCATCTCTTTATTCATGAGACATACGCCTCTCCCCAGAAAGATCTTTTTTCTTACGGACAGACCTCTCCCCATCTCTACCGCATTACGGACAGACCTCTCCCCATCTCTATATTACGGACAGACCTCTCCCCATCTCTTTACTAAGGCCAGACCTCTCCCCATCTCTTCATTACAGACAGACCTCTCCCCATCTCTTTATTACAGACAGACCTTGTCCCCATCTCTTTATTACAGACAGACCTCTCCCCATCTCTTTATGGGTACGGACAGACCTCTCCCCATCCTGTTTGTTAGGACAGACCTCTCCCCATCTCTATATTAGTTGGACAGACCTCTCCCCATCTCTTTACTAAGGCCAGACCTCTCCCCATCTCTTCATTACAGACAGACCTCTCCCCATCTCTTTATTACAGACAGACCTAACCATCTCTTCAAAGACAGACCTCTCCCCATCTCTTCATTACAGACAGACCTCTCCCCATCTCTTTATTACAGACAGACCTCTCCCCATCTCTTTATTACAGACAGACCTCTCCCATCTCTTTATACAGACAGACATCTGATTACAATTATTACAGACAGACCTCTGGACCAGCTGCATCTCTTTATTTTGCAGCACTGACCACAATCATCTCTTTATTACAGACAGATCTCTCCCCATCTTGCTTTATTACAGACAGAGCTCTCCCCATCTCTTTATTACAGACAGATCTCTCCCCATCTCTTTATTACAGACAGACCTCTCCCCATCTCTTTATTACAGACAGACCTCTCCCCATCTCTTTATTACGGACAGACCTCTCCCCATCTCTTTATTACAGACAGACCTCTCCCCATCTCTTTATTACGGACAGACCTCTCCCCATCTCTTTATTACAGACAGACCTCTCCCCATCTCTTTATTAGGGACAGACCTCTCCCCATCTCTTTATTACGGACAGACCTCTCCCCATCTCTTTATTTGGGACAGACCTCTCCCCATCTCTTTATTACGGACAGACCTCTCCCCATCTCTTTATTACAGACAGACCTCTCCCCATCTCTTTATTAGGGACAGACCTCTCCCCATCTCTTTATTACGGACAGACCTCTCCCCATCTCTTTATTACGGACAGACCTCTCCCCATCTCTTTATTAGGGACAGACCTCTCCCCATCTCTTTATTACGGACAGACCTCTCCCCATCTCTTTATTAGGGACAGACCTCTCCCCATCTCTTTATTACGGACAGACCTCTCCCCATCTCTTTATTAGGGACAGACCTCTCCCCATCTCTTTATTACGGACAGACCTCTCCCCATCTCTTTATTACAGACAGACCTCTCCCCATCTCTTTATTAGGGACAGACCTCTCCCCATCTCTTTATTATGGACAGACCTCTCCCCATCTCTTTATTAGGGACAGACCTCTCCCCATCTTTACAACCATTGAATCCACATTGAACAAAAATATAAAAAACGTAACATGTAAAGTGTTGGTCCCATGTTAATTAAGAAGGCTGATTTCTGCATATTGCACCTTTAAAAGACAGTCAGTCGGGGCCCCTTAGCAGCTGGGGCCCCTTAGCAGCTGGGGCCCCTTAGCAGCTGGGGCCCAATTCATTTAAACCCATAAAACATGGGCCAAGTATGCCGATGACCACATACACACGTAAACTGACTCATTCTATCTGTTCAGACACACGTCTTCCCTGCAGATGTTCAGACCTGCTCTACATTACTACTAAACCTGTAGCTAACCCACAGCCCCCTCCTAACCCACAGCCCCCTCCTAACCCACAGTCCCCCTCCTAACCCACAGTCCCCCTCCTGACCCACAGCCCCCTCCTCCTGACCCACAGCCTACCCCCTCCTAACCCACAGCCCACCCCCTCCTGACCCACAGCCCCCCTCCTGACCCACAGCCCCCCTCCTGACCCACAGCCCACCCCCTCATAACCCACAGTCCCCCCCTGACCCATTTATTTGCCCCCTACTAGTGACCAGACAGCCCCCCCCTCCTAATCACCTTGGGGTAGTTACCCCTCCTGACCCACAGCCCCCTTTAACAAAACTCAACCCACAGCCCCAAGAACACAGTGTGTGTGTGTGTGTGGCCATGTTTTATTTGTAAAAACAAACCTACTAGTTGGTATTTACAGACTGAGTGTTGCATAACTTTTAATCACCTTGGGGTAGTTACTCAACTCAGAACAAAAGGGACCATTTAACAAAACTCATTGTAGTGACTATTAGTGCTGCCTGCCACTACAGGTCCATTGTGATTGTATCAGTACAGAGCTGTCCACCCTGTTTACACTACGACAGACAGTACAGTCCTGTCCACCCTGTTTACACTACGACAGACAGTACAGTCCTGTCCACCCTGTTTACACTACGACAGACAGTACAGTCCACCCTGTTTACACTACGACAGACAGTACAGTCCACCACCCCGTTTACACTACAACAGACAGTACAGTCCTGTCCACCCTGTTTACACTACAACAGACAGTACAGTCCTGTCCACCCTGTTTACACTACGACAGACAGTACAGTCCACCCTGTTTACACTACGACAGACAGTACAGTCCTGTCCACCCTGTTTACACTACGACAGACAGTACCGTCCACCCTGTTTACACTACGACAGACAGTACCGTCCACCCTGTTTACACTACGACAGACAGTACAGTCCACCCGGTTTACACTACGACAGACAGTACAGAGCTGTCCACCCTGTTTACACTACGACAGACAGTCCTGTCCACCCTGTTTACACTACGACAGACAGTACAGTCCTGTCCACCCTGTTTAGGAAAGGGGGACACCTGGTCACACTGGTCAGTTTAACAACAATGCATTGAACTGAAAAGTGTTGTACAGTAAAATAATCACAGTACTGTATAGTACGGTCACAATCACTGCGTTGTTTGAAATAACTATCAACTATCCAATCTCCCATCTGCATAAAAAGTGTTGATGTTGACGTACTAACCTTGTTTCTCTGTCTCTCTGGCCTTAAATACATTTGTGTTATTGAACTAGGCCTGTCAGTTAAGAACAAATTATGTTTTACAATGACTGCCTACCTGGAAACAGTGGGTTAACTGCCTTGTTCAGGGGGCAGAACGACACATTTTTTTTACCTTGTCAGCTCGGGGATTCGATCTAACGCTCAAACCACTAACCACATACAGCGGAAGTCGGAAGTTTACATACACTTATGTTGAAGTCATTAAAACACGTTTAAAACCACTCCACAAATTTCTTGTTAACAACCTATAGTTTTGGCAAGTCGGTTAGGACATCTACTTTGAGCATGACACAAGTAATTTTTCCAACAATTGTTTACAGACAGATTATTTCACTGTATCACAATTCCAGTGGGTCAGACGTTTACATACACCAAGTTGACTGTGCCTTTAAACAGCCTGGAAAATTCCAGAAAATTATGTCATGGCTTGAGAAGCTTCTGATAGGCTAACTGACATCATTTGAGTCAATTGGAGGTGTACCTGTGGATGGATTTCAAGGCCTACCTTCAAACTCAGTGCCTCTTTGCTTCACATCATGGGAAAATCAAAAGAAATCAGCCAAGACCTCAGAAACAAACTGCAGACCTCCACCAGTCTGGTTCATCATTGGGAGCAATTTCCAAACGCCTGAAGGTACCACGTTCATCTGTACAAACAATAGTACGCAAGTATAAACACCATGGGACCACGCAGCCGTCATACTGCTCAGGAAGGAGACTGGGTCTTCCAAATGGACAATAACCCAAAGCATTCTTAAGGACAACAATGTCAAGGTATTGGAACTGAATAGTGAATAAGTGTGTGTGAGAAAGGATGCCTACAAACCTGACTCAGTTACACCAGCTCTGTCAGGAGGAATGGCACAAAATTCACCCAACTTATTGTGGCAAGCTTGTGGAAGGCTACCTGAAACATTTGACCCAAGTTAACCAATTTAAAGGGCAAAGCTAACAAATACTAATTGAGTGTATGTAAACTTCTGACCCACTGGGAATGTGATGAAAGAAATAAAAGCTGAAATTAATCACTCTACTATTATTCTGACATTTCACATTCTTAAAATAAAAGGTGGTGATCCTAACTGACCTAAGACAGGGAATGTTTTACTAGGGTTGGAATCAGTGTTCTACAGCTGTCCGGATGGAGAGTTCTACATTCTGAATGGGATCAGTGTTCTACAGCTGTCCTGATGGAGAGTTCTACATTCTGAATGGGATCAGTGTTCTACAGCTGTCCTGATGGAGAGTTCTACATTCTGAATGGGATCAGTGTTCTACAGCTGTCCTGATGGAGAGTTCTACATTCTGAATGGGATCAGTGTTCTACAGCTGTCCTGATGGAGAGTTCTACATTCTGAATGGGATCAGTGTTCTACAGCTGTCCTGATGGAGAGTTCTACATTCTGAATGGGATCAGTGTTCTACAGCTGTCCTGATGGAGAGTTCTACATTCTGAATGGGATCAGTGTTCTACAGCTGTCCTGATGGAGAGTTCTACATTCTGAATGGGATCAGTGTTCTACAGCTGTCCTGATGGAGAGTTCTACATTCTGAATGGGATCTGAATGTCAGTGTTCTACAGCTGTCCTGATGGAGAGTTCTACATTCTGAATGGGATCAGTGTTCTACAGCTGTCCTGATGGAGAGTTCTACATTCTGAATGGGATCAGTGTTCTACAGCTGTCCCGATGGAGAGTTCTACATTCTGAATGGGATCAGTGTTCTACAGCTGTCCCGATGGAGAGTTCTACATTCTGAATGGGATCAGTGTTCTACAGCTGTCCTGATGGAGAGTTCTACATTCTGAATGGGATCAGTGATCTACAGCTGTCCGGATGGAGAGTTCTACATTCTGAATGGGATCAGTGTTCTAGTGTTCTACATTCTGAATGGGATCAGTGTTCTACAGCTGTCCCGATGGAGAGTTCTACATTCTGAATGGGATCAGTGTTCTATGGAGAGTTCAGCTGTCCATTCTGAATGGGATCGATGGAGAGTTCTACATTCTGAATGGGATCAGTGTTCTACAGCTGTCCCGATGGATGGGGAGTGTTCTAGTGTCCCGATGGAGAGTTCTACATTCTGAATGGGATCAGTGTTCTACAGCTGTCCCGATGGAGAGTTCTACATTCTGAATGGGATCAGTGTTCTACAGCTGTCCTGATGGAGAGTTCTACATTTTTCACAGTGTGTGAAACATGAGACAATGGACTCCTCAGATAACCAATGAGAACACTTTTCTTTAGTTTGGATTAAGGGAGGTGGGAGGGGGGAGATGAAGGGGTGAGATAGGAAGGGGAGAGCAGTGTGGGGGGGGCCTTCAGTGTTAGTTTGGGTTAAGGTAGGTGGGAGATGAGTGGGGGCGTTCAGTGTTAGTTTGGTTTAAGGGAGGTGGGAGATGAGGGGGGGCTTCAGTGTTAGTTTGGTTTAAGGGAGGTGGGAGATGAGGGGGGGCTTCAGTGTTAGTTTGGTTTAAGGGAGGTGGGAGATGAGGGGGGCTTCAGTGTTAGTTTGGGTTAAGGGAGGTGGGAGATGAGGGGGGGCTTCAGTGTTAGTTTGGTTTAAGGGAGGTGGGAGATGAGGGGGCTTCAGTGTTAGTTTGGTTAAGGGAGGTGGGAGATGAGGGGGGCTTCAGTGTTAGTTTGGTTTAAGGGAGGTGGGAGATGAGGGGGGCTTCAGTGTTAGTTTGGTTTAAGGGAGGTGGGAGATGAGGGGGCTTCAGTGTTAGTTTGGTTAAGGGAGGTGGGAGATGAGGGGGCTTCAGTGTTAGTTTGGTTTAAGGGAGGTGGGAGATGAGGGGGGCTTCAGTGTTAGTTTGGTTTAAGGGAGGTGGGAGATGAGGGGGGTTTCAGTGTTAGTTTGGTTTAAGGGAGGGGGGAGATGAGGGGGGCTTCAGTGTTAGTTTGGTTTAAGGGAGGGGGAGATGAGGGGGGGAGGTGAGGCTTTCAGTGTTAGTTTGGTTTAAGGTAGGTGGGAGATGAGGGGGGGCCTTCAGTATTAGTTTGGACTAGGTATGTTGCATAGAGGTAACCTGATATTTCCTACTGTTGGGTGGCGATGTATCTAGCCCTGTCTCTCACAAAAACCAGGTGGAGGGTGGAACAAAGAACCTCGGTTCCAGTTACATTTCTGAGAAACAACAGGGGAGCAGAAACAAAGAGGAACAATACACAGCAACTCATGGAAAGGACAGCACTTTGTTTAGAACAAAAATTACAATACATTGTTTTTTTAAAGCACTGGCATTTCGGTCAGTATTCTAAACAGCATCGTTTGGATTGTGTGGGAGACTCAAGTATGGTTCAACCAAATACAAGTGGTGTTTTGTAACTCAGTCAGACATAGCTCCGTACCAGACAGACACACGACAACACACACACACACATCCAATCACATCAAAATACAAGTGGTGTTCTGTAACTCAGTCAGACATAGCTCTGGACCAGACAGACACACGACAACACACACACACACATCCAATCACATCAAAATACAAGTGGTGTTCTGTAACTCAGTCAGACATAGCTCCGGACTTGAATTGAGATAAAACATTTCATAACTAAATTTAAATAGTGAAGAGGAATAAATACAAAATGAATAACGAGTAAAAGAAACATGGTTATATACAGGAAGTACCAGGTAATAACATGGTTATATACAGGAAGTACCAGGTAATAACATGGCTATATACAGGAAGTACCAGGTAATAACATGGTTATATACAGGAAGTACCAGGTAATAACATGGTTATATACAGGGAGTACCAGGTAATAACATGGCTATATACAGGAAGTACCAGGTAATAACATGGTTATATACAGGAAGTACCAGGTAATAACATGGTTATATACAGGAAGTACCAGGTAATAACATGGTTATATACAGGAAGTACCAGGTAATAACATGGTTATATACAGGGAGTATCAGGTAATAACATGGTTATATACAGGAAGGGTAATAACATGGTTATATACAGGAAGTATCAGGTAATAACATGGTTATATACAGGGAGTATCAGGTAATAACATGGTTATATACAGGAAGTATCAGGTAATAACATGGTTATATACAGGGAGTATCAGGTAATAACATGGTTATATACAGGAAGTATCAGGTAATAACATGGTTATATACAGGAAGTATCAGGTAATAACATGGTTATATACAGGGAGTATCAGGTAATAACATGGTTATATACAGGGAGTACCAGGTAATAACATGGTTATATACAGGGAGTACCAGGTAATAACATGGCTATATACAGGAGTACCAGGTAATAACATGGCTATATACAGGGAGGTAATAACATGGCTATATACAGGAGTACCAGGTAATAACATGACTATATACAAAGTACCAAATAACATGGTTATATACAGGGAAATACCAGGTTAAATAAAGGGTTATATATATATAAATACCAGGTAAAACAAAGGGTTATATATATATAAATACCTGGTTAAATAACATGGTTATATATATAAATACCAGGTTAAATAAATGGTTATATTTTTAAATACCTGGTTAAATAAAGGGTTGTATATATAAATACCTGGTTAAATAAAGGGTTAGGGTTATATATATTACTTGTTAAATAAAGTGTTGTTTAAGTATAAATACCTTTAAATTTTTGAGCAGTGTATATATAAATACCTGGTTAAATAAAGGGTTAGGGTTATATATATATAAATACCTGGTTAAATAAAGGGTTATATATATATAAATACCTGGTTAAATAAAGGGTTATATATATAAATACCTGGTTAAATAAAGGGTTATATATATAAATACCTGGTTAAATAAAGGGTTATATTTTTAAATACCTGGTTAAATAAAGGGTTGTATATATAAATACCTGGTTAAATAAAGGGTTAGGGTTATATATATATAAATACCTGGTTAAATAAAGGGTTCGGGTTATATAGATATAAATACCTGGTTAAATAAAGGGTTCGGGTTATATAGATAAATACCTGGTTAAATAAAGGGTTAGGGTTATATATATATAAATACCTGGTTAAATAAAGGGTTAGGGTTATATATATATAAATACCTGGTTAAATAAAGGGTTATATATATAAATACCTGGTTAAATAAAGGGTTATATATATAAATACCTGGTTAAATAAAGGGTTATATATATAAATACCTGGTTAAATAAAATACCTGGTTAAATATTTTAGATAAATACCTGGTTAAATAAAGGGTTATATAGATATAAATACCTGGTTAAATAAAGGGTTATATAGATATAAATACCTGGTTAAATAAAGGGTTATATAGATATAAATACCTGGTTAAATAAAGGGTTCGGGTTATACAGATAAATACCTGGTTAAATAAAGGGTTATATATATATATATAAATACCTGGTTAAATAAAGGGTTAGGGTTATATATATATAAATACCTGGTTAAATAAAGGGTTCGGGTTATATAGATAAATACCTGGTTAAATAAAGGGTTATATATATATAAAAATACCTGGTTAAATAAAGGGTTATATATATATATATTTATATATATATATATATATATATATAAATACCTGGTTAAATAAAGGGTTAGGGATATAAATACCTGGTTAAATAAAGGGTTATATAGATATAAATACCTGGTTAAATAAAGGGTTCGGGTTATATAGATAAATACCTGGTTAAATAAAGGGTTATATATATAAATACCTGGTTAAATAAAGGGTTATATATATATAAATACCTGGTTAAATAAAGGGTTATATAGATATAAATACCTGGTTAAATAAAGGGTTAGGGTTATATATATAAATACCTGGTTAAATAAAGGGTTATATATATAAATACCTGGTTAAATAAAGGGTTAGGGTTATATATATAAATACCTGGTTAAATAAAGGGTTAGGGTTATATATATAAATACCTGGTTAAATAAAGGGTTATATAGATATAAATACATGGTTAAATAAAGGGTTATATAGATATAAATACCTGGTTAAATAAAGGGTTATATATATAAATACCTGGTTAAATAAAGGGTTATATAGATATAAATACCTGGTTAAATAAAGGGTTCGGGTTATACAGATAAATACCTGGTTAAATAAAGGGTTATATATATATATAAATACCTGGTTAAATAAAGGGTTATATATATATAAATACCTGGTTAAATAAAGGGTTAGGGTTATATATATAAATACCTGGTTAAATAAAGGGTTATATATAGATAAATACCTGGTTAAATAAAGGGTTATATATATATATAAATACCTGGTTAAATAAAGGGTTATTATATATATAAATACCTGGTTAAATAAAGGGTTATATATATAAATACCTGGTTAAATAAAGGGTTAGGGTTATATATATAAATACCTGGTTAAATAAAGGGTTATATATATAAATACCTGGTTAAATAAAGGGTTAGGGTTATATATATAAATACCTGGTTAAATAAAGGGTTAGGGTTATATATATAAATACCTGGTTAAATAAAGGGTTAGGGTTATATATATAAATACCTGGTTAAATAAAGGGTTAGGGTTATATATATAAATACCTGGTTAAATAAAGGGTTATATAGATATAAATACCTGGTTAAATAAAGGGTTATATAGATATAAATACCTGGTTAAATAAAGGGTTATATAGATATAAATACCTGGTTAGATAAAGGGTTATATAGATATAAATACCTGGTTAAATAAAGGGTTATATAGATATAAAAATACCTGGTTAAATAAAGGGTTAGGGTTATATATATATATATATAAATACCTGGTTAAATAAAGGGTTATATATATAAATACCTGGTTAAATAAAGGGTTATATATATATATAAATACCTGGTTAAATAAAGGGTTATATATATAAATACCTGGTTAAATAAAGGGTTAGGGTTATATAATACCTGGTTAAATAAAGGGTTAGGGTTATATATATAAATACCTGGTTAAATAAAGGGTTAGGGTTATATATATAAATACCTGGTTAAATAAAGGGTTATTATATATATAAATACCTGGTTAAATAAAGGGTTAGGACTTATATATATATATATACATACATACATACCTGGTTAAATAAAGGGGAAATATTTTGTTTTATAATAATAGCAGGCATTTAGCTCGCCTGGTAGACATACTGGACAGCTCGCGGCTGGGTTTCCCTAGGTAATCCATGATAGTTGCCCCTCAGAGGTGCGTGCTTAGTCCCCTCCTGTACCCATGACTGCGTGGCCATGCACGACTCCAACACCATCATTAAGTTAGCCGACGACACGACGGTGGTTGGTCTGGTTTTCAACCTTCCCAAGTTCTCTCATGTCACCCTGTTCCACACTCCACTGGCTTCCAGTTGAAGCTTGCATCCACTACATGACCACAGAACAGCAAGAGGAACTGTCCCTCCCTGCCCCAAACCCTACACCGAGCACTCCCGTTCTGCCACCTTAGGTCTCTTGGCCCTCCCACCCATACAGTGGGGCAGCTCCTGCTCAGCCCAGTCCAAGCTCTTTCTCTGTCCTGGCACCACAATGGTGGAACCAGCTTCCCCCTGAAGCTAGGACAGCAGTGTCCGTGCACTACTTCCAAAACATCTGAAAGCCTACCTCAATAAACTGTACCTTAAATAATCCCCCTCACCTTGATCCACTTGACCCACGGTGATATGTGGTTGTACCACCTAGCCATCTTAAAATGAATGCAGTAACTAAGTCGCTCTGTATAAGAGCATCTGCTAAATGACTAACATGTAAAAATGTAAATGTATAGGGAGTAGGTCAGAAACCTGGCAATGTGGTGGACCAAGGAGCTGATAGTGGACTACAGGAAACGGAGGACCGAGCAAGACCCCATTCACATCGACAGGGCTGTAGTGGAGCTGGTCGAGTGCTTCAAGTTCCTTGGTGTCCACTATCATGGTCCAAACACGAGGGCATGGCAACTGCTCAGCATGCGACCGCAAGGCTCTACAGAGGTTAGTGTGTACTGCCCACTACATCACAGGGTTCAAGGTTCCTGCCATCCAGGACCTCTATACCAGGCGGTGTCAGAGGAAGGCTCTAAAAATGTTCAAAGACTCAAGCCACCGAAGTCATAGACTGTTCTCTCTGCTACCACACGGGAAAGAGGTACCGAAGCGCCAAGTCTAAACCGCTTCTATCCCCCAAGCCATAAGACTGCTGAACAGTTGGCAATATCATTGACCCCATATATATGTTGTCTCTTTGGCTATGCTGAATTAAGTGATATGACATGATATTCTATGAAATAATTTCTACGTAATTAATATCACCTGATTGAGCTAATCATGTAAATGTAATTAACTACAGAGTCGGGCACCACAAAATAATATTTATAGAGCTGCTATCTTCCGAATAAACTCTTAAAGACCTAGTAATATTTTACATCAATAGCAGTCAATATCAATCGTCACCTTAATTCAGTCTCATCTGAAAGTTGTAAATTCTTAGTTATCTGCAAGAACCCTGGCTAACAATTTGAATCAGCAATGCAAAATTGGGTTTAATTGTTTATTTACTAAATACCCAACTAATCACACAGAATTACATATACAAAGAATTAATTATGCCTAGATAATTCTTTACGTCATAGGAAAGCGTCCCTAGCAGGCGGAACAGATATGACAGCTGGTTACACAAAAGAAAAGGGTCTGGGTTGAGTGAAGGAGCGGGAAGACAGAGGAACAAAGGGAAGAAGCTGTGCTATCATAGTTTACAACCTCTGTCTCTTCACGTGGGCGGGCCACTGAGTGAGCAGCCCTAACTTATGAAAACCCACATCTCACATTTTAGAAGCTAAAATCACATTTCATCCCCTCACAAATAATTTCATATTCAAACATTTAAATTGAACAATAATTACATGTGAATCCGATAACTCTGATGTGTAGACTTTCCACTGTAGAGTTTATGTCATCTTATCATTGATGAGAATGTCTCAGATGACAACCGAACTGACATCATATTCATTAAGTACCACCGCATATGTTCAATTGTTCAGATTACCAGAATATAGTTCATTTCCCCCCACCTTCTGATGTTCCCAGAATCTCTATGTTAACAAGGGGTTTTGCAAATGTAACCTCAGTAGGGTAGAGAAAGGAAAAAGGGGGGGGGGAAGAGGTATTTATTTATGACTGTCATAAACCTACCCCCCCAGGCCAACGTCGCGACAAAAATATATATTTTACTGCCTCCCTTGCACAGGCGTCATGTACACTCACTGGTCTCTTTTAATGTTGACTAAAAATGTGAAAGTGTATTTCAGATTATAGACTGACTCCAAATTCTAAAGTACACTACAAGGAGTATAATGACGCCAAGATGTCTGTATTTTTGTTTTTGTTTTAAACTGCCTTAAATGATGCTTGCATTGTGATTTAACAACAACAAACAAAGTTTAATACAAATGTAAAACATGTCAAACATTCCTCCCAATGAAGTTTCTATGGGAGAATTGCCAGGACACATCCGAGATACCCCCAAAAATGTGGGTCATGCTGCCGTTGAATCGCCCAAACTGAGCGGTATCAGACAGACAAGACATACAAGCAGACCTGGGTTCCAGTGCACATACTGGTACTTAAAAGTTCACATGTATATGAATCCAGGTCTGCAGGCAGACTGGCAGGTAGATGGTGGAACGTGCCATTCACGTCAGAGTTGTGATATACTGCAATGACAGAGGGATACCAAGCCAGAGCAGGACTACGGTCAATAGGTAAAAGTTGAGGTACAATATATTTTATATATTGAACAAAAAATATAAAACGCAATAATGTCAAAGATTTTACTGAGCTACAATTCATAAAAGGAAATCAGTCAATTGAAATGAATTAATTTGGCCCTAATCTATATATTTCACATGACTGGGCAGGGGTGCAGCCATGCGTGGGCCTGGCTCCGACTGGGAAGCCAGGCCAAGACAGAAACAGCAAAGGAGAAATTAAACATGGGACGATGTTGCATTTGTATTTTTGCTCAGTATAGAAATCTAATGAACAGAGCTGAAGTGATTCCTTATTCTACATACCAGAGAGGCATGTTTTGTCTTTATAATATATTTGTAACTGAAGGTTGACTGGTTAGGACACTTCCACACAGGAAAGAGGTTGCTGTGTGTTGTGTTACACCAGGGAAACAATAAACAGAAAACCTCCCCTTAGTCTTAGACAGGAAAGAATAACATCGGACTTCCTTGGAAACAGATGTGTTCTTTCCCTGACAACACTACAGCCCTCCATCTTATATAGCCAGAAGTGACAACACTGTTTAGGCTATAGTCACAGAGCAGCTGGAATAACTAGAGTGTTGTACGTTGGGGGATTCCAGCACACATACAACAACCTCAATGTAAACGCTGATCATACAAAAGAAAACACAGGAACTTGTATTGTGCCCATGGGTTTACTTATAGGGAATAGTGACAGTATCCTGACTGATCCAGCTACTGCAGTGTAGCATAACAGGGTAGCAATGTAGAATAACAGTATAGCTTGGTATAGCAGTAGCATAGTATAGCAGTATAACAGTATAGCATAGTATAGCAGTATAACAGTATAGCATAGTGTAGCAGTATAGCATAGTGTAGCAGTATAACAGTATAGCATAGTGTAGCAGTAGCATAGTATAGCAGTATAACAGTATAGCATAGTATAGCAGTATAACAGTATAGCATAGTATAGCAGTATAACAGTATAGCATAGTATAGCAGTAGCATAGTATAGCAGTATAACAGTATAGCATAGTATAGCAGTATAACAGTATAGCATAGTGTAGCAGTATAGCATAGTGTAGCAGTATAACAGTATAGCATAGTGTAGCAGTAGCATAGTATAGCAGTATAACAGTATAGCTTGGTATAGCAGTATAACAGTATAGCTTGGTATAGCAGTAGCATAGTATAGCAGTATAACAGTATAGCATAGTATAGCAGTAGCATAGTATAGCAGTATAACAGTATAGCATAGTATAGCAGTAGCATAGTATAGCAGTATAACAGTATAGCATAGTATAGCAGTATAACAGTATAGCATAGTGTAGCAGTATAGCATAGTGTAGCAGTATAACAGTATAGCATAGTGTAGCAGTATAGCATAGTCTAGCAGTATAGCATAGTATAGCAGTAGCATAGTATAGCAGTATAACAGTATAGCATAGTATAGCAGTATAACAGTATAGCATAGTGTAGCAGTATAACAGTATAGCATAGTATAGCAGTAGCATAGTATAGCAGTATAACAGTATAGCATAGTATAGCAGTAGCATAGTATAGCAGTATAACAGTATAGCATAGTATAGCAGTAGCATAGTATAGCAGTATAACAGTATAGCATAGTATAGCAGTATAGTGTAGTGTAGCAGTATAGCATAGTGTAGCAGTATAGCATAGTGTAGCAGTATAGTGTAGTGTAGCAGTATAGCGTAGTGTAGCAGTATAGCATAGTGTAGCAGTATAGCAGTATAGCATAGTGTAGCAGTATAGCATAGTGTAGCAGCATAGCATAGTGTAGCAGTATAACAGTATAGCATAGTATAGCAGTATAGCATAGTGTAGCAGTATAGCATAGTGTAGCAGTATAGCATAGTGTAGCAGTATAGCATAGTGTAGCAGTATAGCATAGTGTAGCAGTATAGCATAGTGTAGCAGTATAACAGTATAGCATAGTATAGCAGTATAACAGTATAGCATAGTATAGCAGTAGCATAGTATAGCAGTATAACAGTATAGCATAGTATAGCAGTATAGTATAGTGTAGTGTAGCAGTATAGCATAGTATAGCAGTATAGTGTAGTGTAGCAGTATAGCATAGTGTAGCAGTATAGCATAGTGTAGCAGTATAGCATAGTGTAGCAGCATAGCATAGTGTAGCAGCAGAGCATAGTGTAGCAGTATAGCATAGTGTAGCAGTGTAGCAGTATAGCATAGTGTAGCAGTATAGCATAGTGTAGCAGTATAGCATAGTGTAGCAGTATAGCAGTGTAGCAGTATAGCATAGTGTAGCAGTATAGCATAGTGTAGCAGTATAGCATAGTGTAGCAGTATAGCATAGTGTAGCAGTATAGCAGTATAGCAGTATAGCATAGTGTAGCAGTATAGCATAGTGTAGCAGCATAGCATAGTGTCGCAGTATAGCATAGTGTAGCAGCATAGTGTAGCAGTATAGCAGTATAGCATAGTGTAGCAGTATAGCAGTATAGCATAGTGTAGCAGTATAGCATAGTGTAGCAGTATAGCATAGTGTAGCAGTATAGCATAGTGTAGCAGTATAGCATAGTGTAGCAGTATAGCATAGTGTAGCAGTATAGCATATTGTAGCAGTATAGCATATTGTAGCAGTATAGCACAGTACAGCACTTGTTTAGTTGTTCAGCGTAGTATAGTGTAATGTAGCTCAGCCAGGGAGACTCTCCCTCTCAAATGTTGCTGCAAGCCAGAACATTCCAAGTGTCATAAATGCAAACAAGTGGGAGGATCTTCCAGTGTCTTCCTTGGTTGTTGGGCCGTGGGGCCGAGTCTATTGTGGAACAGGTTGTCTGTATTGTGTTGGGACAGAGAGGCTACACACAACATCAACAGCAAGTGGCAACAGCCCTGGGAAAAAAATAAAACCCCAGCAGGGGCCATGAGAAGACCAGTGGTGCCTTCACCACCACCAATACAGGAGACATGAGAAGACCAGAGTGGTGCCTTCACCACCACCAATACAGGAGACATGAGAAGACCAGAGTGGTGCCCTCACCACCACCAATACAGGAGACATGAGAAGACCAGAGTGGTGCCCTCACCACCACCAATACAGGAGACATGAGAAGACCAGAGTGGTGCCTTCACCACCACCAATACAGGAGACATGAGAAGACCAGAGTGGTGCCCTCACCACCATCAATACAGGAGACATGAGAAGACCAGAGTGGTGCCCTCACCACCATCAATACAGGGGACATGAGAAGACCAGTGGTGCCCTCACCACCATCAATACAGGAGACATGAGAAGACCAGAGTGGTGCCCTCACCACCATCAATACAGGGGACATGAGAAGACCAGTGGTGCCCTCACCACCATCAATACAGGGGACATGAGAAGACCAGAGTGGTGCCTTCACCACCATCAATACAGGAGACATGAGAAGACCAGAGTGGTGCCCTCACCACCACCAATACAGGAGACATGAGAAGACCAGAGTGGTGCCTTCACCACCACCAATACAGGAGACATGAGAAGACCAGAGTGGTGCCCTCACCACCACCAATACAGGAGACATGAGAAGACCAGAGTGGTGCCCTCACCACCACCAATACAGGGGGGACATGAGAAGACCAGAGTGGTGCCCTCACCACCACCAATACAGGAGACATGAGAAGACCAGAGTGGTGCCCTCACCACCACCAATACAGGAGACATGAGAAGACCAGCAGAACCTCTCACAAGGAGAGAGAGGCTCGCTCTCCAACCAAGGTGTACGAACCCGAGGAGACAACTGAAATAAGTAGGAGACATTCAGCAACTCTTGGGAGGACCATGAAATCAAATAAAAAGCGTATTTATTGTTTAAAATTTAAAACCAACACCTTAAGGCCTTTTTGGCCTTTATTTTGTATTTATTTTGGAAGGCCAGAATAGTGGCTCACCGATACACTACCATGCTCAGTTGACATGTTAGAGAGAACAGCATGGTAAGGAAGAGAGAACGGCATGGTAAAGCAGAGAGAACGGCATGGTAAAGCAGAGAGAACGGCATGGTAAAGCAGAGAGACCGGCATGGTAAAGCAGAGAGAAAAGCATGGTAAAGCAGAGAGAACGGCATGGTAAAGCAGAGAACAGCATGGTAAAGCAGAGAGACCGGCATGGTAAAGCAGAGAGAACGGCATGGTAAAGCAGAGAGAACGGCATGGTAAAGCAGAGAACGGCATGGTAAAGCAGAGAGAACGGCATGGTAAAGCAGAGAGAACGGCATGGTAAAGCAGAGAGAACGGCATGGTAAAGCAGAGAACAGCATGGTAAAGCAGAGAGACCGGCATGGTAAAGCAGAGAGAAAAGCATGGTAAAGCAGAGAGACCAGCATGGTAAAGCAGAGAGAAAAGCATGGTAAAGCAGAGAGACCAGCATGGTAAAGCAGAGAGACCAGCATGGTAAAGCAGAGAGACCAGCATGGTAAAGCAGAGAACAGCATGGTAAAGCAGAGAACAGCATGGTAAAGGAGAGAACAGCATGGTAAGGCAGAGAACAGCATGGTAAGGCAGAGAGAACAGCATGGTAAAGCAGAGAACGGCATGGTAAAGCAGAGAATGGCATGGTAAGGCAGAGAAACGGCATGGTAAAGAGAACGATGGTAACAGAGAGAACATGGTAAGGCAGAGAGAACAGCATGGTAAGGCAGAGACCAGCATGGTAAGGCAGAGAGAACAGCATGGTAAAGCAGAGAGAACGGCATGGTAAAGCAGAGAGAACAGCATGGTAAGGCAGAGAGACCAGCATGGTAAAGCAGAGAGACCAGCATGGTAAAGCAGAGAGACCAGCATGGTAAAGCAGAGAGACCAGCATGGTAAAGCAGAGAGAACAGCATGGTAAAGCAGAGAGAACAGCATGGTAAAGCAGAGAACAGCATGGTAAGACAGAGAACAGCATGGTAAGGCAGAGAGAACAGCATGGTAAAGCAGATGGTAAAGCAGAGCGAACGGCATGGTAAAGCAGAGAGAACGGCATGGTAAAGCATGGTAAAGCAGAGAGAACAGCATGGTAAAGCAGAGAGAACGGCATGGTAAAGCAGAGAGAACAGCATGGTAAAGCAGAGAAAACAGCATGGTAAAGCAGAGAGAACAGCATGGTAAGGCAGAGAACAGCATGGTAAAGCAGAGAGAACAGCATGGTAAAGCAGAGAGAACAGCATGGTAAAGCAGAGAGAACAGCATGGTAAAGGCAGAGAGAACAGCATGGTAAAGCAGAGAGAACAGCATGGTAAAGCAGAGAGAACAGCATGGTAAAGCAGAGAGAACAGCATGGTAAAGAAGAGAGAACAGCATGGTAAAGAAGAGAGAACAGCATGGTAAGGCAGAGAACAGCATGGTAAGGCAGAGAGAACAGCATGGTAAAGCAGATGGTAAAGCAGAGAGAACAGCATGGTAAAGCAGATGGTAAAGCAGAGAGAACAGCATGGTAAAGCAGATGGTAAAGCAGAGAGAACAGCATGGTAAAGCAGAGAGAACAGCATGGTAAAGCAGATGGTAAAGCAGAGAGAACAGCATGGTAAAGCAGAGAGAAGGGCATGGTAAAGCAGAGAGAACGGCATGGTAAAGCAGAGAGACCGGCATGGTAAAGCAGAGAGACCGGCATGGTAAAGCAGAGAGACCGGCATGGTAAAGCAGAGAGACCGGCATGGTAAAGCAGAGAGACCGGCATGGTAAAGCAGAGAGAACGGCATGGTAAAGCAGAGAGACCGGCATGGTAAAGCAGAGAGACCGGCATGGTAAAGCAGAGAGACCAGCATGGTAAAGCAGAGAGAACAGCATGGTAAAGCAGAGAGAACAGCATGGTAAAGCAGAGAGAACAGCATGGTAAAGCAGAGAGAACAGCATGGTAAGGCAGAGAGACCAGCATAGTAAAGCAGACACTCAACACGGGATGGGAAACGAGCTACATGATGCCAGGCCTGATCTGACAGATTAAAACACTTACCACTGAAGACAATGGTACCTATTCACAAAGAATCTGGGTAGTAGTGCTGACCTAGGATCAGGTCCCACCCTGTCTAATTCATTATAATCTATAGCACCATTAGTGCTGACCTAGGATCAGGTCCCACCCTGTCTAATTCATTATAATCTATAGCACCAGTAGCAGTAGTGCTGACCTAGGATCAGGTCCCACCGTGTCTAATTCATTATAATCTATAGCACAATTAGTGCTGACCTAGGATCAGGTCCCACCCTGTCTAATTCATTATAATCTATAGCACCTGTAGCAGTAGTGCTGACCTAGGATCAGGTCCCACCCTGTCTAATTCATTATAATCTATAGCACCAGTAGCAGTAGTGCTGACCTAGGATCAGGTCCCACCCTGTCTAATTCATTATAATCTATAGCACCAGTAGCAGTAGTGCTGACCTAGGATCAGGTCCCACCCTGTCTAATTCATTATAATCTATAGCACCAGTAGTGCTGACCTAGGATCAGGTCCCACCCTGTCTAATTCATTATAATCTATAGCACCAGTAGCAGTAGTGCTGACCTAGGATCAGGTCCCACCCTGTCTAATTCATTATAATCTATAGCACCAGTAGTGCTGACCTAGGATCAGGTCCCACCCTGTCTTATTCATTATAATCTATAGCACCAGTAGTGCTGACCTAGGATCAGGTCCCACCCTGTCTAATTCATTATAATCTATAGCACCCGTAGCAGTAGTGCTGACCTAGGATCAGGTCCCACCCTGTCTAATTCATTATAATCTATAGCACCATTAGTGCTGACCTAGGATCAGGTCCCACCCTGTCTAATTCATTATAATCTATAGCACCAGTAGCAGTAGTGCTGACCTAGGATCAGGTCCCACCCTGTCTAATTCATTATAATCTATAGCACCAGTAGTGCTGACCTAGGATCAGGTCCCACCCTGTCTTATTCATTATAATCTATAGCACCAGTAGTGCTGACCTAGGATCAGGTCCCACCCTGTCTAATTCATTATAATCTATAGCACCAGTAGCAGTAGTGCTGACCTAGGATCAGGTCTCACCCTGTCTTATTCATTATAATCTATAGCACCAGTAGCAGTAGTGCTGACCTAGGATCAGGTCCCACCCTGTCTAATTCATTATAATCTATAGCACCAGTAGTGCTGACCTAGGATCAGGTCCCACCCTGTCTAATTCATTATAATCTATAGCACCAGTAGCAGTAGTGCTGACCTAGGATCAGGTCCCACCCTGTCTAATTCATTATAATCTATAGCACCAGTAGCAGTACTCCAATAGTCTTTGTGAATAGCCTTCCATGGACTCCAATCTCTACACCCAGAACAACTAGCAAGTTGCAACTAGCAAGAGAACACTGCACACTGCCTACAAAATGAGGTGGAAACTGAGCTGTACTTCCTAATCTCCTGCCCAATGTATGGCCCTATTAGACAGACATATTTCCTTCAGATTACACAAGATATCTAAAATTGTGAATTCTTTATGTAATAATTATAGTTTGATAATCTCCCATAGCTATTGGGTGAAATACCACAGTGTGACATCACAGAAGCAAGATGTGCGACCTGTTGCCACAACAAAAAGCACAACCCATATTTATGTTTATTTATTTTCCCTTTTCTACTTTAACTATTTGCACATCGTTACAATAATGTACATATACGACATTTGAAATGTCTTTAATCTTTTGGAACTTTTGTGAGTGTAATGTTTACTGTTAAGCCAATATTTACTGAATTATCTAGTTCACTTGCTTTGGCAATGTTAAAATATGTTTCCCATGCCAATAAAGCCCTTAAAATGTCACTGAAAACACAGACCAACTCCCCTACAGAGGTTAATAAAATTAAATCGAAAAGAAACAACTCTTCTCTCAGCAGCTAAATTATAACACTTTTGAAAAGAAAGAACAGCATATTTTCCCTGCTGGGATTGTGTTGAGCTACAGCCCGTCTCTACTCCTCACTCAGTCTAGCCAGACTGCCCGTCTCTACTCCTCACTCAGTCTAGCCAGACTGCCCGTCTCTACTCCTCACTCAGTCTAGCCAGACTGCCCGTCTCTACTCCTCACTCAGTCTAGCCAGACTGCCCGTCTCTACTCCTCACTCAGTCTAGCCAGACTGCCCGTCTCTACTCCTCACTCAGTCTAGCCAGACTGCCAGTCTCTACTCCTCACTCAGTCTAGCCAGACTGCCCGTCTCTACTCCTCACTCAGTCTAGCCAGACTGCCCGTCTCTACTCCTCACTCAGTCTAGCCAGACTGCCCGTCTCTCTACTCACTCAGTCTCACTCAGTCTAGCCAGACTGCCCGTCTCTACTCCTCACTCAGTCTAGCCAGACTGCCCGTCTCTACTCCTCACTCAGTCTAGCCAGACTGCCCGTCTCTACTCCTCACTCAGTCTAGCCAGACTGCCCGTCTCTACTCCTAGCCAGACTCACTCAGTCTAGCCAGACTGCCCGTCTCTACTCCTCACTCAGTCTAGCCAGACTGCCCGTCTCTACTCCTCACTCAGTCTAGCCAGACTGCCCGTCTCTACTCCTCACTCAGTCTAGCCAGACTGCCCGTCTCTACTCCTCACTCAGTCTAGCCAGACTGCCCGTCTCTACTCCTCACTCAGTCTAGCCAGACTGCCCGTCTCTACTCCTCACTCAGTCTAGCCAGACTGCCCGTCTCTACTCCTCACTCAGTCTAGCCAGACTGCCCGTCTCTACTCCTCACTCAGTCTAGCCAGACTGCCCGTCTCTACCCTCACTCAGTCTAGCCAGACTGCCCGTCTCTACTCCTCACTCAGTCTAGCCAGACTGCCCGTCTCTACTCCTCACTCAGTCTAGCCAGACTGCCCGTCTCTACTCCCGTCTCACTCAGTCTAGCCAGACTGCCCGTCTCTACTCCTCACTCAGTCTAGCCAGACTGCCCGTCTCTACTCCTCACTCAGTCTAGCCAGACTGCCCGTCTCTACTCCTCACTCAGTCTAGCCAGACTGCCCGTCTCTACTCCTCACTCAGTCTAGCCAGACTGCCCGTCTCTACTCCTCACTCAGTCTAGCCAGACTGCCCGTCTCTACTCCTCACTCAGTCTAGCCAGACTGCATGTCTCTACTCCTCACTCAGTCTAGCCAGACTGCCCGTCTCTACTCCTCACTCAGTCTAGCCAGACTGCATGTCTCTACTCCTCACTCAGTCTAGCCAGACTGCATGTCTCTACTCCTCACTCAGTCTAGCCAGACTGCCCGTCTCTACTCTCACTCAGTCTAGCCAGACTGCCCGTCTCTACTCCTCACTCAGTCTAGCCAGACTGCATGTCTCTACTCCTCACTCAGTCTAGCCAGACTGCATGTCTCTAATCCTCACTCAGTCTAGCCAGACTGCCCGTCTCTACTCCTCACTCAGTCTAGCCAGACTGCCCGTCTCTACTCCTCACTCAGTCTAGCCAGACTGCATGTCTCTACTCCTCACTCAGTCTAGCCAGACTGCCCGTCTCTACTCCTCACTCAGTCTAGCCAGACTGCCCGTCTCTACTCCTCACTCAGTCTAGCCAGACTGCCCGTCTCTACTCCTCACTCAGTCTAGCCAGACTGCATGTCTCTACTCCTCACTCAGTCTAGCCAGATTGCCCGTCCCTACTCCTCACTCAGTCTAGCCAGACTGCCCGTCTCTACTCCTCACTCAGTCTAGCCAGACTGCCCGTCTCGACTCCTCACTCAGTCTAGCCAGACTACATGACCATACTTTTAACTCAGTCTAGCCAGACTACATGACCATACTTTTAACTCAGTCTAGCCAGACTACATGACCATACTTTTAACTCAGTCTAGCCAGACTACATGACCATACTTTTAACTCAGTCTAGCCAGACTACATGACCATACTTTTAACTCAGTCTAGCCAGACTACATGACCATACTTTTAACTCAGTCTAGCCAGACTACATGACCATACTTTTAACTCAGTCTAGCCAGACTACATGACCATACTTTTAACTCAGTCTAGCCAGACTACATGACCATACTTTTAACTCAGTCTAGCCAGACTACATGACCATACTTTTAACTCAGTCTAGCCAGACTACATGTCTCTACTCCTCACTCAGTCTAGCCAGACTACATGACCATACTTTTAACTCAGTCTAGCCAGACTACATGACCATACTTTTAACTCAGTCTAGCCAGACTACATGACCATACTTTTAACTCAGTCTAGCCAGACTACCCGTCTCTACTCCTCACTCAGTCTAGCCAGACTACATGTCTCTACTCCTCACTCAGTCTAGCCAGACTACATGTTTCTACTCCTCACTCAGTCTAGCCAGACTGCCCGTCTCTACTCCTCACTCAGTCTAGCCAGACTACATGTTTCTACTCCTCACTCAGTCTAGCCAGACTGCCCGTCTCTACTCCTCACTCAGTCTAGCCAGACTACATGTTTCTACTCCTCACTCAGTCTAGCCAGACTACACGTCTCTACTCCTCACTCAGTCTAGCCAGACTACATGTTTCTAATCCTCACTCAGTCTAGCCAGACTGCCCGTCTCTACTCCTCACTCAGTCTAGCCAGACTACATGTTTCTACTCCTCACTCAGTCTAGCCAGACTGCCCGTCTCTACTCCTCACTCAGTCTAGCCAGACTGCCCGTCTCTACTCCTCACTCAGTCTAGCCAGACTACACGTCTCTACTCCTCACTCAGTCTAGCCAGACTACATGACCATACTTTTAACTCAGTCTAGCCAGACTACATGACCATACTTTTAACTCAGTCTAGCCAGACTACATGACCATACTTTTAACTCAGTCTAGCCAGACTACATGACCATACTTTTAACTCAGTCTAGCCAGACTACATGACCATACTTTTAACTCAGTCTAGCCAGACTACATGACCATACTTTTAACTCAGTCTAGCCAGACTACATGACCATACTTTTAACTCAGTCTAGCCAGACTACATGACCATACTTTTAACTCAGTCTAGCCAGACTACATGACCATACTTTTAACTCAGTCTAGCCAGACTACATGTCTCTACTCCTCACTCAGTCTAGCCAGACTACATGACCATACTTTTAACTCAGTCTAGCCAGACTACATGACCATACTTTTAACTCAGTCTAGCCAGACTACATGACCATACTTTTAACTCAGTCTAGCCAGACTACCCGTCTCTACTCCTCACTCAGTCTAGCCAGACTACATGTCTCTACTCCTCACTCAGTCTAGCCAGACTGCCCGTCTCTACTCCTCACTCAGTCTAGCCAGACTACATGTTTCTACTCCTCACTCAGTCTAGCCAGACTACCCGTCTCTACTCCTCACTCAGTCTAGCCAGACTGCCCGTCTCTACTCCTCACTCAGTCTAGCCAGACTGCAGGTCTCTACTCCTCACTCAGTCTAGCCAGACCACATGTCTCTACTCCTCACTCAGTCTAGCCAGACTACATGTTTCTACTCCTCACTCAGTCTAGCCAGACTACATGTCTCTACTCCTCACTCAGTCTAGCCAGACTACCCGTCTCTACTCCTCACTCAGTCTAGCCAGACTGCAGGTCTCTACTCCTCACTCAGTCTAGCCAGACTGCAGGTCTCTACTCCTCACTCAGTCTAGCCAGACTACATGTTTCTACTCCTCACTCAGTCTAGCCAGACTGCATGTCTCTACTCCTCACTCAGTCTAGCCAGACTACAGGTCTCTACTCCTCACTCAGTCTAGCCAGACTACATGTCTCTACTCCTCACTCAGTCTAGCCAGACTGCATGTCTCTACTCCTCACTCAGTCTAGCCAGACTACAGGTCTCTACTCCTCACTCAGTCTAGCCAGACTACAGGTCTCTACTCCTCACTCAGTCTAGCCAGACTACATGTCTCTACTCCTCACTCAGTCTAGCCAGACTACCCGTCTCTACTCCTCACTCAGTCTAGCCAGACTGCCCGTCTCTACTCCTCACTCAGTCTAGCCAGACTACATGTCTCTACTCCTCACTCAGTCTAGCCAGACTACCCGTCTCTACTCCTCACTCAGTCTAGCCAGACTACATGTCTCTACTCCTCACTCAGTCTAGCCAGACTGCCCATGTCTCTACTCCTCACTCAGTCTAGCCAGACTGCCCGTCTCTACTCCTCACTCAGTCTAGCCAGACTGCCCGTCTCTACTCCTCACTCAGTCTAGCCAGACTGCCCGTCTCTACTCCTCACTCAGTCTAGCCAGACTGCCCGTCTCTACTCCTCACTCAGTCTAGCCAGACTGCCCGTCTCTACTCCTCACTCAGTCTAGCCAGACTGCATGTCTCTACTCCTCACTCAGTCTAGCCAGACTGCATGTCTCTACTCCTCACTCAGTCTAGCCAGACTGCCCGTCTCTACTCCTAACTCAGTCTAGCCAGACTGCCCGTCTCTACTCCTCACTCAGTCTAGCCAGACTGCCCGTCTCTACTCCTCACTCAGTCTAGCCAGACTGCCCGTCTCTACTCCTCACTCAGTCTAGCCAGACTGCCCGTCTCTACTCCTCACTCAGTCTAGCCAGACTGCCCGTCTCTACTCCTCACTCAGTCTAGCCAGACTGCCCGTCTCTACTCCTCACTCAGTCTAGCCAGACTGCATGTCTCTACTCCTCACTCAGTCTAGCCAGACTGCATGTCTCTACTCCTCACTCAGTCTAGCCAGACTGCCCGTCTCTACTCCTCACTCAGTCTAGCCAGACTGCATGTCTCTACTCCTCACTCAGTCTAGCCAGACTGCATGTCTCTACTCCTCACTCAGTCTAGCCAGACTGCCCGTCTCTACTCCTCACTCAGTCTAGCCAGACTGCATGTCTCTACTCCTCACTCAGTCTAGCCAGACTGCCCGTCTCTACTCCTCACTCAGTCTAGCCAGACTGCCCGTCTCTACTCCTCACTCAGTCTAGCCAGACTGCATGTCTCTAATCCTCACTCAGTCTAGCCAGACTGCCCGTCTCTACTCCTCACTCAGTCTAGCCAGACTGCATGTCTCTACTCCTCACTCAGTCTAGCCAGACTGCATGTCTCTACTCCTCACTCAGTCTAGCCAGACTGCATGTCTCTAATCCTCACTCAGTCTAGCCAGACTGCCCGTCTCTACTCCTCACTCAGTCTAGCCAGACTGCCCGTCTCTACTCCTCACTCAGTCTAGCCAGACTGCATGTCTCTACTCCTCACTCAGTCTAGCCAGACTGCCCGTCTCTACTCCTCACTCAGTCTAGCCAGACTGCATGTCTCTACTCCTCACTCAGTCTAGCCAGACTGCCCGTCTCTACTCCTCACTCAGTCTAGCCAGACTACATGTTTCTACTCCTCACTCAGTCTAGCCAGACTGCATGTCTCTAATCCTCACTCAGTCTAGCCAGACTGCCCGTTTCTACTCCTCACTCAGTCTAGCCAGACTGCCGTCTCTACTCCTCACTCAGTCTAGCCAGACTGCATGACCATACTTTTCACTCAGTCTAGCCAGACTACATGACCATACTTTTCACTCAGTCTAGCCAGACTACATGTTTCATACTTTTAACTCAGTCTAGCCAGACTACATGACCATACTTTTAACTCAGTCTAGCCAGACTACATGACCTACTTTTTTAACTCAGTCTAGCCAGACTACATGACCATACTTTTAACTCAGTCTAGCCAGACTACATGACCATACTTTTAACTCAGTCTAGCCAGACTACATGACCATACTTTTAACTCAGTCTAGCCAGACTACATGACCATACTTTTAACTCAGTCTAGCCAGACTACATGACCATACTTTTAACTCAGTCTAGCCAGACTACATGACCATACTTTTAACTCAGTCTAGCCAGACTACATGACCATACTTTTAACTCAGTCTAGCCAGACTACATGTCTCTACTCCTCACTCAGTCTAGCCAGACTACATGACCATACTTTTAACTCAGTCTAGCCAGACTACATGACCTACTTTTAACTCAGTCTAGCCAGACTACATGACCATCACTTTCTAAGACTCAGTCTAGCCAGCCAGACTGCCCGTCTCTACTCCTCACTCAGTCTAGCCAGACTGCAGGTCTCTACTCCTCACTCAGTCTAGCCAGACTACATGTCTCTACTCCTCACTCAGTCTAGCCAGACTACATGTTTCTACTCCTCACTCAGTCTAGCCAGACTACATGTCTCTACTCCTCACTCAGTCTAGCCAGACTGCCCGTCTCTACTCCTCACTCAGTCTAGCCAGACTGCAGGTCTCTACTCCTCACTCAGTCTAGCCAGACTGCATGTCTCTACTCCTCACTCAGTCTAGCCAGACTACATGTTTCTACTCCTCACTCAGTCTAGCCAGACTACATGTCTCTACTCCTCACTCAGTCTAGCCAGACTACCCGTCTCTACTCCTCACTCAGTCTAGCCAGACTGCAGGTCTCTACTCCTCACTCAGTCTAGCCAGACTGCAGGTCTCTACTCCTCACTCAGTCTAGCCAGACTACATGTTTCTACTCCTCACTCAGTCTAGCCAGACTGCATGTCTCTACTCCTCACTCAGTCTAGCCAGACTACAGGTCTCTACTCCTCACTCAGTCTAGCCAGACTACATGTCTCTACTCCTCACTCAGTCTAGCCAGACTGCATGTCTCTACTCCTCACTCAGTCTAGCCAGACTACAGGTCTCTACTCCTCACTCAGTCTAGCCAGACTACATGTCTCTACTCCTCACTCAGTCTAGCCAGACTACATGTCTCTACTCCTCACTCAGTCTAGCCAGACTACCCGTCATGTCTCTACTCCTCACTCAGTCTAGCCAGACTACAGGTCTCTACTCCTCACTCAGTCTAGCCAGACTACATGTCTCTACTCCTCACTCAGTCTAGCCAGACTACATGTCTCTACTCCTCACTCAGTCTAGCCAGACTGCCCGTCTCTACTCCTCACTCAGTCTAGCCAGACTACATGTCTCTACTCCTCACTCAGTCTAGCCAGACTACCCGTCTCTACTCCTCACTCAGTCTAGCCAGACTACATGTCTCTACTCCTCACTCAGTCTAGCCAGACTACATGTCTCTACTCCTCACTCAGTCTAGCCAGACTACCCGTCTCTACTCCTCACTCAGTCTAGCCAGACTGCCCGTCTCTACTCCTCACTCAGTCTAGCCAGACTACATGTCTCTACTCCTCACTCAGTCTAGCCAGACTACAGGTCTCTACTCCTCACTCAGTCTAGCCAGACTACAGGTCTCTACTCCTCACTCAGTCTAGCCAGACTACATGTCTCTACTCCTCACTCAGTCTAGCCAGACTACATGTCTCTACTCCTCACTCAGTCTAGCCAGACTACAGGTCTCTACTCCTCACTCAGTCTAGCCAGACTACATGTCTCTACTCCTCACTCAGTCTAGCCAGACTACATGTCTCTACTCCTCACTCAGTCTAGCCAGACTACATGTCTCTACTCCTCACTCAGTCTAGCCAGACTACATGTCTCTACTCCTCACTCAGTCTAGCCAGACTACAGGTCTCTACTCCTCACTCAGTCTAGCCAGACTACATGTCTCTACTCCTCACTCAGTCTAGCCAGACTACATGTCTCTACTCCTCACTCAGTCTAGCCAGACTACATGTCTCTACTCCTCACTCAGTCTAGCCAGACTACATGTCTCTACTCCTCACTCAGTCTAGCCAGACTACATGTCTCTACTCCTCACTCAGTCTAGCCAGACTACATGTCTCTACTCCTCACTCAGTCTAGCCAGACTACATGTCTCTACTCCTCACTCAGTCTAGCCAGACTACATGTCTCTACTCCTCACTCAGTCTAGCCAGACTACATGTCTCTACTCCTCACTCAGTCTAGCCAGACTACATGTCTCTACTCCTCACTCAGTCTAGCCAGACTACATGTCTCTACTCCTCACTCAGTCTAGCCAGACTACATGTCTCTACTCCTCACTCAGTCTAGCCAGACTACATGTCTCTACTCCTCACTCAGTCTAGCCAGACTACATGTCTCTACTCCTCACTCAGTCTAGCCAGACTACATGTCTCTACTCCTCACTCAGTCTAGCCAGACTACATGTCTCTACTCCTCACTCAGTCTAGCCAGACTACATGTCTCTACTCCTCACTCAGTCTAGCCAGACTACATGTCTCTACTCCTCACTCAGTCTAGCCAGACTACATGTCTCTACTCCTCACTCAGTCTAGCCAGACTACATGTCTCTACTCCTCACTCAGTCTAGCCAGACTACATGTCTCTACTCCTCACTCAGTCTAGCCAGACTACATGTCTCTACTCCTCACTCAGTCTAGCCAGACTACATGTCTCTACTCCTCACTCAGTCTAGCCAGACTACATGTCTCTACTCCTCACTCAGTCTAGCCAGACTACATGTCTCTACTCCTCACTCAGTCTAGCCAGACTACATGTCTCTACTCCTCACTCAGTCTAGCCAGACTACATGTCTCTACTCCTCACTCAGTCTAGCCAGACTACATGTCTCTACTCCTCACTCAGTCTAGCCAGACTACATGTCTCTACTCCTCACTCAGTCTAGCCAGACTACATGTCTCTACTCCTCACTCAGTCTAGCCAGACTACATGTCTCTACTCCTCACTCAGTCTAGCCAGACTACATGTCTCTACTCCTCACTCAGTCTAGCCAGACTACATGTCTCTACTCCTCACTCAGTCTAGCCAGACTACATGTCTCTACTCCTCACTCAGTCTAGCCAGACTACATGTCTCTACTCCTCACTCAGTCTAGCCAGACTACATGTCTCTACTCCTCACTCAGTCTAGCCAGACTACATGTCTCTACTCCTCACTCAGTCTAGCCAGACTACATGTCTCTACTCCTCACTCAGTCTAGCCAGACTACATGTCTCTACTCCTCACTCAGTCTAGCCAGACTACATGTCTCTACTCCTCACTCAGTCTAGCCAGACTACATGTCTCTACTCCTCACTCAGTCTAGCCAGACTACATGTCTCTACTCCTCACTCAGTCTAGCCAGACTACATGTCTCTACTCCTCACTCAGTCTAGCCAGACTACATGTCTCTACTCCTCACTCAGTCTAGCCAGACTACATGTCTCTACTCCTCACTCAGTCTAGCCAGACTACATGTCTCTACTCCTCACTCAGTCTAGCCAGACTACATGTCTCTACTCCTCACTCAGTCTAGCCAGACTACATGTCTCTACTCCTCACTCAGTCTAGCCAGACTACATGTCTCTACTCCTCACTCAGTCTAGCCAGACTACATGTCTCTACTCCTCACTCAGTCTAGCCAGACTACATGTCTCTACTCCTCACTCAGTCTAGCCAGACTACATGTCTCTACTCCTCACTCAGTCTAGCCAGACTACAGGTCTCTACTCCTCACTCAGTCTAGCCAGACTACATGTCTCTACTCCTCACTCAGTCTAGCCAGACTACATGTCTCTACTCCTCACTCAGTCTAGCCAGACTACATGTCTCTACTCCTCACTCAGTCTAGCCAGACTACATGTCTCTACTCCTCACTCAGTCTAGCCAGACTACAGGTCTCTACTCCTCACTCAGTCTAGCCAGACTACAGGTCTCTACTCCTCACTCAGTCTAGCCAGACTACATGTCTCTACTCCTCACTCAGTCTAGCCAGACTACATGTCTCTACTCCTCACTCAGTCTAGCCAGACTACAGGTCTCTACTCCTCACTCAGTCTAGCCAGACTACAGGTCTCTACTCCTCACTCAGTCTAGCCAGACTACATGTCTCTACTCCTCACTCAGTCTAGCCAGACTACATGTCTCTACTCCTCACTCAGTCTAGCCAGACTACATGTCTCTACTCCTCACTCAGTCTAGCCAGACTACATGTCTCTACTCCTCACTCAGTCTAGCCAGACTACATGTCTCTACTCCTCACTCAGTCTAGCCAGACTACATGTCTCTACTCCTCACTCAGTCTAGCCAGACTACATGTCTCTACTCCTCACTCAGTCTAGCCAGACTACAGGTCTCTACTCCTCACTCAGTCTAGCCAGACTACAGGTCTCTACTCCTCACTCACTAGCCAGACTACATGTCTCTACTCCTCACTCAGTCTAGCCAGACTACATGTCTCTACTCCTCACTCAGTCTAGCCAGACTACAGGTCTCTACTCCTCACTCAGTCTAGCCAGACTACATGTCTCTACTCCTCACTCAGTCTAGCCAGACTACATGTCTCTACTCCTCACTCAGTCTAGCCAGACTACATGTCTCTACTCCTCACTCAGTCTAGCCAGACTACATGTCTCTACTCCTCACTCAGTCTAGCCAGACTACAGGTCTCTACTCCTCACTCAGTCTAGCCAGACTACAGGTCTCTACTCCTCACTCAGTCTAGCCAGACTACAGGTCTCTACTCCTCACTCAGTCTAGCCAGACTACATGTCTCTACTCCTCACTCAGTCTAGCCAGACTACAGGTCTCTACTCCTCACTCAGTCTAGCCAGACTACAGGTCTCTACTCCTCACTCAGTCTAGCCAGACTACATGTCTCTACTCCTCACTCAGTCTAGCCAGACTACAGGTCTCTACTCCTCACTCAGTCTAGCCAGACTACATGTCTCTACTCCTCACTCAGTCTAGCCAGACTACAGGTCTCTACTCCTCACTCAGTCTAGCCAGACTACAGGTCTCTACTCCTCACTCAGTCTAGCCAGACTACATGTCTCTACTCCTCACTCAGTCTAGCCAGACTACAGGTCTCTACTCCTCACTCAGTCTAGCCAGACTACAGGTCTCTACTCCTCACTCAGTCTAGCCAGACTACAGGTCTCTACTCCTCACTCAGTCTAGCCAGACTACATGTCTCTACTCCTCACTCAGTCTAGCCAGACTACAGGTCTCTACTCCTCACTCAGTCTAGCCAGACTACATGTCTCTACTCCTCACTCAGTCTAGCCAGACTACAGGTCTCTACTCCTCACTCAGTCTAGCCAGACTACAGGTCTCTACTCAGTCTCACTCAGTCTAGCCAGACTACATGTCTCTACTCCTCACTCAGTCTAGCCAGACTACATGTCTCTACTCCTCACTCAGTCTAGCCAGACTACAGGTCTCTACTCCTCACTCAGTCTAGCCAGACTACATGTCTCTACTCCTCACTCAGTCTAGCCAGACTACATGTCTCTACTCCTCACTCAGTCTAGCCAGACTACAGGTCTCTACTCCTCACTCAGTCTAGCCAGACTACAGGTCTCTACTCCTCACTCAGTCTAGCCAGACTACATGTCTCTACTCCTCACTCAGTCTAGCCAGACTACATGTCTCTACTCCTCACTCAGTCTAGCCAGACTACATGTCTCTACTCCTCACTCAGTCTAGCCAGACTACAGGTCTCTACTCCTCACTCAGTCTAGCCAGACTACATGTCTCTACTCCTCACTCAGTCTAGCCAGACTACAGGTCTCTACTCCTCACTCAGTCTAGCCAGACTACATGTCTCTACTCCTCACTCAGTCTAGCCAGACTACATGTCTCTACTCCTCACTCAGTCTAGCCAGACTACATGTCTCTACTCCTCACTCAGTCTAGCCAGACTACCCTAACCCTACCTACAGACTACAGGCCCGCTGAGAAGGATTTGCTGCTGCTAAATATTAGAAGGGATTTTCAACCAGACAGAATTAAAGCTTGATTATGTGTTGAGACAGCCATGAGGAGTGACTGTAGGCCCAAGGGATAGGGTTGAAGGGAAGGGATAATGCCAGGGTATGGATAAGGCCAGGGTATGGCAGGATAAGGGTAGGGGTAAAGCCAGGGTATGGATAAGGCCAGGGTTGGGCAAAGGTAGGAGAAGTGTATGGCTAGGGTAGGGCCAAGGTAGGCTAGGGGTAACGGGTAGGGCCGGGACAATACCATAATTGCGGATTTCATTAGTATCGGGCAAGGAAACCAAAACAGGAAGCGGATTTAACTTCTTTAGGAAAACAGCCCATATGTTGTCAACAAGATAATCACATTTATGTATTTTCCAAGCAAGAGCGAGGGCGTCAGGGCCAGGGCGTCAGGGCCAGGTGACGCCAGGGCGTCAGGGCCAGGGCGTCAGGGCCAGGGAGTCAGGGCCAGGGAGTCAGGGCCAGGGAGTCAGGGCAACTTACGTTTCTCATCATCCGCATACACTAACGACGCAGCTCTTGACAGAACATCCAAGGGCCTTTCCATTCTTCACAACAACCTGAAGAAGAAAGATCAGATTGATTTAGAATACAGCAATTTTCTATCTATATTAAGGACTATAAAGAAATCTGACTGCATGCTTATTCAATTTTTGAGCTCTACCCTTAGACTTGGCAGTGACGTAGTGTCCCCCGTAAGTGACAGAACACTGAGCCAATCCCGGCACAACTTGAGAACATTACCAACCCCTAAGCTCTGTATTTTCTACTGGCTGCCCCACCACCACAAAAGGCACTGAGCTCGGCTGAAACACTTGCATTTTGGAGATGCCTTACTCATGAAAGGAAAATAGACCATGTTTGCATGTGGCTTTATCATTAACGCAATTATTTTGTCTTTTTTTCACATTGTTTGCAAACTGATGTGTAACACGTATTAATGCCAAAATAACATGCAAAACAGGCAACACAAAAAAAAACGAAAAAGGTGAACAAAAGTGGGGCTCTACCTTCCCTGAATGAGGGGTCACTACTGAGTAGGACTAAAGGTAAGCGGTTTCAGAATTGACCTTTTTTTTACTAGAATTGAGTGATGGTGAAATAATGTTGTTGCTATCGAAACTGAACTCGGACCAGATCAGAGAACGGAGCTCCTCAACTACCCGGGAAGAAGACCACAGTAGGCGCTAAAGGAAGTTCAAGTCTATCATAGGAATGGAGTTATTTCCATGGAACTAATAATGAACACAGGAGGGAAGATTTTAGATCTGTGGCAATACTTTATAGGCTACATAAAGCGTAATACTTATTTTTGCAGTTTCTTTAACTTATATTTAGTTATACAAACAAGTAATGGTACTGTGTATTCGCCCATATCAGGAAATCATTAGTCACAATTCATTTAACGTCGGAAAACGTTTGTTTTACAACTGAAAGTAGATCTGGGCAACGTAATCCAAATCCCAACAACTGCTACGCAACACAAGAATGCATGCAATGTTGCTACAACGTTTCCCCGTCACAGCGAGTAGGATCGTAGCCAGTCGCTACAGTGTACATACCACCTTCCTTACTGCGCCACTTTGGAAATCTTCGCCAATTATATTCGCGCCGATAACAATTCTGAAGAATAATCCTGGTGCAATTTCAACCCACAGGAAGCGAAACGACACAACTGAATTGTTTCGTGTCCGATGCCAGTGAGAAACAATGCCTTGGTAATGGTTGAACACACTTGGGAAGTTCGTTGTTAAACGGAGGGTGAAGAATGATAGAATTGTCTTCCTAGCAGGTGGTGAAAGTGGAGACTTCTCATTGGTCGTGCGCCACGAAATGATATCAGCATAAATGATGAGCGCTACATTGCATCACATCCTCTGCAGGTAGAGTGAGGTCAGAGAAAAGTGGGACGTCATATACAGTTTAATCCTGATGCGTTTGTTTATTACGCCGACAGGTGAACACTATTGGGAGTTTGAGCGGTAAGGAAATGCAACTGAATGTAGACGAAAGTCGAGGAGGAGTGAAGTCAGAGATGAGGCAACAGCCGAAAGTCGGACACTAATGTCGTTTTTCCGACATGAAAAGGCTCAGATCGGAATTATGGTTTCAAAAAACAAATAAAACAACACCTCGTGGCACAGCGCCTCTCCTCCATGTGACCTACTGGTTGTGTGTATGTACTGACACGTGTAACTGATAGATGCACACATACATACACACACTACATGTTACTGTTTTTAAACGTGTGTACATTGTGAAGTATTTAGTCTGTAATGTATTGTTTTATTATGTGTCAGACCCCCAGTAAGACAAGCTGTCTCCATTGTCGTCGGCTAACGGGGACCCTAATGAATCTAATCAACCGTTACCATGGTGGTGTTGCCATTGTTTATAAAAAAACACGTTATTTTATAACGTGGAAATAAACACATGTCCAAACCCTCATATCACACTCACAAACTGAAATATATGTTTGTGTTTACAATCGGTTAGTGAGAGAGAGCCTCAAATATCACATTCATTTCTGTATAGCCTGCTACACTGAACAAATGCATACATGCAAACATTCAAGTTGAGGAGACTAAATTACGTGGTGTTACCTTAGATTGTAAACTGTCATGGTCAGAACATATATAGAAACAAATATAAACACAACATGCAACAATTTAATACATTTGACTGACTTACAGTTCACGGGAATCGGTCAATTAAAATAAATTCATTAGGCCCTAATTTAGGGTTTTCACATTACTGGGAATACAGCTATGCATCTGTTGCTGGATATATGCGGGAACTGGAATGCGCTGTCTGTCGTACACGTCGATCCAGAGCATCCCGAACATGCTCAATGGGTGACATGTCTGGTGAATATGCAGGCCATGGAAGAACTGGGACATTTTCAGCTTCCAGGAATTGTGTACAGATCCTTGCGACATGGGGCCGTGCATTATCATGCTGAAACACGAGGTGATGGCGAGTGGATGAATGGCACCACAATGGGCCTCAGGATCTCATCACGGTATCTCTGTACATTAAAATTGCCATCGATAAAACGCACATTGTGTTCGTTGTCCGTAACTTATGCCTGTCCATACCAATTGAGACATCTGTGGCATTGTGTTGTGTGACAAAACTGCACCTGTTAGAGTGACCTACAATCCCCAGCACAAGGTGCACCTGTGTAATGATCATGCTGTTTAATCAGCTTATTGATATGCCACACCTGTCAGGTAGATGGATTATCTTGGCAAAGGAGAAAGGCTCACTAACAGGGATGTAAACAAATTTGTGCACAAAATTTAAGATAAATAATATTTTTTGTGTGTATGGAACATTTCTGGGATCTTTTATTTCAGCTCATTAAACATGGGACCAACACTTTACATGTTGCATTTATAATTGTTGTTCAGTGTAGATGTGAATCGCGGGCAAAAGTTGTTTCCTATTTCAGTCATGTCTTTGGTCACATTCACGTGAGTCAAACAAAAACACCTTAATGATTGGTTCCACAATTAGTGATGGGCATTCCCAGTCTTTTTGTTTGGGTCGGCTCATTACGCTCTGTTCACGCAAAGGCTTACAAGTAAAACCCAATAGGTAGGCTACCATTATGTCAGATCATGAAATGCTCTATATATATATATATATATATATATATATATATTCTGTATGAGGAATCTCACCCTGGGCTTGTTTTCATCATGTCCGAGGCATTTCTAGGTCAGTGAGATGTGTTTCACACATAATTGCCCAGGAGGAAGGCAGGTCTGGGCGTCGCACTCTGAATGATACACCCTATGACAGCTACCGGTGTATTGATTTAGGGGGTGAGATCTGAAAATAAATTATGTAGTCCTGCTTTGTGGCATTTCTTCAAGACTCTATATTATACTGATCACACTATAAGGCTCTATCTTCTACTGATCACACGATAAGGCTCTATGTCTACTGATCACACTATAAGGCTCTATGTTCTACTGATCACACTATAAGGCTCTATGTTCTACTGATCACACTATAAGGCTCTATGTTCTACTGATCACTCTATAAGGCTCTACTGATCACACGATAAGGCTCTATGCTCTACTGATCACACTATAAGGCTCTATGTTCTACTGATCACACTATAAGGCTCTATGTTCTACTGATCACTCTATAAGGCTCTACTGATCACACGATAAGGCTCTATGCTCTACTGATCACACTATAAGGCTTTACTGATCACACTATAAGGCTCTATGTTCTACTGATCACACTATAAGGCTCTATGTTCTACTGATCACTCTATAAGGCTCTACTGATCACACTATAAGGCTCTATGTTCTACTGATCACACTATAAGGCTCTATGTTCTACTGATCACACTATAAGGCTTTACTGATCACACTATAAGGCTCTATGTTCTACTGATCACACTATAAGGCTTTATGTTCTACTGATCACACTATAAGGCTTTATGTTCTACTGATCACACTATAAGGCTCTACTGATCACACTATAAGGCTCTATGTTCTACTGATCAGACTATAAGGCTTTATGTTCTACTGATCAGACTATAAGGCTATATGTTGTCTTCTTACGGCTGGGGGCAGTATTAAGTAGCTTGGATGAATAAGGTGCCCAGAGTAAACTGCCTGCTCCTCAGTCTCAGTTGCTAATATATGCATATTATTATTAGTATTGGATAGAAAACACTCTAAAGTTTCTAAAACTGTTTGAATGATGTCTGTGAGTATAACAGAACTCATACGGCAGGCAAAAACCTGAGAAGAAATCCAAACAGGAAGTGAGAAATCTGAGGTTGGTCGATTTTCAACCCATTCCCTATTGAATTCAGTGAGATATGAATGAAGTTGCACTTCCTAGGGCTTCCACTAGATGTCAGCCGTCTTTAGAAACTAGAATGAGGCTTCTATTGTGTTGTGGGACTGAATAAGAGCTGAATGAGTCAGGTTACTGGCAGAGAGCCATTTCCTGGTCACGCTCATTCCACATGATAGCGACCTGCGTTCTGTTGCTCCTCTACAAAGTAATTCTCCGGTTGGAACTTTATTGAAGATTTATGATAAAAACATCCTAATGATTGATTCTGTACTTAGTTTGAAATGTTTCTTCGAACTGTAATATAACTTTTTGAAGTTTTTGTCCGAAGTAATGATCGACCTGCACGAGCGTTTGAAGATGTGTACCTAACGCGCGAACAAAAGTAGCTAATTGGACATAAATAACGGACATTATCGAACAAACAAGCATTTATTGTGGAACTGCGATTCCTGGGAGTGCATTCTGATGAAGATCATCAAAGGTAAGGGAAAATGTATAATGTGATTTCTGGTTTCTGTTGACTCCAACATGCCGGTTAATTTTATTATTTTTCTGAGCGCCGTCTCAGATTATTGCATGGTTTACTTTTTCTGTAAGGTTTTATTGAAATCTGATACAGCAGTTGCATTAAGGAGAGGTATATCATATCCATGTGTATAACTTGTATTATCATCTACATTTATGATGAGTATTTCGGTTGAATCGATGTGGCGATGCAAAATCACTGGATGTTTTTGGAACTAGTGAACGTAACGAGCCAATGTACACTCAGATTGTTTGATATAAATATGAACTTTATCAAACAAAACATACATGTATTGTGTAACATGAAGTCCTATGAGTGTCATCTGATGAAGATCATCAAAGGTTAGTGATTCATTTTATCTCTTTCTGCTTTTTGTGACTCCTCTCTCTGGAAAAATGGCTGAGTTTTTCTTTGGCTTGGTGGTGACCTAACATAATCGTTTGTGGTGATTTCGCTGTAAACCCCATTTGAAATCGGACACTGTGGTGGGATTAACAACAAGATTACCTTTAAAATGGTATAAGATACATGTATGTTTGAGGAATTTTAATTATGAGATTTCTGTTGTTTTGAATTTGGTGCCCTGCACTTTCACTGGCTGTTGTCAAATCATCCCGTTAACGGGATTGCAGCCCTAAGAAGTTTTAAACTGATCACGCTATAAGGCTCTACTGATCACACTCTACGTTTTTGAGTGTAGATATGAGTGTAGATATGAGTGTCCTTGTTCGATAGAGCCATTGTACGTCTTTCAGCAATGTTCCTGTTAGCGGATTCATTGCTAAATATACAAGCTGACTTATTTTTACCCAGTGTCTGAAAGACTACATCTCATGTGAGGCGTTGCTTTGCGCTCTGGGCCACGTCCCTCCAAAGCAACACAATCCTTTGAGCAAAACTGAAAGAACTGACCAGACCACAATGACTTCAAGTGATTCCTCTCATCAACACCAATTTGACAATGGAGTTATTTTTTGGGATGTTCTGTTTAGCTTAGTGACATTCAACCATAGATGCTTCAACCTGAATATAGCGAAGAGGATTGTAAAACAAAGAGTTTGATTTAGCTAGAAGCTAAAGCTACAGCCGATGCCAACATCAAGACACCATATGACACATTTATTTAATTTAACTAGACAAATAAGTTAAGAACAAATTCTCATTTACAATGACAGCCCTACCCAAATACAGTGTTACAGTGGGGGAAATCAAATTATTCTTCTGTTTGCTAACTTAAGTAAGTATCTAGCTAACTAGCTAGCTAAGTTAGTTGAACAGCTACAGGTAGCCATATCTACGACAAAAAATAGAAGCGGTTTTACAAATCAGTGATCTTTTGTGTCTTGATTGTTAAACCTTTTCTCTTTTTAGTTGTAGATATGGCTACTAAAGTGCAAGCTACAATGTTAGGTTTACCAGCAAACATTAGCACATGCCCGGAGTTGGCTAGCTAGTTGTCATAACTTGTCATACACCACACCTCGCATTTGTAACTTGTTAGCAAACGTAAACATCAGCAACTGTAAATACTTTTACTAGCTAGCTATGTAGGGTTGCCATTGGTTATGGTTATGACCGTGGATGCATTTTAATCTCACAAAAGATAGGATTCAAAATAGATGTAAATAACAATTATTCGCTATCCAGCTAGCTCACCAACTTTACTCGCTAACAGTGAGGAGAAACAATAATAGAACAATTTACTGTTGTAAATCTGTCAAATTTATAAGTTGGTTTTTACTATTTTTAAAAATGGCCTAATAAGCAATGATCACACTATAAGGCCTGATAGACATGGCTGTAGTGAGATACTGTCTACCTACCTAAGTATATTTGTATGTTCTGGTCACTGTGCAAAGGTTGAAGCTTATGCCATATTTCTTTCTATTCGACAAGATATTGTTGTAAATGTAATCTCTGTCTCTGTCACAGGAGGTTGGTGGCACCTTTTAATTGGGGAGGACGGGCTCGTGGTAACGGCTGGAGTGGAATCAGTGGAATGACATCATGTCTGATGCCATTCCATTTGCTCCATACTCGGGATGCAACCGGTCAGATGCAACCTGAACACGTACAGGCTGTGGTGAAAAGATTTACACACAAACAAAAAAATGCAAGTCGACACAGTCGTGTACTGTAGGTCGAACAAAAGAAGAGAGACAAGCATACTTTTCTAAGAGAAAGAAAGAGACACACAGAGAGAAGTAGCAAGGAGGACTTCAGAAGACCAGGGGAGTCTCTCAAATTGGATTTAATTTGATTTCATTTAATTAACCTTGAATATTTCAGCCTATTTGTTTAGGCAAAACCTGCGGAGATCAACAATAAAATAGTGGCTACATTTATCCTCAAGCCAACTACTTTGTTCCTCATTGTTAGGCTATTTGATATGTAATTTAGATTTTTTTTTAAAGTTTATAATTAGAAGCTAAATACTGTATATACCATAGAAAGTAGGCTACACTGCTTAATTAAACAATCCCTAGTAAAGCCAGTGTTTTGAGGGTGAACAGACAATTTTTTGGGGCATTAATTGACTGGTTTTACACACAACAACTTTCTATCCCAGCTGGGAGAGAGCGGGAGGATGGCTAATGCCATGCATCTTCAGGACTATACAGGACTGTTATACACAGCTACACAACTACTGACCACACAACTACTGATCACAGCTACACAACTACTGACCACAACTACACAACTACTGACCACAACCATGCAACTACTGACCACAACTACTGACCACAACTACACAACTACTGACCACAACTACACAACTACTGACCACACAACTACTGATCACAGCTACACAACTACTGACCACAACCACACAACTACTGACCACAACTACAGCCCACAACTACACAACTACTGACCACACAACTACTGATCACAGCTACAGAACTACTGACCACAACTACACAACTACTGACCACAACCATGCAACTACTGACCACAACTACTGACCACAACTACACAACTACTGACCACAACTACTGACCACACAACTACTGATCACAGCTACACAACTACTGACCACAACCACACAACTACTGACCACAACTACAGCCCACAACTACACAACTACTGACCACACAACTACTGATCACAGCTACACAACTACTGACCACAACTACACAACTACTGACCACAACCATGCAACTACTGACCACAACTACTGACCACAACTACACAACTACTGACCACAACTACACAACTACTGACCACACAACTACTGATCACAGCTACACAACTACTGACCACAACCACACAACTACTGACCACAACTACAGCCCACAACTACACAACTACTGACCACACAACTACTGACCACAGCTACACAACTACTGACCACAACTACACAACTACTGACCACAACTACACAACTACAGTCCACAGCCACACAACTACAGTCCACAGCCACACAACTACTGACCACAACCACACAACTACTGACCATAACTACTGACCACAACTACACAACTACTGACCACAACTACTGACCACAACTACACAACTACTGACCACAACTACACAACTACTGACCACAACCACACAACTACTGACCACAACTACTGACCACAACCACACAACTACTGACCGCAACCATGCAACTACTGACCACAACTACTGACCACAACTACACAACTACTGACCACAACTACTGACCACAACCACACAACTACTGACCACAACTACAGCCCACAACTACACAACTACTGACCACAACTACACAACTACTGACCACAACTACACAACTACTGACCACAACCACACAACTACTGACCACAACTACAGCCCACAACTACACAACTACTGACCACACAACTACTGACCACAGCTACACAACTACTGACCACAACTACACAACTACTGACCGCAACTACACAACTACTGACCACAACTACACAACTACAGTCTACAGCCACACAACTACAGTCCACAGCCACACAACTACTGACCACAACCACACAACTACTGACCATAACTACAGCCCACAACGACTGACCACAACTACACAACTACTGACCACACAACGACTGACCACAACTACACAACTACTGACCACAACTACACAACTACTGACCACAACTACTGACTAGAGAATACAGACCATGTCCAATGCATAGTTTGAGTTTTGACAGATTCTGAATCCAGATGTTGTTTTTTTAAACATGATATTAGGATTTCTCCAAATATCACACACGGACATTTCCTATGGCCGGATATGGACTCATTCAATATCCTGAGATATATGACATCCTATATTCTCTCTTCCTGTTGACAAATACTGTCTGTATACATCACATATCTGTGTTTCAAGATAATAAGCTATATTGATTACAGATAATTAATTTGACAAATATTAGATCCATATTTTTATATTATGCACAATTCATTTTTAGGATTCCCTCGGGACATCATACATGGTAAGGCCGGATATTCACTCATTAGGTATCCTGAGATATCATTAGAAGAGATAGAGAAGAGACAGGGAGATCGGGGAGGAAGAAGAGAGAGGGAGATCGGGGAGGGAGAAGAGACAGGGAGATCGGGGAGGGAGAAAAGAGAGGGAGAAGAGAGAGGGAGATCAGTGAGGGAGAAGAGGGAGGGAGATCGGGGAGGGAGGGAGAAGAGAGAGGGAGATCAGTGAGGGAGAAGAGACAGGGAGATCGGGGAGGGAGAAGAGAGAGGGAGATCGGGGAGGGAGAAAAGAGAGGGAGATTGGGGAGGGAGAAAAGAGAGGGAGATTGGGGAGGGAGAAGAGAGAGGGAGATCGGGGAGGGAGAAGAGAGAGGGAGATCGGGGAGGGAGAAAAGAGAGGGAGAAGAGAGAGGGAGATCAGTGAGGGAGAAGAGGGAGGGAGATCGGGAGGGAGGGAGAAGAGAGAGGGAGATCAGTGAGGGAGAAGAGAGGGAGATCGGGAGGGAGAAGAGAGGGAGATCGGGAGGAGAAGAGAGAGGGAGATCGGGAGGGAGAAGAGAGGGAGATCGGGAGGAGAAGAGAGGGAGATCGGTGAGGGAGAACAGAGAGGGAGATCGGGGAGGGAGAAGAGAGGGAGATCGGGGAGGGAGAAGAGAGGGAGACCAGTGAGGGAGAAGAGAGAGGGAGATCGGGAGGGAGAAGAGAGAGGGAGATCGGGAGGGAGAAGAGAGGGAGATCGGGAGGGAGAAAAGAGAGGGAGATTGGGGAGGGAGAAGAGAGAGGGAGATCGGGGAGGGAGAAGAGAGAGGGAGATCGGGGAGGGAGATCGGGGAGGGAGAAGAGAGAGGGAGATCAGTGAGGGAGAAGAGGGAGGGAGATCGGGGAGGGAGAAGAGAGAGGGAGATTGGGGAGGGAGAAGAGAGAGGAGATTGGGAGGGAGAAGAGACAGGGAGATCGGGGAGGGAGAAGAGACAGGGAGATCGGGGAGGGAGAAGAGAGAGGGAGATCGGGGAGGGAGAAGAGAGAGGAGATTGGGGAGGGAGAAGAGAGAGGAGATCGGGAGGGAGAAGAGAGAGGGAGATCGGGAGGGAGAAAAGAGAGGGAGAAGAGATAGGGAGATCAGTGAGGGAGAAGAGGGAGGGAGATCGGGGAGGGAGGGAGAAGAGAGAGGGAGATCAGTGAGGGAGAAGAGAGAGGGAGATCGGGGAGGGAGAAGAGAGGGAGATCGGGGAGGGAGAAAAGAGAGGGAGATTGGGGAGGGAGAAGAGAGAGGGAGATCGGGGAGGGAGAAGAGAGAGGGAGATCGGGGAGGGAGATCGGGGAGGGAGAAGAGATACGGAGATCAGTGAGGGAGAAGAGGGAGGGAGATAGGGGAGGGAGGGAGAAGAGAGAGGGAGAAGAGAGAGGGAGATTGGGGAGGGAGAAGAGACCGGGAGATCGGGGAGGGAGAAGAGAGAGGGAGATCGGGGGGAGGGAGAAGAGAGGGAGATCGGGGAGGGAGAAGAGAGGGAGATCGGGAGGGAGTAGAGAGAGGGGAGATCGGGAGGGAGAAAAGAGGGAGATCGGGAGGGAGAAGAGAGAGGGAGATCGGGGAGGGAGAAGAGAGAGGGAGATCAGTGAGGGAGAAGAGGGAGGGAGATCGGGGAGGGAGGGAGAAGAGAGAGGGAGATCGGGGAGGGAGAAAAGAGAGGGAGATTGGGGAGGGAGAAGAGAGAGGGAGGTCAGTGAGGGAGAAGAGGGAGGGAGATCAGGGAGGGAGGGAGAAGAGAGAGGGAGAAGAGAGGGGAGATCGGGAGGGAGAAGAGGGGGAGATCGGGGAGGGAGAAGAGAGAGGGGGAGATCGGGAGGGAGAAGAGACAGGGAGATCGGGGAGGGAGAAGAGAGGGAGATCGGGAGGGAGAAGAGGGGAGATCGGGGAGGGAGAAGAGAGAGGGAGATCGGGGGGGAGAAGAGAGAGGGAGATCGGGAGGAGAAGAGAGAAGATCGGGAGGGAGAAGAGAGAGGGAGATCGGGAGGGAGGGAGAAGAGAGAGGGAGATCGGGGAGGGAGAAGAGAGAGGGAGATCGGGAGGGAGAGAGGGAGGGGAGAGAGAGGGAGATCGGGAGGAGAAGAGAGAGGGAGATCAGGGAGGGAGGGAGAAGAGAGGGAGATCGGGAGGAGAAGAGAGAGGGAGATCGGGAGGGAGAAGAGAGAGGGAGATCGGGGAGGAGGGAGAGGGAGATCGGGGGAGGGAGAAGAGAGAGGAGATCGGGGAGGGAGGGAGAGAAGAGAGGAGAGGGAGGAGAAGAGAGAGGGAGATCGGGGGAGGGAGAAGAGAGAGGGAGATTGAGGAGATCAGGGAGAAGATCGGGGGAAGAGAGAGGAGATCGGGGAGGAGAAGAGAGAGGAGATCAGTGAGGAAGGGGAGGACCGGGAGAGAGGGAGATCGGGGAGGGAGAAGAGGGAGATCGGGGGAGAGGAGAAGGAGATCGGGGAGGGAGAAGAGAGAGGAGATCAGGGAGGGGAGGAGAGAGAGAGGAGATCGGGAGATGGGAGGGAGGGAGAGAGAGGGAGATCGAGGGAGAAGAGAGGGAGATCAGAGAGAGGGAGATCGGGAGGGAGAGAAGAGAGGGAGATCGGGAGGGAGAGAGGGAGATCGGGAGAAGAGAGAGGGAGATCAGGGAGAGGGAGATCCAGACTGGAGGGAGGGAGGGAGAAAAGAGAGGGAGATCGGGGAGATCAGAGGACCGATGGGAGGGAGAAGAGAGAGGGAGATCGGGAGGGAGGAGAGAGAGGAGATCGGGGAGGGAGAAAAGAGAGGGAGAGGGAGATCAGAGATCCAGGAGGGAGAAGAGAGAGGGAGAGGGAGGGAGGGGAGAAGGGAGATCGGGAGAAAGAGAGGGAGATCGGGGGAGGAGGGAGATCGTGAGGAGAAGAGAGAGGGAGATCGGGGGGGAGGGAGGAAGAGAGGGAGATCGAGAGGAGATCGGGAGGGAGAAGAGAGAGGGAGATCGGGAGGGGAGAAGAAGAGAGGGAGGAGATCGGGGAGGAGAAGAGAGAGGGAGATCGGGAGGAGACAGGAGATGGGAGGGGAGAAGAGAGAGGGAGATCGGGGAGGAGGAGAAGAGAGGGAGATCGGGAGGGAGAAGAAGAGAGGGAGATCAGTGAGGGAGAAGAGGGAGGGGGGATCGGGGGAGGGAGAAGAGGAGAGGGAGAGAGAGAGGGGGAGATCGGGAGGGAGAAGAGAGAGGGAGATTGGGGAGGGAGAAAAGAGAGGGAGATTGGGGAGGGAGAAGAGGGGAGATCGGGAGGGAGAAAAGAGAGGGAGATCAGGGAGGGAGAAGAGGGAGGGAGAAGAGAGGGAGATCGGGAGGGAGAAGAGAGAGGGAGATCAGGAGGGAGATCGGGAGATCGGGGAGGAGAGAGAGGGAGATCGGGAGGAGAAGAGGGGAGATCGGGGAGGGAGAAGAGAGAGGGAGATCAGGGAGGGAGAAGAGGAGGGAGATCTTACGGGGCGGAAAGGACGGAGATCCGCTTGATGGCGGCCCTAGAGCATGGACCTTCACCGGAGTAACCGGGCCGCAGATCATCGCCGGAGAACCCGGACTGAGGACGCCGCCACAGGCCCCAGACTGGGGACGCCGCCACAGGCCCCGGACTGGAGACCATCATTGAACCAGAGAGGTGTGAGGGGCTGCCATAATTGACATCCACGTTTTCGGCGCCCGGGGAACAGGTGTTGTCAGGGTTGAACTGTCTTGCTCAAATGCAAGATGGCAGATTGTTCCACCTTGTTATTCAAACTAGGGACCTTTCAGTTACTGGCACAACACTCTGAACTGCTAGGCTACCCCCCTCACCACGTCACAGCCTCTTCCCCCTCCTCACCACATCACAGCCTCTTCCCCCACCTCCCCCTCACCACGTCACTGCCTCTTCCCCCCTCACCACTTCATAGCCCCCCTCACCACTCAGTCTCTCCCCACCACCTCACAGCCTCTCCCCCTCCTCAACACCTCACAGCCTCTTCCCCGGGGAACCACGTCACAGCCTCTTCCCCCCACCACGTCACAGCCTCTTCCCTACTCACCACCTCACAGCCTCTTCCCCCACTCACCACCTCACAGCCTCTTCCCCCTCCTCACCACGTCACAGCCTCTTCCCTCCCTCACCACGGAACAGCCTCTTCCCCCTCCTCACCACCTCACAGCCTCTTCCCCCTCACCACGCAACAGCCTCTTCCCCTCCCCTCCTCACCACATCACAGCCTCTTCCCCTCCCTCACCACGTCACAGCCTCTTCCCTCCTCACCACGTCACAGCCTCTTCCCTACTCAGCCTCTTCCCCCCTCACCACCTCACAGCCTCTTCCCCCCTCACCACGTCACAGCCTCTTCCCCCTACTCACCACATCACAGCCTCTTCCCCCTCCTCACCACATCACAGCCTCTTCCCCTCCTCACCACCTCACAGCCTCTTCCCCTCCTCACCACCTCACAGCCTCTTCCCCCTCCCTCACCACGTCACAGACTCTTCCCCCCTCCTCACCACCTCACAGCCTCTTCCCCTCCTCACCCTCACAGCCTCTTCCCCCCCTCACCCTCACAGCCTCTTCCCCCTCCTCACCATCTCACAGCCTCTTCCCCCCTCACCACGTCACAGCCTCTTCCCCCTCACCACCTCACAGCCTCTTCCCCTCCTCACCCCCTCACAGCCTCTTCCCCTCCTCACCACATCACAGCCTCTTCCCCCTCACCACGTCTCAGCCTCTTCCCCCCTCACCACGTCACAGCCTCTTCCCCTACTCACCACCTCACAGCCTCTTCCCCCACCACGCTCACAGCCTTCCTCCTCACCACGTCACAGCCTCTTCCCCCTCCTCACCACCTCACAGCCTTCCCCCCTCACCACCTCACAGCCTCTTCCCTCCTCACCACGTCACAGCCTCTTCCCTCCTCACCACGTCACACCTCTTCCTCCTCACCACCTCACAGCCTCTTCCCCTCCTCACCACGTCACAGCCTCTTCCCCCTCCTCACCACGTCACAGCCTCTTCCCCCCCTCACCACCTCACAGCCTCTTCCCTCCTCACCACGTCACAGCCTCTTCCCCCTCACCACGCCACAGCCTCTTCCTCTCACTCAGCCTCTTCCCCCCACCACGTCACCCTTCCCCTCACCACCTCACAGCCTCTTCCCTCACCACGTCACCACGCCACAGCCTCTTCCCCTCCTCACCACTTCCGTCACAGCCTCTTCCCTCCTCACCACGTCACAGCCTCTTCCCCCCCTCACCACCTCACAGCCTCTTCCCCTCCTCACCACCTCCAGCCTCCCCCCTCACCACCTCACAGCCTCTTCCCCCCTCCCCTCACCACGTCACAGCCTCTTCCCCTCCTCACCACGTCACAGCCTCTTCCCCTCCACTCACCACGTCACAGCCTCTTCCCCTCCTCACCACGTCACAGCCTCTTCCCTCCTCACCACCTCACAGCCTCTTCCCCTCCTCACCACCTCACAGCCTCTTCCCCTCCTCACCACCTCACAGCCTCTTCCCCCCCTCACCACCTCACAGCCTCTTCCCCTCCTCACCACGTCACAGCCTCTTCCCCTCCTCACCACGTCACAGCCTCTTCCCTCTCCTCACCACGTCCCCTCCCCCCTCACCAGCCAGCCTCTTCCCCCTCCTCACCACGTCACAGCCTCTTCCCCTCCTCACCACCTCACAGCCTCTTCCCCCCCTCACCTCACGTCACAGCCTCTTCCCCCTCCCCCTCCCCACCCCCTCACAGCCTCTTCCCCCTCCTCACCACCTCACAGCCTCTTCCCCTCCCTCCTCACCCGTCACAGCCTCTTCCCCTCCTCACCACCTCACAGCCTCTTCCCCTCCTCACCATCTCACCACCACGTCACAGCCTCTTCCCCCTCCTCCCTTCCTCCTCACCACGTCACAGCCTCTTCCCCTCCTCACCCCTCCCCCCTCCTCACAGCCTCTTCCCCTCCTCACCACCTCACAGCCTCTTCCCCCTCCCACCTCCTCAGCCACATCACAGCCTCTTCCCCTCTCACTCACCCACCACTCACAGCCTCTTCCCCTCCTCACCACCTCACAGCCTCTTCCCCCCCTCACCACATCACAGCCTCTTCCCCCTCCCACCCCAGCCTCACATCACAGCCTCTTCCCCCTCCCTCACCACCTCACAGCCTCTTCCCCTCCTCACCACGTCACAGCCTCTTCCCCCTCCTCACCACGTCACAGCCTCTTCCCCTCCTCACCACCTCACAGCCTCTTCCCCCTCCTCACCACCTCACAGCCTCTTCCCCCTCCCCCCTCACCACGCCACAGCCTCTTCCCCCTCCTCACCACCTCACAGCCTCTTCCCCTCCTCACCACACCTCACAGCCTCTTCCCCTCCTCACCACGCCTCCACCACGTCAGCCTCTTCCCCCCTCACCACGTCACAGCCTCTTCCCCTCACCACCTCACAGCCTTTTCCCCCCTCACCAGCCTCTTCCCCCTCACACGTCCTCACCACCTCCACAGCCTCTTCCCCTCCTCACCATCCTCACAGCCTCTTCCCCCTCACCACCGTCACAGCCTCTTCCCCTCCTCACCACCTCACAGCCTCTTCCCCCTCCTCACCACGTCACAGCCTCTTCCCCCCTCTACTCACCACATCACAGCCTCTTCCCCTCCTCACCCCCTCACAGCCTCTTCCCCTCCTCACCACCTCACAGCCTCTTCCCCTCCTCACCACGTCACAGCCTCTTCCCCCTCTCACCATCACAGCCTCTTCCCCCCTCACCACCTCACAGCCTCTTCCCCTCCCTCACCCTCACAGCCTCTTCCCCTCCTCACCACGTCACAGCCTCTTCCTCCCTCCCACTCACCGTCACAGCCTCTTCCCCTCCCTCACCACATCACAGCCTCTTCCCCCTCCTCACCACCTCACAGCCTCTTCCCCTCCTCACCACGTCACAGCCTCTTCCCCCCACCACGTCACAGCCTCTTCCCCTACTCACAGCCTCTTCCCCTCCCACACCCTCACAGCCTCTTCCCCTCCCTCACCACCTCTTCCCCTCCTCACAGCCTCTTCCCCTCCTCACCACGTCACGTCACAGCCTCTTCCCCCTCACCACGTCACCACTTCCCCTCACAGCCTCTTCCCCCTCCTCACCACGCCTCTTCCTCTCTCACCACAGCCTCTTCCCCTCCTCACCACGTCACAGCCTCTTCCCCTCCTCACCACGTCACAGCCTCTTCCCCTCCTCACCACCTCCCTCAGCACTTCCCTCTCACTTCCTCTTTCCCCCCCTCACCACGTCACAGCCTCTTCCCCTCCTCACCACCTCACAGCCTCTTCCCCCCACGTCACCACCACGTCACAGCCTCTTCCCCCCTCCCTCACCCTCTTCCCCCTCACCACCTCACAGCCTCTTCCCCCCCTCACTCACCACCACAGCCCCTCACCACCTCACAGCCTCTTCCCTCCTCACCACGTCACAGCCTCTTCCCCCTCACCACGTCACAGCCTCTTCCCCCTCACCACGTCACAGCCTCTTCCCCCTCCTCACCACGTCACAGCCTCTTCCCCCCTCCCTCACCACGCACAGCCTCTTCCCCTCCTCACCACCCTCACAGCCTCTTCCCCCCTCACCACGTCACAGCCTCTTCCCCCTCACCACGTCACAGCCTCCCTTCCACCCTCCTCCTCTCACCACGCACAGCCTCTTCCTCCCTCACCACCTCACAGCCTCTTCCCCTCCTCACCACGTCACAGCCTCTTCCCCCCCTCCCTCCTCCTCACCACGTCACAGCCTCTTCCCTCCTCACCCCCCAGCCTCCTCACCACCACGTCACAGCCTCTTCCCCTCCTCTTCACCACCTCACAGCCTCTTCCCACCTCTCCCCTCACCACGTCACAGCCTCTTCCCCCTACTCACCACATCACAGCCTCTTCCCCCTCCTCACCACATCACAGCCTCTTCCCCCCTCACCACCTCACAGACTCTTCCCCTCCTCACCACCTCACAGCCTCTTCCCCTCCCTCACCACGTCACAGACTCTTCCCCTCCTCACTCCTCACCACCTCCTCACATCCTCTTCCCCTCCCTCCTCACCCCCTCACAGCCTCTTCCCCTCCTCACCCCTCACAGCCTCTTCCCCTCCTCACCACAGCCTCTCCCTCCTCACCACGGCACAGCCTCTTCCCCCTCACCACCTCACAGCCTCTTCCCCCCTCACCACCTCACAGCCTCTTCCCCTCCTCACCACCTCACAGCCTCTTCCCTCCTCAGCCTCTTCCCCCCATCACAGCCTCTTCCCCCTCCTCAACACCACATCACAGCCTCTTCCCCCACTCAGCCTCCCACCTCACAGCCTCTTCCCTCCTCACAGCCTCTTCCCCTACTCACCACCTCACAGCCTCTTCCCCCTCACCACCTCACAGCCTCTTCCCCTCCTCACCACACCTCACAGCCTCTTCCCCTCCTCACCACCTCACAGCCTCTTCCCCCTCACCACCTCACAGCCTCTTCCCCTCCCTCACCACGTCACAGCCTCTTCCCCTCCTCACCGCCACAGCCTCTTCCCTCCTCACAGCCTCTTCCCCTCCTCACCACCTCACAGCCTCTTCCCCTCCTCACCACGTCACAGCCTCTTCCCCTCACCACCCGCCACAGCCTCTTCCCCTCCCTCTCACCACCTCACAGCCTCTTCCCCCCATCACCACGCCACAGCCTCTTCCCCCTCCCTCACCACCCTCACAGCCTCTTCCCCTCCCCACTCACCCTCTTCCCTCCTCACCACGTCACAGCCTCTTCCCCTCCTCACCACCTCACAGCCTCTTCCCCTCCTCACCACCTCACAGCCTCTTCCCCCTCCTCACCACATCACAGCCTCTTCCCCCTCCTCACCACGTCACAGCCTCTTCCCCCCTCCTCACCACCTCACAGCCTCTCCCCTCCTCCCACCACAGCCTCTTCCCTCCTCACCCTCCCAGCCTCTTCCCTCCTCACACATCACAGCCTCTTCCCCCCTCACCACCTCACAGCCTCTTCCCCCCCTCCTCCCTCACCATCTCACAGCCTCTTCCCCCTACTCACCACCTCACAGCCTCTTCCCCCTACTCACCACCTCACAGCCTCTTCCCCTCCTCACCACGTCACAGCCTCTTCCCCTCCTCACCACCTCACAGCCTCTTCCCCCTCACCACCTCACAGCCTCTTCCCCTCCTCACCACGTCACAGCCTCTTCCCCCTCCTCACCACCTCACAGCCTCTTCCCCTCCTCCACCCAGCCAGCCCTCTTCCCCCTCCCTCCTCACCACGTCACAGCCTCTTCCCCTCACCACCTCACAGCCTCTCCCTCCTCACCACCTCACAGCCTCTTCCCCCTCCCACCTCACAGCCTCTTCCCCCTCACCATCATTGCAGCCTCTTCCCCTACTCACCACCTCACAGCCTCTTCCCCCTCTCCCTCACCACGTCCACAGCCTCTTCCCCCCTCCTCACCACCTCACAGCCTCTTCCCCTCCTCACCACGTCACAGCCTCTTCCCCTCCTCACCACCTCACAGCCTCTTCCCCCTCCTCACCACCACGTCACAGCCTCTTCCCTCACCACCAGCCTCACCACCTCACAGCCTCTTCCCCTCCCTCACCACCTCACAGCCTCTTCCCCCTCCTCACCACGTCAGCCTCCCCTCACCACCTCACAGCCTCTTCCCCCTCCTCACCACCTCAGACCTCTTCCCCTCCTCACCACCTCACAGCCTCTTCCCCCTCCTCCTCACCCACAGCCTCTTCCCCCTCCTCACCACCTCACAGCCTCTTCCCTCCTCACCACCTCACAGCCTCTTCCCCCTCACCACCTCACAGCCTCTTCCCTCCTCACAGCCTCTTCTCACCACGCCACAGCCTCTTCCCCCCTCCCACCTCACAGCCTCTCCTCCTCCTCCACGTCACAGCCTCACCACCTCACAGCCTCTTCCCCCCCTCACCACATCACAGCCTCTTCCCCCCACCATCACAGCCCTTCCCCTCCTCCCACCAGCCTCTTCCCTCCTCACCACGCTCACAGCCTCTTCCCCCTCACCACCTCACAGCCTCTTCCCCTCCTCACCACGTCACAGCCTCTTCCTCCTCACCACCTCACAGCCTCTTCCCCCTCACCCTCACAGCCTCTTCCCCCTCCCTCACCACCTCACAGCCTCTTCCCTCCCCTCACCACCTCACAGCCTCTTCCCCTCCTCACCACGTCACAGCCTCTTCCCCCTCCTCACCCGTCACAGCCTCACCACCTCACAGCCTCTTCCCTCCCTCACCACCTCACAGCCTCTTCCCCCCTCACCACGCTCACAGCCTCTTCCCCTCCTCACCACCTCACAGCCTCTTCCCCTCCTCACCACCACATCACAGCCTCTTCCCCTCCTCACCACCTCACAGCCTCTTCCTCCTCACCCCCCTTCCCCTCCTCCTCACCACCTCACAGCCTCTTCCCCTCCTCACCACCTCTCAGCCTCTTCCCCTCCTCCACTCACAGCCTCCCCCTCACCCCACAGCCTCTTCCCCTCCTCACCACGTCACAGCCTCTTCCCCTCCTCACCACGTCACAGCCTCTTCCTCCTCACCCTCACCACCTCACAGCCTCTTCCTCCCCTCACCCTCTCAAGTCTCTTCCCCTACTCACAGCCACCACTTCCCCCCCTCCTCACCACATCACAGCCTCTTCCCCCTCTCACCCACAGCCTCTTTCCCCCTCCTCAACCCTCACAGCCTCTTCCTCCTCACCACGTCACAGCCTCTTCCCCTCCCACCTCAGCCCCCTCCTCACCACGCACAGCCTCTTCCCACTCCACAGCCTCCCTCATCCACCTGTCACAGCCTCTTCCCCTCCTCACCACATCACAGCCTCTTTCCCCCTCACCACGCCTGAGCCTCCCCCTCCTCACCACGTCACAGCCTCTTCCCCTCCTCACCACGCCACAGCCTCTTCCCCTCACCACCACCTCACAGCCTCTTCCCCTTCCCACGTCAGCCTCTTCCCCCTCACCACCTCACAGCCTCTTCCCCCCTCACCATCTCACAGCCTCTTCCCCTCACAGCCCTCTTCCCTCCTCACCACCTCACAGCCTCTTCCCTCTCCTCACCACCTCACAGCCCCCCCCCCTCCTCAACACATCACAGCCTCTTCCCTCCCTCCTCACCACATCACAGCCTCTTCCCCCTCCTCACCACATCACAGCCTCTTCCCCCCTCCTCACCACATCACAGCCTCTTCTTTCCCCTCCTCACCACGTCACAGCCTCTTCCCCCACCACGTCCAGCCTCCCCTCACCACCTCACAGCCTCTTCCCCTCACCACCACAGCCTCTTCCCTCACCACGTCACAGCCTCTTCCCCCCACCACGCCCAGCTCTCCTCCTCACCACCTCACAGCCTCTCCTCCACTCACCATCACAGCCTCTTCCCCCCTCACCACCTCACAGCCTCTTCCCTCCTCACCACGCTCACAGCCTCTCCCCCCCTCACCACCTCCCTCTTCCCCCCTCACATCACAGCCTCTTCCCCCTCCTCACCACCTCACAGCCTCTCCTCCTCACCACATCACAGCCTCCCCTCCTCACCACATCACAGCCTCTTCCCTCCTCACCACCTCACAGCCTCTTCCCCTACTCACCACCTCACAGCCTCTTCCCTCACCACATCCCACCCTCAGCCTTCCTCTTCCCCCTCCTCACCACCTCACAGCCTCTTCCCTCCTCACCACGTCACAGCCTCTTCCCCTCCTCACCACCACAGCCTCACAGCCTCTTCCCTCCCTCCTCACCACCTCACAGCCTCTTCCTCCTCACCACCTCACAGCCTCTTCCCTCTCACTCACCACCCACCCTCCTCTTCCCCTCACACACTTCTCCCTCACAGCCTCTTTCCCCTCACCACGTCACAGCCTCTTCCCTCCTCACCACGCTCACAGCCTCTTCCCTCCTCACCACGTCACAGCCTCTTCCTCCTCACCACGTCACAGCCTCTTCCTCCTCACCACCTCACAGCCTCTTCTCCCCCTCACCATCACAGCCTCTTCCCCCCTCCTCACCACGTCCAGCCTCTTCCTCCTCACCACGTCACAGCCTCTTCCCCTCCTCACCACCTCACAGCCTCTTCCCTACTCACCACGTCACAGCCTCTTCCCCCCCACCACGCTCACAGCCTCTTTCCCCCCACCTCACAGCCTCTTCCCCTCACCACCACAGCCTCTTCCTCCTCACCACGCACAGCCTCTTCCCCCCACCACCTCACAGCCTCTTCCCCCTCACCACATCACAGCCTCTTCCCCCCTCACCACGCTCACAGCCTCTTCCCTCCTCACCACGTCACAGCCTCTTCCCCCCCTCACTCACGTCACAGCCTCTTCCTCCTCACCACGCCACAGCCTTCTCCCCCTCCCCTCACTCCCCCTCACAGCCTCTTCCCCTCCTCACCATCTCACAGCCACCACGCCTCTTCCCCCCTCCTCACCACCTCACAGCCTCTTCCCCTCCTCACCACAGCCTCACCACATCACAGCCTCTCCCCCCTCCTCACCACGTCACAGCCTCCCCCCTCCTCACCACCTCACAGCCTCTTCCCCTCCTCACCACCTCACAGCCTCTTCCCCCACCTCTGGCTACCCCCTCCTCCTGCTCCCTCTTCCTCACCACCTCACAGCCTCTTCCCCCCCTCACCACCTCACAGCCTCTTCCCTCCTCACCACGTCACAGCCTCTTCCCTACTCACCACCTCACAGCCTCTTCCCCCCTCACCACCTCACAGCCTCTTCCCCTCCTCACCACGTCACAGCCTCTTCCCCCCCTCCTCACCACGCCACAGCCTCTTCCTCCTCACCACCTCCAGCTCTCCCTCACCACCTCACAGCCTCTTCCCCTCCCTCCCTCACCACCTCACAGCCTCTTCCCCTCCTCACCACCTCACAGCCTCTTCTCCCCTCACCACACCACGTCACAGCCTCTTCCCTCCCCTCACCACGTCACAGCCTCTTCCCCTCCTCACCACCTCACAGCCTCTTCCCCTCCTCACCCGTCACAGCCTCTTCCCCTCCTCACCACAGCCTCACAGCCTCTTCCCCTCCCTCCTCACCACCTCTCACAGCCTCTTCCCCCCCTCACCACGTCACAGCCTCTTCCCCTCCTCACCACGTCACAGCCTCTTCCCCCCTCCTCACCACGTCACAGCCTCTTCCCCTCTCACCACGTCACAGCCTCTTCCCCCCTCACCACGTCACAGCCTCTTCCCCTCTCACCACCCACAGCCTCCCCTCCACCACCACCTCACAGCCTCTTCCCCCCTCACCACCTCACAGCCTCTTCCCTCCTCACCACGTCACAGCCTCTTCCCCCTCCTCACCACGTCACAGCCTCTTCCCCTCCTCACCACGTCACAGCCTCTTCCCCTCCTCACCACCTCACAGCCTCTTCCCCCACCATCTCACCTCTTCCCCCTCACCACCTCACAGCCTCTTCCCCCTCCTCACCACATCACAGCCTCTTCCCCTCCCCTCACACCTCAGCCTCTTCCCCCTCACCACAGCCTCTTCCCCCACCACGTCACAGCCTCTTCCCCTCCTCACCACCTCACAGCCTCTTCCCTCCTCACCACCTCACAGCCTCTTCCCCTCCTCACCACGCCACAGCCTCTTCCCCTCCTCACCACCTCACAGCCTCTTCCCCTCCCCACCACCTCACAGCCTCTTCCTCCTCCCACGTCACAGCCTCTTCCCCTCCTCACCACGTCACAGCCTCTTCCCCTCCTCACCACCTCACAGCCTCTTCCCCCTCACCACGCCACAGCCTCTTCCCTCCCTCCTCACCACGCACAGCCTCTCTTCCCCCCTTCTCACCACGTCACAGCCTCTTCCCCCCTCACCACGCTCACAGCCTCTTCCCCTCCTCACCACGTCACAGCCTCTTCCCCCCCTCACCACGTCACAGCCTCTTCCCCTCCTCACCACGTCACAGCCTCTTCCCCTCCTCACCACGCTCACAGCCTCTTCCCCCTCCTCACCACATCACAGCCTCTTCCCCCCTCACCACCTCACAGCCTCTTCCCCCTGCTCACCAGCAGCCTCTTCCCCTCCTCACCACGTCACAGCCTCTTCCCCTCCTCACCACGTCACAGCCTCTTCCCTCCCTCACCACCTCACACCCTTCCCCTCCTCACCACGCCACAGCCTCTTCCCCCCTCACCACCTCACAGCCTCTTCCCCCCCTCCTCACCACGTCACAGCCTCTTCCCCTCACTCACCACATCACATCACAGCCTCTTCCCCCTCCTCACCACATCACAGCCTCTTCCCCCTCCTCACCACCTCACAGACTCTTCCCTCCTCACCACCTCACAGCCTCTTCCCTCCCTCACCACGTCACAGACTCTTCCCCCTCCTCACCACCTCACAGCCTCTTCCCTCCTCACCCCCTCACAGCCTCTCCCCTCCTCACCCCCCCCTCACAGCCTCTTCCTCCTCACCATCTCACAGCCTCTCCCCCCCCTCACCACGTCACAGCCTCTTCCCCCTCCTCACCACCTCACAGCCTCTTCCCCCTCCTCACCCCTCACAGCCTCTTCCCCCTCCTCACCACATCACAGCCTCTTCCCCCCTCCTCACCACATCACAGCCTCTTCCCTCCTCAACACCTCTCAGCCTCTTCCCTTTGCTCCCCTACTCACCACGTCACAGCCTCTTCCCCCCCTCACCACTCACAGCCTCTTCCCCTCCTCACCATCCCACAGCCTCTTCCCTCCTCACCACCTCACAGCCTCTTCCCCCTCACCACGTCACAGCCTCTTCCCCCTCACCACGTCACAGCCTCTTCCCCCTCACCATGTCACAGCCTCCCCTCCTCACCACGTCTGTTGTAGCCTCACAGCCCTCTTCCCCTCACTCCTCACCTCTCACCACCACACGTCACAGCCTCTTCCCCTCCCCTCCTCACCACGTCACAGCCTCTTCCCCCCTCCTCACCACGTCACAGCCTCTTCCCCCCCTCCTCACCACCTCACAGCCTCTTCCCTCCTCACCACGTCACAGCCTCTTCCCCTCCTCACCACGTCACAGCCTCTTCCCCTCCTCACCACGTCACAGCCTCTTCCCCTCCTCACCACGTCACAGCCTCTTCCCCTCACCACCTCACAGCCTCTTCCCCTCCTCACCACGCCACAGCCTCTTCCCTCCTCACCACCTCACAGCCTCTTCCCCTCACCACGCCACATTTCCCTGGCTCACCACGCCACAGCCTCTTCCCCCCTCCTCACCACGTCACAGCCTCTTCCCCCTCCTCACCACGCTACAGCCTCTTCCTCCTCACCACGTCTTCCCTCCCCTCACCACGACCTCTTCCCCTCCTCACCACATCAGCCTCTTCCCCCCCTCCTCACCCCCTCCCCCCCCCCCTCCTCACCACATCACAGCCTCTCCCCTCCTCACCACCTCACAGCCTCTTCCCCTCCTCACCACCTCACAGCCTCTTCCCCCCTCCTCACCACCTCACAGCCTCTTCCCCCCTCACTCACGTCACTCCCCCCCTCACCACGTCACAGCCTCTTCCCCCTCACCCCCATCACAGCCTCTTCCCCCTCCTCACCATCACAGCCTCTTCCCCTCCTCACCACCTCACAGACTCTTCCCCCCTCCTCACCACCCTCTTCCTCCCTCACCACGCCTCTTCCCCCTCCTCACCACCTCACAGCCTCTTCCTCCTCCTCCTCACCCCCAGCCTCTTCCCCTCCTCCCCCTCACAGCCTCCCCCCTCCTCACCATCTCACAGCCTCTTCCCCCCCTCCTCACCACGTTACAGCCTCTTCCCCCTCACTCACCACATCACCCCTCACAGCCTCTTCCCCCTCCTCACCACATCACAGCCTCTTCCCCCTCTCCTCACCACCACCTCACAGCCTCTTCCCCCTCACCACCTCACAGCCTCTTCCCCTCCTCACCACGTCACAGCCTCTTCCTCCTCACCACGTCACAGCCTCTCCTCCCACGTCCAGCCTCCCATCCTCACCATGTCACAGCCTCTTCCCCCCCCTCACCACATCACAGCCTCTTCCCCCTCCTCACCACGTCACAGCCTCCCCCTCCTCACCACGCACAGCCTCTTCCCCTCCTCACCACATCACAGCCTCTTCCCCTCCCTCACCTCCTCACAGCCTCTCCTCCTCACCACATCACAGCCTCTTCCCCCTCACCACATCACAGCCTCTTCCCCCACCACGTCCTCACTCATCTCACAGCCTCTTCCCCCCTCACCACCTCACAGCCTCTTCCCCTCCTCACCACATCACAGCCTCTTCCTCACCTACGCCCCCTCCTCACCACATCACAGCCTCTTCCCCCCTCCTCACACCTCACAGCCTCTTCCCCTCACCACCTCACATCCTCTTTCCCCTCACCACGTCCAGCCTCTTCCCCTCCTCACCACCTCACAGCCTCTCCCCTCACCACCTCACAGCCTCTTCCCTCTCACCACGTCACAGCCTCTCCTCCCTCTTCCCCCTCTCACCACCTCACAGCCTCTTCCCCCTCCCTCACCCACAGCCTCTTCCTCCTCACCACATCACAGCCTCTTCCCCCCCTCACCACCTCACAGCCTCTTCCCCTCCTCACCACCTCACAGCCTCTTCCCCCCTCACCACCTCAGCTCTCCCCTCCTCACCCTCCAGCCTCCCCCACCACAGCCTTCCTCTCACAGCCTCTTCCCTCCCACTCACCACCTCCTTTAATCAGCCTCTTCCCCTCCTCACCCCCTCACAGACCTTCCCTCCTCACCCCCTCACAGACTCTTCCCCCTCCTCACCACCTCACAGCCTCTTCCCCCCTCCTCACCACCTCACAGCCTCTTCCCCCTCCTCACCACCTCACAGCCTCTTCCCCTCCTCACCCACCTCACAGCCTCTTCCCCCTCCTCACCACATCACAGCCTCCTTCCCCCTCCCTCACCACGTCACAGCCTCCTCCTCACCACGTCACAGCCTCTTCCCTCCTCACCACGTCACAGCCTCTCTCACCACGCCACAGCCTCTTCCCCACAGCCTCTTCCCCCCTCACCACCTCACAGCCTCTTCCCCTCCTCACCACGTCACACCCCCTCCTCACCACGTCACAGCCCCCCTCCTCACCACGTCACAGCCTCCCCCTCCTCACCTCGTCACAGCCTCTTCCCCCTCCTCACCACATCACAGCCTCTTCCCCCCCCTCACCACGTCACAGCCTCCCCCCTCCTCACCCGTCACAGCCTCTTCCCCTCCTCACCACATCACAGCCTTCTTCACTCCTCACCCGCCACATCCCCCCTCCTCACCACGTCACAGCCCCCCCTCCTCACCACGTCACAGCCTCCCCCTCCTCACCTCGTCACAGCCTCTTCCCCCCCTCCTCACCACATCACAGCCTCTTCCCCCCCCTCCTCACCACGTCACAGCCTCCCCCTCCTCACCACGTCACAGCCTCTTCCCCTCCTCACCACATCCCTGCAGCCTCTTCCCCCTCCTCACCACGTCACATCCCCCCACTCCTCACCACGTCACAGCCCCCCCCACTCCTCACCACGTCTTCCCCACAGCCTCCCCCTCCTCACCTCGTCACAGCCTCTTCCCCCCTCCTCACCACATCACAGCCTCTTCCCCCCTCCTCACCACAGTCACAGCCTCTTCCCCTCTCACCACATCACAGCCTCTTCCCCCTCCTCACCACCTCACAGACTCTTCCCCTCCTCAACACCTCACAGCCTCTTCCCCCTCCTCACCACATCACAGCCTCTTCCCCCTCCTCACCACGTCACAGCCTCCCCCTCCTCACCCTCATCACAGCCTCTTCCCCCTCCTCACCACGTTACAGCCTCCCCCTCCTCACCACATCACAGCATCTTCCCCCTCCTCACCACATCACAGCCTCTTCCCCCCTCCTCACCACCTCACAGCCTCTTCCCCCTCACCACCTCACGGCCTCTTCCCCCTCCTCACCACGCACAGCCTCTTCCTCCTCACCACGTCCACAGCCTCTTCCCTCCTCACCACCTCACAGCCTCTTCCCTCCCTCACCACCTCACAGCCTCTTCCCCCCTCCTCACCACATCACAGCCTCTTCCCCCTCCTCACCACCTCACAGCCTCTTCCCCCTCCTCACCACACCTCACACAGCCTCTTCCCCCCTCACCACCTCACAGCCTCTTCCCCTCCTCCTCACCACGTCACAGCCTCTTCCCCTCCTCACCACCTCACACAGCCTCCCTCCTCACCACCTCACAGCCTCTTCCCTCCTCACCACATCACAGCCTCTTCCCCTCCTCACCACCTCACAGCCTCTTCCCCCTCCTCACCACCTCAGCCTCTTCCCCCTCCTCCACCTCACAGCCTCTTCCCCCTCCCCCTCCTCACCACTGCCACAGCCTCTTCCCCTCCCTCACCACCTCACAGCCTCTCTTCCCCTCCTCACCACGTCACAGCCTCTCCTCACCACCTCACAGCCTCTTCCCTCCTCACCACCTCACAGCCTCTTCCCCCCTCCTCACCACATCACAGCCTCTTCCCCCTCACCACCTCACAGCCTCTTCCCCCTCACCACCTCACAGCCTCTTCCCCCTCACCACCTCACGGCCTCTTCCCCCTCCTCACCACGCTCACAGCCTCTTCCCCCTCACCACCTCACAGCCTCTCCCCCCTCCTCACCACCTCACAGCCTCTTCCTTCACCACCCAGCCTCTTCCCCTCACCACGTCACAGCCTCTTCCCCCTCCTCACCACCTCACAGCCTCTTCCCCTCCTCACCACGTCACAGCCTCTTCCCCTCACCACCTCACAGCCTCCCCCCTCCTCACCACCTCACAGCCTCTTCCCCCTCACCACCTCACAGCCTCTTCCCCCCGCCTCACCACGTCACAGCCTCTTCCCCTACTCACCACCTCACAGCCTCTCCCCCCTCACCACCTCACAGCCTCTTCCCTCCTCACCACGTCACAGCCTCTTCCCCTCCTCACCACGTCACAGCCTCTTCCCCTACTCACCACATCACAGCCTCTCCCCCTCCCCTCACCACAGCCTCTTCCCCCCCCTCCCTCACCACGTCAAAGCCTCTTCCCCCCTCACCACGCCACAGCCTCTCCCCCTCACCACGTCTGCCTCTTCCCCTCACCACGTCACAGCCTCTTCCCCCTCACCACCTCACAGCCTCTTCCCCCCTCCTCACCACGTCACATCCCCCTCCTCACCACGTCACAGCCCCCCTCCTCACCACGTCACAGCCTCCCCTCCTCACCTCGCCACAGCCTCTTCCCCCTCCTCACCACATCACAGCCTCTTCCCCCCTCCTCACCACGTCACAGCCTCCCCCTCCTCACCACGTCACAGCCTCTTCCCCTCCTCACCACATCACAGCCTCTTCCCCCTCCTCACCACCTCACAGACTCTTCCCCTCCTCAACACCTCACAGCCTCTTCCCCCTCCTCACCACATCACAGCCTCTTCCGCCCCTCCTCACCACGTCACAGCCTCCCCCTCCTCACCACGTCACAGCCTCTTCCCCCCTCACCACATCACAGCCTCTTCCCCCTCCTCACCACCTCACAGACTCTTCCCCTCCTCAACACCTCACAGCCTCTTCCCCTCCCCTCACCACGTCACAGACTCTTCCCCCTCCTCACCACCTCACAGCCTCTTCCCCTCCTCACCCCCTCACAGCCTCTCCCTCCTCACCCCCTTACAGCCTCTTCCCCTCTCACCATCTCACAGCCTCTTCCCCCCCTCACCACGTCACAGCCTCTTCCCCCCTCACCACCTCACAGCCTCTTCCCCTCCTCACCCCCTCACAGCCTCTTCCCCCTCCTCACCACATCACAGCCTCTTCCCCCCCTCCTCACCACATCACAGCCTCTTCCCCCCTCCTCACCACCTCAGACTCTTCCCCTCCTCAACACCTCACAGCCTCTTCCCCCTCCTCACCACATCACAGCCTCTTCCCCCCTCCTCACCACGTCACAGCCTCCCCCTCCTCACCACGTCACAGCCTCTTCCCCTCCTCACCACATCACAGCCTCTTCCCCTCCTCACCACCTCACAGACTCTTCCCTCCTCAACACATCACAGCCTCTTCCCCTCCTCACCACGTCACAGACTCTTCCCCCTCCTCACCACCTCACAGCCTCTTCCCTCCTCACCCCCTCACAGCCTCTCCCCTCCTCACCCCCTCACAGCCTCTTCTTCCCCTCCTCACCATCTCACAGCCTCTTCCCCCCTCACCACGTCCAGCCTCTTCCCCTCCTCACCACATCACAGCCTCTTCCCCCTCCTCACCACATCACAGCCTCTTTCCCCCCCTCCTCACCACCTCACAGCCTCTTCCCCTCCTCACCACCTCACAGACTCTTCCTCCTCAACACCTCACAGCCTCTTCCCCTCCCTCACCACGTCACAGACTCTTCCCCCCTCCTCACCACCTCACAGCCTCTTCCCCTCCTCACCCCCTCACAGCCTCTCCCTCCTCACCCCCTTACAGCCTCTTCCCCTCCTCCACCATCTCACAGCCTCTTCCCCCTCCTCACCACATCACAGCCTCTTCCCCCCTCCTCACCACATCACAGCCTCTTCCCCCCTCCTCACCACCTCGCAGACTCTTCCCTCCTCAACACCTCACAGCCTCTTCCCCCTCCTCACCACATCACAGCCTCTTCCCCCTCCTCACCACGTCACAGCCTCCCCCTCCTCACCACGTCACAGCCTCTTCCCCTCCTCACCACATCACAGCCTCTTCCCCCTCCTCAACACCTCACAGACTCTTCCCCTCCTCAACACATCACAGCTCTTCCCCTCCTCACCACGTCACAGACTCTTCCCCCTCCTCACCACCTCACAGCCTCTTCCCCCCTCCTCACCACCTCACAGCCTCTTCCCCCTCCCTCACCACCTCACAGCATCTTCCCCCTCCTCACCACGTCACAGCCACTTACCCCTCCTCACCACGTCATAGCCTCCCCCTCCTCACCAACTCACAGCCCCCCTCACCACCTCACAGCCTCTTCCCCCTCCTCACCACGTCACAGCCACTTCCCCCTCCTCACCACGTCACAGCCTCCCCCTCACCACGTCACAGCCACTTCCCCCTCCTCCACCACCTCACAGCCTCTTCCCCCTCCTCACCACGTCACAGCCTCTTCCCCCCTCCTCACCACCTCACAGCCTCCCCCTCACCACGTCACAGCCTCCCCCTCACCACGTCACAGCCCCCCCACCATGTCACAGTCTCTCCCCCCTCACCACATCACAGCCTCTCCCCCCTCACCACGTCACAGCCTCCCCCTCACCACGTCAAAGCCTCTCCCCCCTCACCACGTCACAGCCCCCCCCTCACCATGTCACAGTCTCTCCCCCTCACCCGTCACAGCCTCTTCCCCCTCACCACCTCACAGCCCCCCTCACCATGTCACAGTCTCTCCCCCTCACCACATCACAGCCTCTTCCCCCCTACTCACCACGTCACAGCCTCTCCCCCTCACCACGTCACATTCATATATATAGTCTATATAGACCATAATGAGGAGACAACAGTCTATATAGACCCTAATGAGGAGACAACAGTCTATATAGACCCTAGTGAGGAGACAACAGTCTTTTCAGACCCTAATGAGGAGACAACAGTCTATATAGACCCTAATGAGGAGACAACAGTCTATATAGGCCCTAATGAGGAGACAACAGTCTATATAGACCATAATGAGGAGACAACAGTCTATATAGACCCTAGTGAGGAGACAACAGTCTATATAGACCCTAGTGAGGAGACAACAGTCTATATAGGCCCTAGTGAGGAGACAACAGTCTATATAGACCCTAGAGAGGAGAAAACAGTCTATATAGGCCCTAATGAGGAGACAACAGTCTATATAGGCCCTAGTGAGGAGACAACAGTCTATATAGACCCTAATGAGGAGACAACAGTCTATATAGGCCCTAGTGAGGAGACAACAGTCTATATAGGCCCTAATGAGGAGACAACAGTCTATATAGGCCCTAGTGAGGAGAAAACAGTCTATATAGGCCCTAATGAGGAGACAACAGTCTATATGGGCCCTAATGAGGAGACAACAGTCTATATAGGTCCTAATGAGGAGACAACAGTCTATATAGACCATAATGAGGAGACAACAGTCTATATAGACCCTAGTGAGGGACAACAGTCTATATAGACCCTAATGAGGAGACAACAGTCTATACAGACTATACAGGGAATAGTGAAATAGGCAGCTCTATTGTCCCTGTGTGTGTCCCAATTGGATCCCTATTCCATATGTATTCCATTGCTTTTGACCAGAGCCTTTGCCTTTAAAGTAGTGCACTATGTAGGGAATAGTGTTCCATTTGGGACAAAGTCCCTGTGTTACCAAACAGAGTTTGGTTACATCAGTCTCTTGTTCCTTTGCCCTTTAATGATAGGAATTCATTTGTGAGATACACCCACATTTTAAAGAACACATGTTTGGTGGCTCTTTATACTTAGTGTTTGTTTGTGTGTGTCTGTTGTGCGTGCGTGGCACTTAGCTGGCATGGCGAATAGACAAGCGTGTTTCACCTGGAATTTCCAGTTGAACAAAAAGTAGAGCCGTCATAAATGGTCAATTCAAAAACAATCCTGTTTCAACAGGGAGACTGTTTTCTAATTGACTGGTTAGGGGTGTTGTTTACAAGGTTTCCACTGAATTCCACCGAAAAGCGTTCTAGAAGTCCTACCCCCATCCAGTGAAAATGTTCCTACAATGAAGATTGATCCATTTTAAACGGAATGTACGCTGAGGACACCACACGTTACGAACACCTTCCTAGTATTAAGTTGCACCCCCTTGAGAACAGCCTCAATTCATCAGGGCATGGATTCTACAAGGTGTGGAAATCGTTCCACAGGGATGCTTGGCCACGTTCACTCCAATGCTTCCCACAGTTGTGTCCAGTTTTCTAGAAATGGTTCCACAGGGATGCTTGGCCACGTTCACTCCAATGCTTCCCACAGTTGTGTCCAGTTTTCTAGAAATGGTTCCACAGGGATGCTTGGCCACGTTCACTCCAATGCTTCCCACAGTTGTGTCCAGTTTTCTTACCAGGACGTGTATTCCCAGCATGCGCTGACCAACTGTTAAGTGTCTTATCTGACATTTTCAACCTGTCCCTGATGGAGTCTGTACCACCAACATGTTTCAAGCAGACCACCATAGTCCCTGTGCCCAAGAACACGAAGGTAACCTTCCTAAATGACCTCCGACCCGTAGCACTCACGTCTGTAGCCACATCGACGGGGCTGTAGTAGAGCGTGTCGAGAGTTTCATGTTGAAGAGTTACAGTCATGAAGAGGGCACAACAAAACCTCTTCCCCCTTAAGAGACTGAAAAGATTTGGCATGGGTCCCCAGATCCTCAAAAAGTTCTACAGCTGCATCATCGAGAGCATCTTCACTGGTTGCATCACCGCCTGGTATGGCAACTGCTCTGCATCCGACCGTAAGGCACTACAGAGGGTAGTGTGTACGGCCCAGAACATCACTGGGGCCAAGCTTCCTGCCATCCAGGACCTATATAATAGGCGGTGTCAGAGGAAAGCCCATAAAATTGACAGACACTACAGTCACCCAAGTCATAGACTGTTTCCTCTGCTACCCCACGTCAAGCGGTAAGCTCCAAGTCTGGGACCAAAAGGCTCCTTAACAGCTTCTACCCCCAAGTCATAAAACTGCTGAACAATTCATCAGATGGCCACCGGACTATTTACATTGACATCTATGCATCCTCACTTCACCCCTACCTACATCTACACATTACCTCGACTAACATGTACTCCTGCACACTGACTCGGTACCGGTACCCCCTGTACATAGCCTCGTTATTGTTATTTTACTTTTTATTATTTTTTACTTTCGTTTATTTGGTAAATATTTTCTTAATCTTAACTCTATTTCTCGAACTGCACTGTTGGTTAAGGGCTCATAATTTGATTTGAAGTCCTTTGAATGGCTGGTCATGGCTCACATCAACATCATTATCCCAGAAAACCTAGACCCACTCCAATTTGCATACCGCCCAAACAGATCTACAGATGATGCAATCTCTATTGCACTCCACACTGCCCTTTCCCACCTGGACAAAAGGAACACCTATCTGAGAATGCGGTTCATTGACTACAGCTCAGCGTTCAACACTATAGTCCTCTCCAAGCTCATCACTAAGCTAAGGACCCTGGGACTAAAGACCTCCCTCTGCAACTGGATCCTGGACTTCCTGACGGGCCGCCCCCAGGTGGTAAGGGTAGGTAACAACACATCTGCCACGCTGATCCTCAACACAGGGACCCCTCAGGGGTGCGTGCTCAGTCCCCTCCTCACTCATGACTGCATGGCCAGGCACTACTCCAATACCATCATTATGTTTGCCGATGACACAACAGTGTCTCCTGACCCCTCCTGTCTCAGCCTCCAGTATTTATGCTGCAGTAGTTTGTGTCGGGGGGCTAGGGTCAGTTTGTTATATCTGGAGTACTTCTCCTGTCCCATTCGGTGTCCTGTGTGAATCTAAGTGTGCGTTCTCTAATTCTCTCCTTCTCTCTTTCTTTCTCTCTCTCCTGAGGACCTAAGCCCTAGGACC